>NC_139803.1:17852837-18172837 GCF_963457635.1 Microchirus variegatus
TCAGGCCCTAACAAGCGTATTTATACATGTAGCTGAATGTTGTATATGATACATTTAATAATGGGATAATTATGACCAAATGTCTTATTACTATTATAAAAAACATTGCTAGCAAACATTTATTATATTCTATCACCTCGCTGGCAGCTGTGCCTCAGCTACACACTGTGTTTAAAAGATGGTGAGGTCGTGGGCCATGTTTTCATTATAAAATGATATTAAGCCGCCAGTTTGAGACCCCTGCCTTAGAGAGTGACAGATGAGCTGGACTGTGAGTAAGAGTTTAAGTGACAGTTCTCGATAGCTTGCTTTATAGTGTGGCTGAAAACTGTTGTGGAGAAAATAATTGACAATGCAAAAAAGTGCAACAAAAAAAAGTTTTGGAGACCAGTTTCCTGGTTGCATAGATATTAATTTGCTTCCATAAAACAGCTATCACTGAATTGTTAGTAATAAATCTACCTCCTGTAGAATTTGTTATGTCTATTAATATAAGTATCACTAAATTGTAGTGGCCAGTCCAATAATAATAAAAAAAGAAATAGTCCAAAAACATGCAGAGGTATGTAGAGGACATTCTAAATTGAACAAAGACTGTAAGAGTGAATGGTGGAGGATTAAGGGGTTGATAATGAATGAATGAATGGATGAATTCAAACAGTGTCAAAGGCCAGGGAGAAGAGATGGGTTTTAAGAAGAGATTTAAAAACAGACAAGTCTAATGTGCAGAGGAAGATCAGTCCACAGATTAGGAGCCATGACAGGGAAAGCACGGTCCCCTCTGAGCTTGCATTTAGTTTTTGGCACATCAGCTGACCTGATGAGAGCAGGTGGGTGGGTGAGGGCGCAGCAAGACCATGAAGGGATTTAAACGCAAATAAAAGTCAAAATGGTGCTACTTCAAGAGCTCAATATTTCAGCAGGTGGTTCTTGACATAAAAAAGTTTGAGAACCACTGGTGTAGAGAATGGGAGTGATGCAGACTCTGTATTGTTTTCTCATCTTTGTATCTCACGCATCGCATTGAGCATCATATAATAGTAACATTTCAAATCAGCATCAGTAATGATTACGCATCACTGTACTGAGCTGAAATGTGTGAGCAGACACTAAAAATCAATATGACCCTCAGATTCTTCCCCTCCGAAGCAGAGAGGGGATCTATTATGGAGAATCATGATTAATGTCAACGGTGGGACGGATGTCAGGTTGAGCAAGGGGATGGAGGCATGAGCCAATAATGATAAATGCCCCCCGTCCACATAACCCACTGAAGCTCCATCCCTCCACCATGTGTTTCTCTCCTCAGCATCTGTCCTGCCACACTCCTGTCTTATCATCTTATGGTGCCACTTTCTCTTAGTATACCTGCAGTTTCTATATACATATATATATATATATATATACATGTACATCCTCACCAGATATAGTTCTCTTCCTCTTCATTCTTGTGCTGCCCATCTGTTGTTGTCTATCCCATGTGATCTGTCTATGTGGAGATCAGAGCTGCTGCTCATGATGGATTCCAATGATCCAGCGCTTTAGGGAAGAAGGAGCAGCGCAGTCACCTTTAAGCTGTGGCACAGCAATCTGTCTCTGTCAGACACACAAACCCCCATACATACATGCAACATGGGCCAGGAGGAAGAGGAGGAGACAGGGGAGAGACAAAATGGTGTCCAGGATTGAGATTTGGAAAAGGAAGTCATTAATCTTGCTCCACACACAGTATAACAACAATTCTAATTGTCATAGAGAAACTAAACAAGATGATCAAGTATTTGAATCAAAGGGTTAAATAAAAAACAATAATAACAATCACTGACACAATACAGGGCTGGGCAATATGGCAAAAAACTTTATCAAACTGAAACATTTCAAATCACTCAATATCAATAATTAGAAGTTTACCGGACACATTCAGCAGGTGTCTGTTGTGGCTGTGTGGTTTCATCCTTCTTCAATGTGTGGTGTGTTAAACTGACACAGACAGATAGCAGTCAGGTGTCATTAGTTCTGGCTTGGTAAGCAGTTCATTGGCTGACAGAGGAAAAGAGAGAAATGCAAAGGCAGCAGTGGAGCGGTTTTGAGTTTGGCAAAAGGGCAATGACTTACTGTCAACCTATACTTACAGCATTCACTGAACAGTGACTATGCTAATTTAAAATATATTTAAAAATCTATACAACTTTTACTGTGCTATTGTTAGAACTAAGCAATACAGACATAATAGGTTCAGTCTCATTATTTATTTTTACCCCGTTCCCTTTGTACTGAATTACATGGGGTAGTGGGTAAAACCTAGCTATATGAAATGTGACCCAATTTATACTCCTGCGTTAAGTACTCTGCGTAGGTTACGCAGAGTCCTCTGCGTCGACGGAGAGCCTGTTGTAGAGTCTCTGCGTCGTCTCCGACTGCACAAAATATTTTTTAAGTGTCCGTCACTCCGTCAAGGGACAACGGAGACGGCAAGAGCTGCGATTGGTCCTCAGGACAGCCCGAGCGAAGCTGCTGTGTGCCGGCTCACAGTGTGCACCGAGCGTCCACAGACGCGGGGCTGATCCCCGCCGACAACGTAGCTGCCAAACTATAAATACGTCATATCTTAATACACAAACCACATGTTTAGACTCTAAATGGCCAATTCTCGCCTCAAATTATCCTAAAACTGTGTTCCGTGACACAGAATAGTGAGAAATGGCCACTGTTTCAACAACAACAGTCTTTCTCTCTCTTTCTCTCTCGGACGCCATTGCTCACTGTAGCCAAAAGCACAACAACCTTGCGCAGCGACCCCTGCTGATCGGGCGGGAAATTGCCGACGCAGAAGTATGAAGGCTCGAGGTGTCTCCGTGGTTACGCAGTCGGATAACGCATTACGCAGTCGGAGAAGTATAATGTGGCCTTTACATGGATGTGACAAGGACATTCAGAATGCCGTTGTATACCATTGGACCAGTTTATGGTATACACAAGAGGCTGCATGCAAGTTTTGTTGTAGTTTTGGTAGATGCACAAGATGATAACCAATGTTAGCTTTACAGCAGTGACATTGTTTCCTTGGGTTTAGTTAATCTTGAAAATATTTCATAACCCTCCATTGGAAGTGTGGGCTGATTTTAATTTACATAACCCAAAAGTCAGAACTGGGAATGAGTTAAAACTTAACAGTACTAAGTAAGCGACTGATTCACTTTGAAAAATGCAATATAAGGGTAATTAAAGCGGACCAATTAACACTGTTTTTTTGGTGTGTATTTGCGACATTACCTCGTTTATGAAGCCCTTGAACGATGTGTTGTATTGTAATCTCGGGCTCAGCGAGATCTCTTCAAAAGCCTGGTCCGGTTACGTAAACAGCAGTTCTCCTGAACAGCAGATCCTCCTGGTCCAGGCACTTGTCCGGGCAAATCCAGTTGTACCGCAGAAGAAGAAGAACGTCCGGTGTTTCACGAGCGACAGTGTCTTCTGACTCTGGGTCCGACTCCGGGTCAAAGTCATAAAAAGGACTGCGGAGGCTCTATGCTGGCTGACCAATCACAACACAGTCTGTCTTCTGGGGTGAGATTTCAGTCTGAAACGCTGCGGCTGACGGCTCATTTACAGCAACTAGGAGGTGTTTGACCATAAAAACAAGTTAATGTATGTAAGTAGACCTCCATAATTCACATATATGTACAACAGGACCACTCTATGTGAGCTTTAATGGTAAAAGTAGCAGTATTTCACTGAAGTGACTTTGCCACCAACACTGATGTCCTTAAGCAGGAAGGGGTAATCAGCATCATCAAGGCCATGATCCTAAAAACACAGCTACCATGGTCCAGGACATCTCAAGAATCGAAGACCATTTCCTACCCAAGGCCTCCGGGAGCCGAGACACGGAAGCCCCAAAGAAGTGTTACAAGGACAACCTGAAAAAGACCCTTATCACCTGCCAGATAGACCATCATTAAATGACGGACTGTGATGATTTGGAGAAACACGGTCCACCACGCTGCCTCCTTCTTCGAAGCAAATAGACGGGACGGCCGATGTCCTGACACACCTGCGGGAAATGCAGAAAGATATAAATCCAGAATTGGTCTTCACAATCATCAAAGGACATGCAGCCAGAGTGGACATCCTCTTTAATATTTTTCAAAGAAGAATAGCCATGAAGCAGTTCTTGTTTGGTGGCAGTCATCTTGGAATCCTAACCCAGTCAACGTGAGTTCAGGAGGTGTTCCCATGTAAGGAACACCCAATGACCTTGGAAATTCTGAGCTCCAACTAGAAATGGAACACACCATAAGAGGTATAGGGGCAAGGGGTGAAATGGGATTGAGCCTTAATATCCCTAGGTGCCTACTCTTCAGCTAATGCTTGAAATATGCGAGGGTCCCCCAAGGCTCTATTGTGGGATGTTGCCACTGAGAAATATCATGACAAAACTCAAACGAAGGAATAGCTTTTCATCTATGTCGATGATATGAAAACACACATGACCTTATGATCAACAGCCCTCCTGAGAAACTGGTTCACTGCAAAGATTACATCAACTTGTGGACATCCACACAGCTTCTCACATCATTGTCAGGAATAAACCATATCTCAGCCAAACAATAAAAGATGAATGCACACCTTTAGTGAGATAGATTACTGCAATGACCAACTAACACGGTAACCACATATTTTAATCTTCAAACCTACTTTTAATGCATAGCATTTTCTTAATGGAAAGGACTGACTTGTTGACTGACATGTTTTAATTATTTTATTAATTTACATTGTTAATATATGATATCCTATGCTTTGTATGTGTATTAGTTTTGAAATAAACATTGGATTGATTTGTTTGATTTATTATTTTTACACCTTGGTTTTCTCACTGTAAAATTTTGATTCATATTCAAAGATTCTCCAGCTGCATGTGAAGGTGCATGAGTAAATATGACAGCCATACTCAGCCTAACTCCATATTTGCTCTGTGGCACACAGATATATCCTCTCTGCTCTTAAGCTTCTGTCAACAGGATTGTCTGCTGCTAATTTACATATGGGATGGAGCAATGATATCCTGGTGCAAATGCACATTGTGCACCACCACTCTACCATCTCTCTACTTAGCCTTTTAGATAACTAACACTGTGTATGTATGTATTTTTAGTATAATCACTCACTAGTGTTTAGAAACCAGAATTTTAAATCAGTTTGACACTGTAGGATTTAAAATAAATGGACTTATAAGCACTCTCACAGGATGTTTTATTTCTAAGGAGAAAATGGAATTAAAAAAAGCTTCCCTTAATCACCTCTTTGCAGCCAAATAATTATTGTTATCATCTTATGAAGATGAGAGTTGTAAAGATTTTAAATGTACTGGTGAGTACTGAACAATGGCAGTGGAACTGGTGCACAAACAGCTAACAAATGTCTTTTGTGAGCATGAACATGATCTAAATACTAATCAAACATCATTTACAGCTTTATTTGAAGGCTCCTAAGAGACTGTCCCATCTTGCTTTTTCACCATGGTAACCAGGGATTCATTTCAGAGGTGTCATGCTGCATTACTGTCTCACCGGCTCATCCAGTGAACCCCCCAACCCCACCCCCCCGCCCTCCGCCTCGCATGCTTTTGTCCCCCCGTCCCCCCGCCCTCTCTTCTGTTCTCATGCCTCAGCCTGAAACCTGCGAGGAGGAAAACATCTCTTATCTTGCACTTCCTCGGATAATACATCAGTGTGATCTCTCTGCCATTCACACATACACACATATAAACACACGTAGTGTCTGACTGAATGCAGAGTATGGACACAGCTGAGCCTCTTTTCACACACAAAGACACATGAGCTTCTTGAGCTACTTTTTCTTGTCACTGTGGTACTGAAGCAAACCAACCAGTGATGTTGCCTATGTAACAAAGTGTGTATCTGAACAACATATTCTCATGAAGGGTTCACATGGAAACGGAAGAAAACGTGTACCCCGGTTTTCGTGCATTATCCAACAAAAATCCAATGACAAGTCATAGTTTAGTATGTTGTCCAAAATCGCTCAAATGTCATTTTAGTATGTTGTCCAAAGAGTCACTAAAAAGTCATGTTTTACTATGTCGTCCAAAAAGGCATAGTTTAACATGTCATCCAAAAATGGTCAAAAACTCATACAATAGCATGTCGTCCAATTATCAAAAAGGTTGTGGTATAGCATGTCGTCCAAAAATGGTCTAAAACGTCATACTATAGCATGTCGTCCAACAATGGTCAAAAATGTCATCGTATAGTATGGCGTCCACAAATGGTCAAAAACTTCATACAATAGCATGTAGTTCAAAAATTTACAAAAACGTCCAAAAATTTACATGTCGTCCAAAAATTGTTAAAAAGGTCATAGTGTAGTATGTCGTCCAAAAAGTCATACTTTAGTATGTTGTTCGATATTTGATTTAAAAAAGTCATACTTTACTATGTTGTCCAAACTTTGACAAAAAACTCATACCTTAGTATGTTGTCCAAAATTTGACAAAAAAGTAAACTTTGGTATGTTCGAAATTTGACAAAAAAGGCATTCTTTAGTATGTCGTCCAAAATGTTACAAAAACATCATAGGTTAGTATGTCATCCAAAATTTGACAAAAAAAGTCGTACTTTAGTATGTTGTTCGAAATTTGACTAAAAAGTCATAGTTTAGTATGTCGTCCAAAAATGGTCAAAAACGTCATAAAATCGTATGTTGTCCATAAATGGTAAAAAAAAGTCATACTATACCATGTCGTCCAAAAAGGGTAAAAAAAAGTCATACTGTACATGTCGTCCAACAATGGTCAAAAATGTCATCATATCGTATGGCGTCCAAAAAAAGGTAAAAAACGTCATAGTATGGCTTCCAAAAATGGTCAAAAATGTCGTAGTATAGTATGTCGTCCAAAAATGGTAAAAAACGTCATAGTATGGTTTGTCGTCCAAAAATGGTCAAAAAAGTCATACTATACCATGTCGTCAAAAAGGTCATACTGTAGCATGTCGTCCAAAAATGGTCAAAAATGTCATAGTATAGTATGTCTTCCAAAAATGGTCAGAAAAGTTATACAATAGCATGTTGTCCAGAAAAGTCATGCTTTAGTATGTCATCCAAAGTTTGATACAAATGTAATACTTTAGTAAGTTGTCCAAAATTTGACAAGAAGTCAAGTCAAGTGTGTCAAACTTATAAAAAAAAATAATATTTTGTTGTTATGGCTGGGACTGTGTGTACTGACGTAACTAAAGTCAAGGCATTACAATTGTAGAGGGTGCCCCTCATCTGGTGCGGGCCTTTTTTTTCTGCGCACCGCCCCTGCTGACTCTGCTCTTCTCTCTCCTGCATTGTGCGCCACTGTAAGCGGACCCTTCGTATGGATGGAATATATAATTTCTCTAGCGCTGTAATTAAGGGAATAACAGATGCATCAGATAAGCTGATCTTTTTAGTTAACTGCTCAAAGAGAGAGAAGAGAGTGTCGCGGGGAGTTCATAATCAGCGCTGCAGCCAAGTTTCGCTTTTGCGCAAAGAGACTTTCCAGTAGGAATGGGACTTTTTTGTTGACAAAACGATCGACAATTAACAAAAGTTAAAGGGACACTGTGTAGTATTTATGGGTTTATATGACCCAAAATCCACTTTTGTATAGATAATGTGCTCCTGCATTGTCTTGTCGCTGTATAATATTCTTTGTTTCATTTTCGTAGTGTTTCAAAAAGTCATGTAATGACATGGTCACGGGCCGCTACGGCATTGCCATGACGCCATGTTTCTACGGGAGCATGTATAGACAAATGCGAGAGAACAAATCAAGCGTCTCTTTACTTGTAGCGGAAGTCCCGCCTCCACTCTCTCCGCTTCGTCTGCTACGGCCGCGGTAGCTCGCCCTTTCCCTCACCTCACGAACCTCATCTGCTGGGAAGGGAGGGGGTGAGCAGAGGAGCAGTTCTTTGTTGTAAATTTCAGCCTCTCCTCTAGATGGCACTATAAACTACTTACTTCACCTTTAAGTGTCACAAACACGTAAAGTTCACAACCAAGGAGGTTGAGGAAGCTGTGCACGAAAAGGTGATCCTTCTGTCCAGGCTCCCTGCGCTCTCAGATGATGGTGCGCGCGTCACCAGCTCGCGACGCGCACAGCCACTCGAGAGAACGAGCGTGTGTGCGCGTGCAGTGCGAACGAGATTGCGCTTAAGTTTACGACGGGGGTGGGGGACATAACACAAGCACTACACAAATGAAGACGGCATCTCATCCAGTCAAGATCACTGTACTTCACTCTGGTGGACACCTAACGAGCGCATGCTGGCAGCAAAAGCTATGGCCAGCACGCGCCTGTCTATACCCGCCCAAAATATCCAGGAAGAGAAAGATTGATGCAGATGGAAGGCAGTTTCAAGAAAGATGGAAAGGCCAATACATGTTTTGCCAATACATGCTTTATTGTGGCTGAAGAAATCACTCATGCTTTAAAGTCTTTTTCTGAGGGTGCGTTTACATTTAGTTACATTTATTCTGTCTTACAGTTAAATCTGGCCCTCAATGAAAATTGGTTTGACACCCCTGGTCTAATATGTCGTCCAAAATGTGAAAAAAAACTCATAGGTTATTGTCTTCCAAAATTTGACAAAAAAGTCAGACTTTAGTTTGTCGTCCAAAATGTGACAAAAACGTCTTACTTTAGTATGTCGTCCAAAATTTGACAAAAAAAAGTTATACTTGGATAAGTGGTAATGTAATGATGAGTTTATTTGAAGGATTATTCTTTTAACCCTGTAAGACCCAAATTAAGAAAAACCTAAAAAAATTATTTGACCATTCAGATGTTGTAGGAGGCCTTTGATGCAGAAATCAAAGAGTTTTTGGAAAAAAAATGTTTATGTACGTTTTTAGAGAAACGTTGTAATTTATGTCTTTTTGCTCACTTTGTCTGAACAACAATTCACAACAACTAAGGGTTTATTTGCAAGTTTGATTGCTTACTTAGCTCCATAAATGTATATAACATTTAAAAATAATCACACATTAGTGATATTTTTATGAAATCATTTATTAAAAATAAATACATAAATAAATAAACAGAATAAAACTATATATTTTTCTATCAACTTCTTCATTCCTTTTTTCTTTTCATGACAAACTTTCATTGTTAGTGAAAGTCCTAAAAACAGTTCTTGTCCTCTGAAAACCAAAGGCACTTGCTGCATTGTGTGTTGGTGAATCCTTTATCGCAGCATCCTCTCCCTGTCTTCATGTCCTTGTGTTCATCGAATAACAGGTGTGCACATCTCTTGGATGGTCTCTTCTGAGCATTCAGAGGCTTCATGATGTCACTGTCTGTGTTGCTGGACTCTCTTTGCCTGAAGATCTTATCCAGACCAGAAAAATCTGTATTGTGACTGATGAAATATTTCTTCGGCCAGCGACACCTGTCACGGTGCATGATGTGTTTGTGTGTTTTTGGCTCGATGTCCACGTAATTATCAGCTGGACAGTCCATGGTGGTTGGTTTTCTTTGTCCACTTGTTGACAGACATCTTCATCTTCATCACTCTCATCAGTGTCATTGAGTTCCAACTTCACTCTCTCCAGTTTGGATGATATCAATCACATCCTGCACACTGTATCACGGCTCTCTCCTTGCTGGTGGCATTCTGGGGAAAAAAAAGCAATGAATTAACATGTATAAATATGCTTTGTATATAGTAGTACATAACCTGAAGGAATAGATAGGGTGATAGACGAAGTCCTCTGGGTAGAAATGCTTTCAAGGCAGACAATACTGTCTGCTGATTGTAAGTCACTTTGGACTAAAGCATCTGCTAAATGCCCTAAATGTAAATGTAATTGTCTGAGCCTATGGTCTCTACTTATCATACTAAAAGAAAGCATGCAAACCCCCACTTACATCCACATCCCACATTCAGGAACATTTACACCTTTCCCAGAACTGAATTGTCTGTTGATATCCTCTTTGTGGACAAAGACACGGGATTTTAGCTCAGTCTGATCAAATTAACTATGTATTTTTTTAGACATAAAACTTTAAAAACAGTCAAATTTGACCAGAACACAACACAAGGGTATAATGTATGTAATGTATACTGTTCATGTATAAAGAAAATACTCTGTTTCAGACAGTGGTGTTGTGGAGGGAATATCACCTGTCTGTGTCCACTGCAACAAGCCTGCTATTTTTGCTACCACCAAGACCCAGTGTTGTAAAATTACAACAATTATGTAACAAGCTCTAAATGAAATTTGATGCATCTATTCCACAATAACTAAATATGTACATGCTCTACACATTATAATAACATCCAAAAAAAATATAAAAGACATTTTACTTACTTTAATTTGATGAATCCAGTCCAATGAAACAAAGAGGTTTTGTTCGGAGGAAATCTTGAAAAGATGTATGCGTTCATGGCCATAAAGTGGAACTTATAAACAAATGTAACATCCACTAACAGTGTTAGACTGAACAATAAGACCCAATGACTATGTACATGTGGTAAAAAAACAGATAAAATATAACAGATAGTTTTTAGGGATGGCTAAAGTTAACGTTGTAAATTTACAACCGTGGGTCTTACAGGGTTAACTTTGAGTAAAAACAACTGTAATTTATTTATATATTTATTAACTGTATTTATTTACTTTGTATGTCAGAAAAGGTATGATCAAAATTTCAGGACACATTTAAAAAAAAATGTTTTTTAATTATTTTATTGGAAATTATCTTAGAAGGCAATAGAATTCAGACAGTATGAAATGTATTTGCGATCATGGTTATGGTGCACAGCAAAACCAAAATGGAGTGTGGTGGCCCACATAGAGTGCGGGTCTATAGGTGAACAAAGGTTAGGTGAGTGAGGGTCGTGACCTTAAAGGAGCAACCAACCCTGACAGCAACATTCATTTCTACAGCACCTGCTGCTGCCTCAAAGGTGACAAGGCTTTAACCTGTCCACGTTCCATTACTGAGTTGACATTTCTCCGGCTGTATTGTCTCAAAGGCACGTTACCCACATTAATAGAGTCATGCTTTAGGGAAAGAAAGGTTTCAGCTAAGACACACAAGCATTTATAACAGTAATTGTTGATCTTTTTATATAAAACTGGTCATATTGGTGTAACATTTAACATGTTTAAATATATAGTTTTCTTAAGTTTCTTAAGTGTGCCTCTAGACACAAAAATCGACACATTCAGTGCAGGCAGTACTGAGCTGCATTTGGCTTTTGTCTTTTGTGGCTGCCAGTGGGGACTCAAGAAAACAGGTCAAAAAGGCTCCTTGTTTGCTGATCTATCCTACAGTTAGACATCTAATTTGGTGATTTTGGGTCTGAGGTGAATTTGACTGAAGGATTTCCTGAGGGATGTGATGAAAAACTGCTGATTTTCTCAATGGATTTTGGTGCAGGGAGGGGGTGGGTGGCAAAGGGGCACAAACTTCACTTTCCAGTCAAACAATGCTGTCTAACAATAAAGCAATAAATCAGCAATATACATTCTCACAAGCGTGGCGAGAGCTATGCGAGAGAGGGATGAATAAATCTGCAGAACCGGGCTCTCGCACCATCGAAGTTAAAAAAACTAAACAAAATTACACTACTTGCCGCTTGTGACGCTGTTACACCCGGGGCAACAACTTGAGACTGTGATCGCTCGTGACGGTTCGATAAGGACACATGTATGGACGTGCATGTAGTCTGTTGAATGCCTTGAGATGAACTGCAGCCTTATGCCATTGTTGCTGCGACTTCAATATTGTCGAAAGTTAAGACAATAAGAAAAAAAAAGAGAAAAAAAAACAAGAAATACAATTTTCTGTGTAATGGGGGCGGGACTAGATAAGCTTTGCTTCTACCGCTGTCCCTTTCGGTCATGTGTATGAATTTAAATGCTGATGTGTGCAGATGTTGATTACTTGTCATGCCTGAAATAAACGATTCATTCATTCATTCATTCATTCATTCAAGATGATGTAGAAATTATCAGGTGAGCCTTTTGTTAATATGACAATTTTAATAGATGTTTCTTTCGTACACAGACAGGAAGTCTTTCCGCATGAGGAACTTCACAAGTCATTGCTTATACTTCTGCATCATTTTTTTCCCATTCATCCACACATTTTACTGAGCATTAAATTGAGCTGAATATTCATAAATGCTGCAACTAAATACACACTGGACACTCGACTCCATGAATGGGTCATTACATAAAACTGTCCCTGGTAATTTGCATCCACAGCTCCTTGGTTAAGTGTCTGCTGTGGGGCTGCCGTCACAGACAGCGAGCTCCAATGCTCTGCTGTATTAGTGGGTTAATTGCCATGTCCTGGTCTCCATTGGATTGTGAGTTGGGACATTTTAGTTTAATTGTAAGCCATCCGCAGCCACCAGTGCATTGTGGGAGAATAAGCGGTGGTCTGCATGCTGCACTTTATACACAGCTCATGGAAAGCTGATTAGGGAATATAGACTACCACCTGCTGGCACTGGGATGATATTTAAACTATAGACATTTACAACAATATACAGAACAGATTGGTACAGTGGTTACTGCTGTCATCTTTTCATAAACCAGAGCCATAGGTACATGATTTTACCTTTATTATTTGTTTATTTTTGTAGAAATACACATTTTCCATTCATCATCAACCAATATTTGTTAACTTATACATACTCTTTTATTATTATTAGACCGTTATTATTGATCATTTCCTCTGATAAGTTAATTTCCACCTATTTTAATGATTCTATAAACACAGACTGACCTTCTCAAGCTTTTATTTTGGTACTTACGGTTACCGACCGTGTGAATTTGCATATTCGCTAAATATTTAGTTTCACCTAATACATTTATTTAATATTTAGAATTAGCTTTAATATTTAGATTTAGCATGTTTAACAATTTAATATATGTATAAATTAACAAATATTGGTCAAAATGTGAAAAAGATAAAAAAAACACACTTTTTAAAACATATTTTGAAGCTAAATATGCCACTTTACAAACGGTACCTCATAGCTATTAGAGCTATTGGTATTCACGTAACCAAAATATTGTATCAATTATCAGCTTGTCCTATTGCAGCATTAGAGATTGTCTGTATTGTTCTATTATGTAATAGCTCAGACAATCTAAAACAACAAATTCATTAAAAATGGGAAATGAAAACAAAACAAAACAACAGAAGCCATAAAGGAAAGCCGATAAGTCTGGTTAAATGTTATGCTATTTTTTTCCTAGCACGTCCTTCACTAAACATGTGAAACAGCCAGAGGAAAATGACAGACACTGTAATAATCCGTTGTTGTCCTCTTCCTATACACTGTACAGGAAATTTACATTTTAATGGCTCAAGCTGCCTGGTCAACCCCCACATCAGAGGGAAATCTCAGATAAAATCGTGGGTGACTGCCTGTCCCCGAACATGTGACTGACACACGCCAGCTCCCACATAAACACCAGCAGGAATAAACCTTATATACCGTAAATAACAAATGATTTACCATGGGGATAATCAAACCAAAGCGTCTGTAGTTGAAAAGAATGACCTTACTTAACAATTAGACCCTCCAGAAACTGTAAACAGTAGAAATAAACAATGTGGATTTTGACATGGGCCTTTTTTCCCCCCACATTTGTAAATCAGCACTTTGTTCATTTCTTTTCCCATGGAATATTCATCATACTTTCACTGCATATCGTATGTCTGTCAATTTGTCAGGTGCATTTAAAAATTAAATTAAAAAAAGTTTGTTGTTGGAATCCCATTCATGAATCCTCCAAAGGTAAATTCAAGTCTTCCTTTTAAGGCTCCATTTTCCATACAGTTTCTATACATTGCCTGACAACATGTTCATACCTGTTCATCCTGGAGGGGTGTGGTCAGATAGAGCAGCAAATGTGCATCTGTTTGAGGAGGAGGGGCTAAAAGCCCTCAACCCCTAATTGGACTAAACCATTTTCCCTCTGTATCAGGTGAAGATATTCTTTGATTAATTTTCTTTGCAACAGGTTTTGTAACATTTGGTTTTATTATGTTTATTATCAAGTCCATCGTCTATTCTCCTTTGTTTTCCCAGTATTATATAATCCCAGTGAGATTAAAATAATAACTCACTGTAGTTGTACTTTAAACTTTAAACTTTTAAAATTCAGCCTTTAGTAACAAATGATATTGTCTCCGTTACTTAATTTGTATGCACCTTTTGTTAAAGATTTAAGTCCACCCCTGTATCTGGAAGTTAATTTTGGTTGGTGTGTGTGTGTGTGTGTGTGTGTGTGTGTGTGTTTTAAAGATATAAACAAGAAAACAGATTCAACTAAATGTGTTGAATAAAAATATCAAATTGGTCAAGCTGTATGAAAATTATGGCACTAAAATAAACTAAGGCAAGAAAACCTATGAAGGCCTTTGAGTGAATGTTGTAGTATTCTCATGCTGCCATCTAGAGGCGAACATCTGTCTGACAGACATTTTTCAAATTCACTATCACTAATTGGTGTGTCATAGAAATAAAAAATTCTCATGATATGTCAAGACAAAAATGCAACAAGACAGTAAACAACAATTTATTTTATTATTAACTGAAAGATTACACTAGATACACTGTATGAAGGTGATTTGGTTTCCTGCTGTGGCGCCAGCTGTGATGCTCAAAGAAAGATGTGTGGCGAGTAAAGGATCTAAGGGCTATGTACAAGTTTAAACATCAGCAGATGCACTACACACACACAAAATAATAGTAATTAAAAAAAAAAAAATCCATGCACACTACAAGATTTCATTTATTGGATTAAAATATAGGAACCAATGCTTGACTTAACAATCTGCATCCGTGAATTGGGAATGTCCTAAATTCTGGATTTCTGCTGATGGTGAGGCGCAACCACATTTTAGAGCAGATGATCAAGTTGCTACTTATCCTTTGAGGCAGACATAAGTAAAGCAGTGTGAGAGAAAATTATAATCTTCTGCCAACTGCCAACAAAGTGTAATTACTCACATATTCTTATAACCAGACCTGGTGTCCAATATTAACAGCCATAACTTAGGGTAAGACACAAAACAGGCGCCTGGAACCATTTGCTTTTCCAGAAGAAAGGTTTATTTTACCCTGATCGAAGGTCTAAGGACAGAGGATGTTACCAACCCTGTGAAGCCCCGTGAGAAACTGTGGGCTATACAAATAAAGATTGATTGATTGAAGGGTTCTTGGTAACACTAATGGTTCCAGTAAGAACCATTTTGATCCAGAGAACCCTTTAAAACCCCTTTCCTGAATAAAGGGTTTTAAAAGGGTTCTTGGTGGAACCCTCCAAAAGGGTTCCAGGTGGAATCTTTTTAAGCCGAAGAACCTTATATGGTTCCACTTAGCACTTTTATTTGTGTAAGAGTGTATATGTATCAGACCAGCTGCAAATATGTGAATAATAAAGTTAAAGTTGGCTGCAGATTATAAATTCTGCTCACACAAAGCCTATATGGCTCCCACATGAGAACATGGCGATATGCAGTTGGGACATTTCGTAAAAGGAAAACATCCAACATCTCTCTGAGAAAATAACTGTGTGATTTACAAAAATAAAGAAAGAAAAGTGAGCACATTTGGCGAGCCGTGAATGTCAGGCACCAAATAATAACTGCAACATTTACAAAGATTATCAGGAATTATCAGGTTATAGTTAGTCGTGAGGCACTCATATTGTACAGGCAGTTTATTTACAAATAATAGACCCATACATACAGAAAAAAAAGTGATAATAATGGATAGATTTTCCAAGGAAAGTGGGAATTTTGTGTAACCAACATATTCTAACAATTAAAACACCGGCCCTTCCTCCATCTGTAACTGCTACTGGCTCTGGTCATCAAAAAGTCTTCAAAAACATACAATCACCAACGGCCATCTGCAATTGACTTTATAAAAATATCACCATGGTGACCCACAGATCTGACAGGCTTAACCGTGGACATATTTACACAAATCCACACACTGTAAAAGGGAAGTATGGGGAGTTTGTCAACAAAAGAGGAGGAGAAAAAAAAGGTTGGAGGAAAGGATGAGCAGTGCAGAGAGGGTCCTAAAAGGCAAAGCTCAAGCAACTCTTGCTTTAACGTCTCTAAATGGACACCTCATCAATCTTGTTTTTCCTTTGTCCTGTGAAAGACCAGACAGACAAATTACAGTTAAAACAAGGACAGAATGACCTGAATCACAGGGTGTGTCATGGTCGACAACACCAATAATATCACATTCTGGGATTCTCTGATAATCAATATATTGCGAGAGATATCGATAGCGATAAGTGAAGAAAACAAGTCAATGAAAAGTTAAAAGTGCAGGATTTATTCACAACATAGTGAACAAAGTCTATGTATTGAACGTGAAAGGAGCATCACCTAACATAGCTTGCTCCACCATCATCCTGCTGTAAACTCCTTCTTCTTCAGCAGCTTTGAGCAGCGCCACCGTGAGGAGACATGAGGTAGTGACGCCCAGCGAGTTAACGGTTTACTTTAGAGCACATTCATTTATTCGATTATCGGGGAAGGAGGAGGGCGAAGATATATCACTATATCAATATTCTCACCCAACTTAAATGAAAGTTGTTAATAATTTTATGAACTAGTAGATTTTATTGTTTTTCAAATCACAAATGAAGCTCACAGGACACATTTTGTCTTCCAATATGGAAATAAACTATTTGCAAAAAGAAATTGTCATTATGATTTAAAAGGAACCGGGATCTTAAATACAAAACAGATTTAGGACTAAAGTGATGGAGAGATGCGTCAGTGTAAAAGCATTTAGTTCATGGAATAAGCTAAAGAAACTAAATCTAAAATTACAGTTCACAAATATGTGTGAATATAATGATTTGTTTTGTTAAGGTTGTCGCTCTCCTCTGTGTTGAGGCGGGCACATTTAATTATTTTGATTTGAATATTGTGAAATGCGTTTGAAACAGTTGGATGTGGGAGGCTGTGTCAGACTTCATTATTTTATTTGACCTCTGTTGGATTTGTGTTTTTGTTTTAATTAACCTCTTATGTAATAGGGGGCAGATCATATTATTCATGTCTGCTCTACGTGGGTTGTCTCCGGGTTCTTCAGTTCTTCCTCCCACAGTCCAAAAACATGCAATATGGTAATTAGGTAAATTGGACACTCTGAATCGACTGTATGAGTGTGAGCACCCGCCATGACCCTGTCGTCTCTTCATTTTTGACAAACCATTTGTTGCTTGTGTACAAGTATTCTCTGTATCTTAATTTGCACATAATGTACTTAACTCTAGTTTCAAATGAAACCAAAAATCTATACACTATACTGTATCTGTAATATACAGATAAAGCTATAATTCATAATTGCCGTCTAAAACTCTTTTTATTGCTTCTTGTTGAAATTGTGGTGTCTAGACATCATTCAATTAAATTGTCTGTTTAAAATAAGAAAAAAACAAAAAACATGATGTCTGATGTACTTGAAATACACGATCAATCATTTTATTTGGGCCGTCATGAGTGGCCTTCTGTGTTACGTCACTGTCAAAGTCTGTTTATCTTGTACAGAACAGTTAGCATTTGGAAAAGTGATCATTTGCAGGCTTAAGCAGGCACATTGCCGTCATACATAACATGTATCCACTGGACAAATAAATCCTCTGAGGCTGGAAGTTTGTGTAAGACTCTGTGCTGCACTGTGGAGCCAAGAATAAAACTTTTTGTGGACTTCTGGTTTTCAGATACCGTTGCCCTCGCCAGCACTCTCGCGTGTTTATGGACAAAGCAGAGCTCCGCGAGACAACAATTCCAGGACTTTTGCGCATTGTGAAGTCCCGATGAGTGTGGAAGTCAACATTGTGAGTTTCATCTCCTGTACTCAGACTGAGGAGGACCACAAAAACATGAGTGAGTCATCTTTTTTCACACTTAGCCGAATGATAGGACCTCCTGAGTCCCACATATAAGGATTTAAATGATTAAAAAGTTGATTTTGCATAATATGTCCCCTTTAAATAAATAAAGAAAACATATACTGTACAGCTGTTAAACCTCAATACTTTCAGCTATAAAAGTCATAAAAAATGTGAAATGTTAGTGGTTGTGGTTGTATATAAATTGCGACATGCTTAAGGATTTAATAAATAAATAAATAAATGACATCAACGTGCCAATTATGTAAGCTCTTGCAGTGACACAGTGAGAAGTTGGGAGGGTGGTTAAGAATATGTGACTGTGACGTGATACAGTATGCGCTCTCAGCATAAGAAGGGAGGTCTCACCTTATAGTAGTTCTGTAGCACAAGTGAACCGACTGACTGCGCTTAGTATCTAGAGAGAGTCTGCCAGTGCTGAAGGAGCAGAGGGAAGAAGAAGAGAGAGGATGTGCCAGAGAACAGCACATGATAAGAATGATGAACAGCAGAAGACTGTACAATACATCAATATAGTCATTCATCACATCAACAGCCCTCTGCTGTATCACAGATGGGTCTGTGACAAGTTCAGATAAGATACGGCTCCAAAGCAGTGATTCACAGAGACTGACCCAGGACCCACAGATGGGACATGGAAGATATTTACAGGGCTACCAATAAATAAGTATTACATTAATAATACACTCCAACACCCCCCCCCCCCACAATTGCCACTATGACCAGCAGAGGGCGGCAGAGGCTTGTTACGTGATTTCCTTTTCTTAAAAGTCTGTCGATCATTTTTCTTTTCTTTTTCCAGTGTGATTGTAGTATCAAACTAAACTTTGCTTTCAGTTTAGTGGAACAAGCTAATCAGAGAGACAGCTGCCCTCTTGCTTACTTAACAAAAAAAAAACAAATTGACAAAACACTGTGACTCAATTCACAATGTAAACCTTGAGAAGAAGGCTGTAAAAAATTTGAAAATGTACTCTTCAATGGTGAATGCAGCAAGCAGCTTACTTGCTAACTATACACTCTTAGAAATAAAGGTTCCAAAAGTGTTCTTCTACAAGGGCTGAGGTTCTACCTGGAACCATTTGCTGAAACCCTTTCCCAAAGAAAGGGTTTTTCAAGGGTTCTTGGTAACACTAATGGGTTCCAGGAAAAACCATTTTGATCCAGAGAACCCTTTAAAACCCCTTTCCTGAATAAATGGTTTTTGGTAACACTAAAGGTTCCAGGTTCCACCTGGAACCAAAAAAGGGTTCTCCTATGAGGACAAGCCGAAGAACCATATATGGTTCTACTTTTATTATTATTTCTAAGAGTGTAGGTATAAGTAACGTATATATATATATACTGTATATATACATATATGCATGTATTAAGTGGAAATCCAGATGAAATGACAGGACACATAAATGGATGACGGAACAGCCTTTTTAGGAGCAACACCATCAGGTTGAACCTGTGGCTGATGATGGTGATGGACATGTTGAGGAAAGATTGGGTGGATGGTGCCCTCTGCTGGTGAAATGATGATGATGACCAGTGGGGTGGCAGTCAGATGGGTCGGGATCAGGACAGCACACTGGTGTTCTGTGAATCCACGTCCTGCATGTTCATGACGTCCGTACTTACTCCACTCTCATATGTGGGATTGTCAAACGCAGACTCTTCTGTCATGTTGTCGTACGGCGGCGAGGACGTCGGCATTCTGGACTTTCCCTGCAGTCTGGAGTAAACGGGGAGAGAACCGGGGAATATCCTGTGAAGACTAATTTGACGGCAAATGCAATTAATGAAGTGTTAAAATCACAACTTACTTTGCAAAGTAGACATAAATCCCGAGAACAACCACCAAGATGATTGCAGTTGGAATAAAGATGGCCACGGTAATATTAGTTCCCTCCACACTGTAATCCCTATTGACAACTAGAATAAAAGAAGGAAAAAAAGTCAAAACACAACAGAATAATCAAACACACACAAACATTGTGTCAAAATATAATTAAATTAAATTCAATTTCATTTGTAAAGCGTCAAATCACAACATACATTATCACAGAACTCACCATCTAGTCTATGTTCATTCACAGACTGCGATGAAGATGCTACAAAGACAAAATTATCCTGGAGTTAGTGTTTAAAGAGTTGAATAGCAAAAAAACATCTTATTATACCTCTGCTACTGACTTTGCCACCCCTGACTTATGGTATTGTAATTATTTTTTTTTTTTCAAATGTCTGAAGTTTACCTCTGCATGCAGGTGGAGTGCTGTTCCATTGTGAAGGGTGTCCAGGGACGCAGTAGACGGTGGCCTCACCCTGCAGCTCGTGACCTGGGTGGCAGGAGAAGGTCAGTGTCTCTCCTGCTTGGTAAAAGGCCTTTTCAGAGCTCTGCACACTGGTGGAGGCAGCACCGGGGTTCCTGCACGGCTCGTACTTCTCAGCTGTGTGCATGGACAATAGCTGATGTCATAAAAATTATATTATAATAACATTTCAACTTAAGGAACAAAACAACGCCACTATGTGCTGTATAATTTTTTGATTTAACTTTCAAAAGTGACAAATTAAGTTTCTAGTTCGTCACCAAAGAACTATGATAGTTCTTGGCTCAGTGGAGTCAGCCTCTGACTACTGTGTGTATCCATAACCCCAACTAATTAAATTAAATAAAAAAAAACTAATAAATCCCTAATAAACCCTTTAACATGTCAATATACTACTGTGTATGTAGCCCTCACACACAGAGATTGTGGTTGTGTGGTGAGCCAATCATGTGACACACTTACGGACACACTTGGGCAGCCTCTCGCTCCACTTGGGCGCTGCTGAATCGCGGTTGTAGCAGGTGAGGAGGCTGCTGCCCGACAGGACGTAGCCTTTATTGCAGGTAAACTGCACCGTCGATCCAACAGTGAAGCGGCTGCCTGCCGCAACAATTACTTTACGACTGTGCTCCACATTTCCGGGGTCCCGACATGTCATCACTGCATCGAAGGAACACATGACCATTGTTTGTTGTCAGTGTCATGGGAAGTGATGGTAGAAAACAACTTTTTTTTTTGGTATCGGAGGCTGTTTCTCATCTTAGCTTTCCGTCTGTCATCACAACTGCTAATATCACAGCATTGATCTGTCGCCAGCTGACCAAGTAACCTGTGAGCATGTTGCGGGAACACATAAAACTGGTTTGCACTCGATAAGAAAGCAACCTGTTGACAGCATCACTTTAATCAGAGATGGGGAGCAAGCTACAAACACCTGATATAATGTGTTTTTACATTTAAGTCTTCAGTCCACTTGATACACATGATCTGATCTGATGCTTTGGACAAATCATACATTCAGCCTCATAACTGCAACCTTTAGGGTCTTAGACTGAACTCCATTTGACAGTAAAGAAAAAGATCTGCCTCAGCAAACATGACACTGATGTCCCTGTATCATCTATACATGGCCCGACTTCCCTTCCACTCAGACAGTAATTGCAAATTAGATGACAAGAAGTGCCTTACCGAAGCAATTCAAATATCCCTATGAGAAAAAGTGTGTTCAGCCAGTAGGGGGAGCCAAACAAATTGGATCATCTACCTCCATCTTGTCCTCTCCCCTGTGTTCTTCCCGACAGCTCCATCATCAACATCCTTTGACCAATATAATCACTATCTCTCCTCTGCAAGTGACCAAACCATCTCAACCTTGACTCTCTTTATGCCGACTTAATCTCAGAACCACTCAACCTGAACCGAATTATGTTTTGTTTGACACTGTTACATCTAAGGCAAAGTTTTCACATAATCCTGGAAACTTGTGCCCAAATCGAGTCAACTCTTGCATGCACTGTTGAAAAGTAAAGTGGAAACTAAAGTGTCAACATCTGTTCTGAGGAACTCTGTAGGGTTTACAGATTAAACATATGTAGATTAAAATCATGCATGAGCGCTTTCTTAATCTAGTGCACTCACAAAGATATGAATAACCAGAGCAATCAGGCTGGTGACTTCTTACTCATTCAACTCTCTCTGTCTGACTTTGTGTTCTTCCTCTCACCTTCCTCACACTTTGGCACGTCACCGCTCCATGTGAGATCCCACTGGCACATGAGAATCTCAGAGCCAACCAGCTGGAATCCAGGGTAACACTGGTAAGTGACGACAGTGCCGTGGATGAGGTCCGGGTGGGAAGTGCTCTTCCAGCCGTTAGTGACCTCGGGCAGCTCAGAGCAGGTGTCGTTCCTTGGCACCTCTGTTGGGGGTTGTGTTGATAGAGAAGAAAAACAAAGAATAATTATAAGTACAGAAAAGTACAGATTTTTTACAGAAAAAAAATCACATCACATTTTCTAACATTTGTGCACTAAACACAAGCACTTTTAGGAGTCTGTCAAGCAATACTATCAGACCTGATTGAGGGAGCGTTTAACTAACAGACATTTATTTCTACTAAAATGTTCCATGTCCCTTTAAATGACTGATGATGGAGTTACAGAGTGGTGAATTAATGCCTTAGTAAAGCCTTGTGCTCTGTTCTACACTGTTTGTATGGATTGTTTTTATTGGCTCGCTGTCACTTGTAAAGGTCAAGGGTCCTTGCTCATCTAGTCTGTATGCCCATGTGTCCCCGACAGCTGTGTCTGTGTGTTGAATGTGAGTGAATGGGTCAATGGCAAAAAGTATAATATAGTTACAATATTATTGTGAAGCAGTTTTGAGTGGTCATCATTACAAAAAAAGGTGCCATATAAATACACAACATAAGGGGTATCTCTGTAGTAAAATAAATAAATAATACATTATAAATCTCCATTAAATCACAATCTTACCAAAGAAGTGCACCACAAAACCATTGTTGTAGCCAAAAATGTTGGTGGCGGGATCCGACTGAAACTGTATCGTGACATCACCCATGGACGTATAGAGCTTGAAGCGTGGCCGCGTGCCACTGTACTGTCCCAGGATGTTCGCTGTGAGGTCATCGCCGTCGTAGAAGGTCAGCAGGTCATTCTTACCCATGTGGAGGCTAGACAGACGAAAATAAAAAGGGGTTATATTTCTATATTTCTTATGATATGAAGCGTTTCATATAGAGCACAGCTGAAGTACTCCTGACAATAGATGGTGTATAACAAGTGGACATTGGTTTTTGGACAGCCACCAGAGGGCGACTCCACAAGCTGCAAAAATAACCTGATTTAAATGTAAGTCTATGGAAAAATTAGCTTCTACTTCTCACTTGCTTATAACATTAGTAAACATTTTCCTGAGGAGTTAATGGTCTCAATCGTGTGTTTGCTTTCCTCTGGAATAGAACATGATGTCACTTTTATAAAGGATGATCCTGTTTAGAGGCACACACGAGTGTGATTGACAGCTGGAATCCATCAGCCAGTTAAACTGCAAATCTCAAGACTTCAAAATGGAAGTTTGTTTTGCAATCAGAAGCCTCCATCCACTTCTTAAAGTCTCTCTTGCTATCCCCATATATTGTACTGGCAAAGAATTGTACATTGACTTACTGTAAGTGTCTTTAAGATAAAATTCAAAGCTGACGACTCAAAGCGCTGTCAGCAGTATTCAGAAAATATTTAATCTGTATATGAGAGGGATCTGATGTGAAGTAAACACTAAATAATTCATATTGTATGATTAAGCCCCCCAAGCATGACTCTCATGAATATGTACTGTATGTGAAAAATGTATGAGCGAGACTTGCAGACAAAAAGTGTACAGTACAGCACACGTCAATGTTTACATACAAGTTAATGTAAAGCAGCCGAGTCGGCCGTACGGAATCTCTGCTGAAAATGATTAAATTAAGAATGCATTAACCTTTTCCATCTGGTGATTCATGTGTCCTTGCCCTCTTTATAGAGCATCAGTAAAGCTTGACATTTATTCACACGCGGGGATGATGGAAAAAAAAAGAAAGAAAAAAAAAAGAAGCTGCAGAAGTTGTATTTCCCTTGCTGATATAATAGGCAGGGAAAACTAGCAGCTCTTTATTTGCCTGAAGGCCAGTGTTGGAAAATAGCTGTGCAGATGTGCTGGATGATTGTTAATATTCACAAGCTGTCCTGAAAACAATTTTATAGTCAGTATTTGCACTGTGTGCTGTACACACAATTGTCATTCCATGAATCACCTGTCCTCTGTATAGACTTCCACCTGGTATTATTTAACCAATTAAGTGCAAAGTAAAACATTTTATTTTAAGCTGTCTCATTATGATGACATACTGTTCCTGAGTCCTGAGTACTATTTTCCTTCTCCCTTCATCTGTATTTCTTTGTAACCCGTCTTTAAATCTGAGGGAATATCATTGTTGTTACATCGTCTTGCACTGAAGCGACCGAACCAAAGTGTTCGCAGAGCTGCTCAAACATCAGATCAGAGATGTACCGGCACATAAAGTGACTAAAACAAAACAACACAAAGGCTTCTCTTTTAACAGCTGTGCAGTCGGGTACTTTTCCTAATACTGTTTACACACTGTGTATTGGTACTTTTTCAGTTCTTGACACAGATGTACATATTTTATTGAGTACCGTCTTTATTATTTTGTTAAATATAGTTTTTTTTCTGAGTATATTGCACCTAAGTTCATATCTTAGCATATGCATGTTAGTTAGTTAGCTGTGAATGCTGTTATTTTCTGATCTTAGTAATTTTGTGATCAGTCAAGTATTTCTGATTCTGATTTAACATATATATGATGTTTTTACAGTGTGTTATTTTCTTGATCTTGGCATCTCCTCTCATCATGTGATAATTCTCTCCTGATTCTCTCATACAGACACTTCCACGTTGTGTGTCCTCTTTTGCTGACATAAAAGTGAAACAGTCAGCACGACACAGTATGTGTAACACGGTGTAATAGCCGTTGCTTTTGTACATACGTTACATACAGTACATCACCTTATAGAACAGCATATAAATAATTTAAATGGTGATGTAGTCGCTGACATTTCACTTCCGGAGGTGTCTTAATATAAATTTGTCTTATTCACTAACAACAATAAATAACAAATATCCCTCATATTGGTAGGGTAAAAGCAATAATGTTTAAAAAAAAAAAACATTCCGAACATGTAAAGTATATGAACAATTAAAATGGAAATTCTAAAAAGTAACACATTTGCATTATGTTTTAAAGATGAAGATAGTTTGATAATTCAAAATAAAACATAATATGGACATGGTAAAAATAAAGTGTCAGGAAGTCTTTGAATAAGAAGATTATTCCTGTTAACATTGATTGACCTGTTAACTCGCGTAACAGTATGCTACTGAGGCATTTCCTTTCCTTTCTAATATAAGGGCACATTGTGCTTCAACCTGTGCAAAAAGCTTAAAATACAACTGTAAATTTGATTTTTAATTCAATGAATTACATTTGTTCTTATATTGTCAGATCAACCAGAACCAACAATGCTCCACTACTGAACATGAGGTCTGGACCATCTTCATTTTTTACATAATATTTGAAAAACCAAAAAAAACCAAAAGGCATCCTGTGATGGTTCAGCTTCATTTGGGATTGGCTATTTTATGACGATGAAAGGAAACAAATGACCTTAGTCTATCTCTCTATTCAGTACCTCCCTCAAACAATTTACATATCATTTCTGCAGCAGAAACAAGCTGCAGGGAAAATAAATAAGAAAAAAAAATAAAAATAATAATGCACCCACTTCAGCTTGAATTAACCAGTCTAGAAAAGTCTTTAAATTCTGTGTTGACTATCAGCATTAATGGTAAAAGAAAAACACTGCATACCTAGCATACTACTACTAGGCCGCTTACTACATTTACTTCTACACTCTTAGACATTACAAACTGTATACCTGTTGCATTTTTTTACTCTATTTTGATGTGTTTCAAAATGTTTTGTAGAATTTGATTTGTTTCTGTGTTTATATTGTTGTTATAATCTTTGTACGATGACTCTCTGTATTCACTGTAACCGAATACAGAGAGTAACCGATAGAAGCATCTAATTCATTCAAACTATACTATGATCTGTACTGAATCTCAAACACACTTTGATGACTTTTTTTGTCCTTTTCGGCATGTAACGGATTTAATTTACCTACTTTTATTCTTATGCATGTCCATCACCAGGCCGTCTTCTGAACATAATGTTGGCTGAGTCATGCCACAAACAGTTTTGGCACAGTTTTGCAACATCAACACCACCCCCCCACCCCTTTTTTCCATTCTGATATCCACCAAAACAAATACCCATTCTCCTTTCTGTAAAAACATCTACATTCTGGTCAGTTTTTAGACGAAAGGCAAGGTCAAGAGAGCAGCCCTGGTGTTTCTGAAAACTATCCTGAAGCCCAAGCTTTCCCATTTGACAACTTGCAACCTCTCCTCCTGTCTGGGTCACATACACTCATCAAGGATTCTGCAGTCATTTTCCCTCTGACCCCAAACATTTGCTCCACGCTCTGAAGTCCATTCAAAACCCTGGTGACAACACCGAGAGGTTGCCAAATGAACAGTGCCTTTAAATTTAGTCCAGACTTGCACAGCAGTCAGTGGTGAATCACTGCAGGCTGTTCAGCTGCCTACGATGCAGCAACCTGGCAATTACTTCACCCAAATGTCATCCCACCTGGCTCCTTTTTAAACGGTTTCCCCTCTGGTCAGGAAGGCAGTCACTCTCTCTTTTGTTGTACACCGATCCCATTAAAATTAGTCTGAAGGATAAGATTTCCTTTCCCTATTTTTTTTTTTAAGTCTAATGCACTTTCTGTCACTGCCTCTTGAAAACTATAATAAAATTCTAAAAAAATAAATTCTGGGAAAATGTTACTCTCATCATAGTCATAGTCATTTTTTAGATGTTTTAATGAAGAAATGTTACACGTTCTATCTCCAAATGTCACAGTGGATGAGAAGTCAACAGTGGTGTAGCCATGAATGATGTAATATCACATTTATCCACAGGAGGGCAGTTTAGATAAATCCATATGGAATCTTCCACTTCCTGTTTGCCATTTGGAGCCAGCAGGAGGGACAAACACCGAGTACTCTCTTAGGACCACGAGGTGGAATCGAACCAGCCACCACCAGACTGGTACAACCTTACAGTTGTGAAATCAACCACCACGCCACACATCCCTGAGAGATTCAGGAGCTCTTGGTGCTTTTCAGTGTTCACTTTGGATGTGGAACCTTAAATGTGGGTGTATAAGGGAATTGAACCCACAACCTCAAGA
Organism: Microchirus variegatus; assembly: GCF_963457635.1. Taxonomy (NCBI): domain Eukaryota; kingdom Metazoa; phylum Chordata; class Actinopteri; order Pleuronectiformes; family Soleidae; genus Microchirus; species Microchirus variegatus. Next base: position 17,880,022 of record NC_139803.1, read on the forward strand.
ACCTGATAACTCTTCCTTAACCAGTTGAGCTAACTCCAGACTCTTTCATTAAGTTTTCGAACTCATATTTACTATTGAATATTGTATTTAAAAATCAGTCCATGCAAGATTTGAACCCATACTCACAGGGACCTCAGGAACATGAGTCATTCTCTTAGTCCCATGAGCTATTTGTCCTTGAGTGCTTTTTTCCTAGAATTTGAAGCCTTTCAATAATAGAACCCATGACTTCAACGTATTGAACTACTTAATAACGTCGGTCCATCACATGTAGCCAAACAGTTTGTGTAATGGTTTACACACTTGTCTTTGGAGCAGGAGACTCAACGTCCTGAGGTTCCTGTGAGCATGGGTTCAAATCTTGCATAGACTGATTTTTAAATACAATATTCAACCAAAAAGAGTAAATAGGAGTTTGAAAAAATTAAAGTTAGAGTGTGGAATTAGCTTAAGTGGTTAAGGAGCAGTTGTCAGGATCCTGAGGTGGATGAACCATCCACACTTGCTCACAGGAACCAGGGAATTGAACCAATTCCCTGGTTCCTGTGAGCAAGTGTTTGATTCTAGCATGGGCAAGGTGTAATCATTGCATATGATTACTACTGATGGTTCTTTAATTGTTTTATTTTATTACCCATTTGAACAGTTTCTTCTTTCTTCGTTTCCTATAACAAAGAAATAATTAAAACAGAATAATTTTTGGCTTGTGGAAAAAAAAAAAAAAAAAAAAGAAGAAGACATTTGAGAATCATCAATTCCAGGTTTGAAAAATATTGATGAACATTTTTCAAACATTTCCTGAATTCTTTATCTTTCTGTAACAAACAGAAAACAACATTACTGTCACATTAGCATTAGCATTAGCCGGTGGCATGTAAACACCTGTGATCAGATCACGGATGTTAACAACAGTTGTAAACATCAATAGAACATCTAAGAAATGAGTGGATCATTCTTAAGCAGCAGTTACCACGTTTGTCCCCGCTGCTCCTCGTCCTCCTCCCGGTTGTCTCCTCCTGCTCCAAATGGCTCCAAATGGCTAACAGGAAGTGGAAGATTCCAGATGGATTTATCTAAACTGCCCTCCGGTGGACAAGCGTGATATTACATTAATAGCTGCTCAACTGCTGAAACTGCCCTCTTGTGGACAAACGTTCAATATTCTACTCAGGAACTCGAGTAATTCTCTTAGTCCCATGAGCTATTTGTCCTCGTGAGGGTTTTCCTAAAATGTCAACGTTCACGATAAGTATGGTCAAAAAATGTCATAGTATAGTATGTCGTCCAATTTTTTCTTTATAAATTATTGATTGTTTGGCTGGATTTGGATTTCAGTTAAATAGACAAACTGAGACAAACACAGTGATATTTGAGAACTGAAATAAAGTTTATATGATTTACAGAAAGTCTGCAACATCAGCAGATTCTGGAGAACAATGTCCAGGAATCAGTGACAAAGTTGAAGTTGTCAAATTGAACTGGAGATGTTTTGTAAAGAAGAATGGTCTTGCCTAATTTTGTTTAAATAATTCTTGCACACTTTCTGTAAATCATATAAACTTTATTTCACCACTTGTGTCTCCTATATGACATATTTAACTTTCACTGACAGCTTAGACCAGGAGGGGGTTGTGCTATGTCCCAGAAGGTGTAAATCTTTGAGGCTAAAATTCTCCCTAAAGCAGACTTGGTAGACTTGTGACCGGTTTTGCCGTAGCTGGACACATATTAATAGATAAGAGCTCACCTCAAACTATTTAACTCATATTTCTCATATTTTATTGGAGAAAAGTTGCACATTATATATTTAAATATTGCATTGTAGAGTAGTAAGTTCAGTTCTGTTTTTGAAAGAAAACATTCTTTTTGTAGAGTTTCTTTAAAAAAAATAAAAACCTTCCAGCAAACCAATCGCAGCAGCTCAAACCGGAGGGGATGACAGCTGTGTTTTGTACAAGCCTCCAGGCGAGTTGTCACCTTCACTGACACGTCAAGTAAAATCGCCAAAATGCAACCGCTAAATTCCCCTCGTAACTCAAAGGGAATGAACATTACTTCGAGATCGATATTTGTTTGTTTTCTCATACACATCTTTGAATCAGGCTTGTTCAAATAAAAATAACCTTTTTATTTTGAACAAGGCACCCACATTCAAAACAAGTGGACCTGCTGTTGTGATGTTGCTCAGATTCTCCACTAGAGGACTCTGTAAACCGAATGCTGCGCCCCCTTATCTGATTCTGCTCAGTTAACACACAAACACACACACACACAAACACACACACACTGCACCTCAGTGTCTTGAATTGTGAGACATGTCTGTGTAAACACAATCCACATCTGATCCATTTTACCTTCCCGTGTTCCACAGGTTAAGATATCACCTATATCTTGTCTCGAGTCATGCTCCAAGTTAATTAGCAAAGAGCCCTCCCCTCCTGTTAAGCCTAAATTAATTAATCAGACTTCATAATGAACACTGCTCCTCTGTAATTGCCAGCACAGACACAGCGATGAATGATAATATAGAAAACATTCTAATTAATGTGGAAAAGTGTGTGCCCACCCTCATAATGAGACTCTCATCCACCACGAGCGCTTTTTTTTTTGGGCCACTTAAAAATGTATAATGCACACGCGCAACACAGCCTTCCACACAAATAACATGTTGACCACGAGTTACTCTCAACCCAGACATGAGGGTAATGATGGGGTCTACGGGGGATCAGAGAGGCCATGGGTTGTCTGGGCCATGCATGACCAACCTTGAGATGAACTGCAGCCACAGCGCAGCACCATTCACTTACAGCGAGTGGCCTCATGTGGCTCAGATTAAAACAAACTCAAGGCTGGGGCCATTTAAAAATAAATAATAAATCGCTGAATGAAAATCAGTTTGCCTCACATCGAACTTGTTTACTGCTGCATGAAAAAAAAAAAATTCCTTACCCTCGATGGACTGGTCGACTTTCAACATTAATCACTGAGTCTTAAGCTCCACCTAAAACAGAGGCAAGCAGGGCCACAGCAGCCCTGTGTGGGTTCTCTCTGTCTGTCTCTGCCTCACTCACTCTCTCTTTCTCCTTCTCAACACTCACTCTTTATCATTTCCCTACTATTTTATATATACTATTACAGTTAATGTTAATATTATCCTCATCCATCCAGCAGGGAGCCGGAGCTCTTATATCTCATGCCTGATTCTGAATCTCGAGAAGTGTTTAGCTCTGAATCAGGGTACTTTAAGCCCCTTTTTCTACCTATGGTAGACAGTCACTGGATTGAAATACAGCTACAAGGTTTGTGATGCCGCTCACGATTAGCAGTGCTGTCGCTTAAGACTCCTCTGTTAAATTTTGAGATTTTAGACATTTCCTTGGTAATTGTTGGAGATTAAACCACAATTTTACGATTGTTAAAGGTGCATTATGTAATAAATCTAAAGCAACTGGCCGTAAAATCCTCCTAATATATCACAGAGACTCAGGAATAATGTTCATATAACAAACTGAACTCACCAACAACAACAGTACAGCCAAAATATTCACATTAAAAAAACATTTTGCAGACTGCAAATCATGTTTTTGTTTTGAAATCATGTTTTGGCATGTGGCGCCACCTACCGTCATCTACCAATCACTGCAGTCAGTAGAGTCTCAGCTGCCGAGCAACCACCAGTTGCCAGTTAGGTCAGAAAACGGAACCTAAAAGACCTCTGTATTTTGAATTTGAATGTAGTAACCGTTTTTGGCCACATTCTTACATATGGCACCTTTAAGTCTTTTTAACTTATCTAGAGTTCGCCATTGTTCGGCTTGATTCTTGTGTTGGACTTTTACTCACCCTTCTTCCTGTGACGCACTCTGACCAATGAGTGGCCGGCAAATTCAATTTAAGGCTTACAGTTAAAGACTAATAACCGAGTCTTGGAGGTGCAAAGTAAAAATCTGATGGCAAAACGTCAGTGAGAAGAGTGTTGGATTTCTTAAAGATGAACAAAACGAATTATGGAATAACACAATTCAATCTAATAGAAATAATGTTGAATAAAGAAATAAAATAAAATAAATGTATTTCATTTTTTTTTCTCCCTATTTTTTGGTGGAACAGTACATGTGATTATGATCACATTGATGAAGATTCTTTTCAGCTGAAATAAAATATAAACTTTTTAAATTATATATAAAGTGAATGAAATCCATTAACAACAAGTTCCCTTACAGTTCAGTGAATAAATAGATAAAATAAATCTGGAATGTTTTTACAGCTTTTTGCTTCTTCATAGGTGACATAGTGTTTAGAGTTTGACAGAAAATTAATTAAAGGAGTTTTTGAGTTTGTGGATATGACATACTTTCTCAGAAATAAGGTTTCCAAAAGGGTCCTTCTAGAAGGACTGAATTTTGATCCAGAGAACCCTTTAAAATCCCTTTCCCGAATAAAGGGTTTTAAAAGGGTTCTTGGTGAAAGCCTCCAAAAGGGTTCTCCTATGAGGATAAGCCGAAGAACTTTATATGGTTCTACTTAATTGAGTGATATACTAACCAGGTTACTTCTCAGTTGACCAAATACAAACTACAAAATTACATCAAACTATTTTTTGGACACTGGTGTCTATTTTATTTCTAATAATACTAATTTACATTTGGGAGGACATTGCTACTGATGATGGATCAACAAAGCCATATTCAAATAGTCGATGAGTCTCACTGGGCATGGTGGTGAAGCTCCTTCTGCTCAAAGTTTCTAAAGTTATTGTGTATAGAGTATATTTTTTTCAAACATTTATGCTTCCAGGGACGATGGAGTCAATCATAGCTGGGTGAGAGACAGGTGACCAGCCTATAACCAGAGCAACATACCGAGAGAAAAAAAAAAACATTCTTGAGAAGTTATCGTCCAATTATTTCAGGGAAAGACACATAGGGGTGTCCATACTCCCTCCCTTTTTTACTTAAAGGAATCCTTGTCTCAGAAAAAACTTGATAACCTCTATGTTAGGGCACCACACAGCCGCTACTGAAATGGCCTCAAAATAAAAACTCATAATAGTTTCTTTTTGTTTTAGTGCCTCAAGGAGTCAGGAAATGCCAACAAGTAAAAACCCATCTCGTGCCTACTACTAAAATCTGTCTGCTCAGCATCCACCTCATGTTATTTCATCAGACCTCAGACATATTCACTCTTACAGCAAGAATGAATTATGAATGCAGAAAAAACAAACTGGAGGGAGCAGATGCCTGCATGCATAAATGACCACTCTCACCAATAGCTATAGCCACTGTTTGAGTGATTCTATTATTCTGTAACCTCAGGCAGTATCCCTGCTGGTTAAATTTTAACCTCTTCATGACCTCTTGCCTGCAAGTGCTACAAGTAAAACAAAACAAACAAAATCACTCATGTAGTTTGTTTGCTCTAATAGGGTGTAAGCCCATTGAAGAATTATGGGAATGATTCCCACAAGAAAAGAGAGATAAAGCTGTGTAGGAGGAGCAAACCATGATGACGATTATTGTGCACACATTAAAGGTACATTCCAAGAAATGTAGTAAAATAACCATGATATGCCACCAGAATTCAAGAACACGTTAAGTTAAAATACTTGCTTGATACAGCTAGTTTATTTAATGCGATGATGACAGAGAAGTGACATCTAGCAGCTTTTTAAAAGGGTTTTCTGGATCAAAATGGTTCTCACTGTTCTCCAGGTAGAACCTCAGCCCTTGTAGAAGGACCCTTTTGGAACCCTTATTTCTAAGAGCGTAGAAAACCACAAAAAGCACGTTTGTTGACACGTTTTCCCTCAGCATACGTCATCCTCATTATTGGTCTGATTGATTGTAGGTCTATCCAAGTGCGTACAGAGGCGTTTTTATCTAAGTCCGTTGGCCACACCTCTTGGAAGTGGGAGGCGTCAACACCCTGTCTGTTTGCTGGCACCTAGCTGTCTCTGCTACTGTGAATCTGCTGCTGCTCAGAGCAGACACACATTCACTTTTACTTTTTACCTTTAGCTGACATGAGATAAAATAAAATAGAGTGTAACAACAGGTTATTGAACCTTTTTTGTGTGTGTTTTCTTTCTCTGGCAACCAACGCAGTGGTTCTCAAACTTTTTGTACCACCTGAGAAAATATCGATCTCTCTCAGTAACACTATTATCACCAACTTTAAAATACAGCGGTGTAAATAGTTCTATTTAGCAAGGAGCCAGATTTATTCTCTCTACATTATTTTAAACTTGGATTGCAGTACATGTTTCAACTGCTAATGGTCACACAATGTATTGTGTGTGTGCGGTTGAGGGGACAATGACACCGACAATGATGGCTGAGAGAGAGAGTACACCTATATTTGTGCGTGCACCGTTTCTGGCATGTGTGTGCAGGTGCATGTGCTGTAAGTGTGTGTTGAATTACAGTTGGGACGCCTGGGTGGATAAGTGGCTCTGAGTAGTTCACTGCCAGAGCATATTCATTTCAAAGCCAACTCTGAGACACACACCAGGGAAGTGAGAGCAGGGAGGCTTACTGGCTAATCTGGTCAGAGAGTGAGCTGGAAGCTTCATAGAATTTATAATGTAGCAAATGGTGAGGGAAACAAAAAAAAGAAACAAGTAATTGGCAACAACAGCTACAGAATACCACCCCCATGTGCATGAAAGTATGTGTCTATGTCAATGAGAGGAAAATAAGAAATTGAGTTTGTGTGTGTGTCAGGATGAAGTGTTTAACATCTCTAGGTTGAGTTGACCTCTTGTCTGAACTCTCTCTGTGTGATTTCTAGTCTTACACCTGAGTGGAGCCTCTTACACTTGGATGTCGAGCATGATCCTCTTGTCCTCTTCTACGTGGATGCCCCAGATGCAGTCCTGCCCCTTGTCATAGGCCTCAGGCCAATTAGGAGACAACACAACACCAGCAGAGTCTGTGATCTCCCCGCTGCACACAGCTGCAACACACAGAAACCTTAAGTTCATGGTGGGAAATACATGTTGAGACAAGAAAGTTAATGTCCTCATTACTCAGGCTTCTGCATAGTTATGATTTAACAAGGCTTGAGACAGAGCATGAATATACTACCCATAAGTATGTTTATAAAGAGAATAATCACTTTTAAATAGATATCATCTGGGTTTAGTTGCCTGTGAATAAACCTTTTATACATACTTTCCTCTACAAACCCCGCATCTTGTGATACCATGTTTCTAAAGTGCAATTTAATACGCAAGCAAAGAAGAACCACATCCTCTCTGGTATGTGAAGTCAAATGCAGTACTCTGATGCAAGAGAGTGGTGAGGGGAGGAGGCATCAGTTTGTTTCATTCTGCAGTCTCACCATTGGATTTCATTAATTCACAATGAGTTTATAGATGTTATGTTTTCATGTGACCACATTTCCTTAGACGAGTAAAAAAGAAAAGAAGAGTGAATCAAGCAATTTGGTCCCAAAGGGAAACTGATGAGCTGCTACGTCTGCTACGTATTTTTAAAACTCATCTTAAAACACATTTTTATTCTTCTGCGTTCAACTCAGCATGAGACTCTGCTCTTGTTTTAATGTTTTATTGTTTTCATTGTTAATTTTTTTTATTGTTTTATAGTTTTATTGTTTTTTATTTGTTTAAACATTGTTATTTTTTTATAGTTTTTTATTGTTTAAACATTGTTATTGTTTTATTGTTTATATATATATATATTTTTTTTTTTATTGTTTTTATTTTGTCTCCTATGTGTTATGTGCCATGTTTTATTTATTGTACTGTTAAGCACTTTGTACCAGCTATAGCTGCCTAAAGTGCTCTATAAATAAAGTTGAGTTGAGAGTTGAGAGTTGAGAGTCAGACAAGGGTGTCCGGGTTAACAAAGTCAAAGAGCCCTTTTCACTGAAGTCCTGTTAACTTCCTTAACTGGGGATAGCAGGTCATTAATGATGGCTCTGTTCAGTCCATGGATGTCAGCACAGTGTGACAGTGTACCCAGCATGCACTCTGAAACAGAGCAGGCTAAATGGAACTCTGTCACCACTGACCTGTCAAAATGACAGCTGTGCAAAGGACCCATAAAAACTGGATTCAGAAGCCAAATAACATGAAAGTGAGTCAGTCAGTGGGCAGACTGATGCTCAAATAATGCATACACATTTAACTTAACATTTAAACACAAAGGAAACAAGAGTGATGCCAGAGCTTTGGCTGAAACAAAGACAGAGTTACAGGCTGAGATGGTGACACTGGAGTGGAGGCAAGTGCTGTGGGAACACTGCAGTGTTTAGGAGGCCCCGCCATGCAACCTCCCCAAAAAAGAATGAACTTGGTCTGCTGTGGCCCTGTGTTATAATGTTTGTAAGAAAAACTGCTGAAATGCAGCATTCAAGCTGCCTGACATTGAAACTGTGTGTGTCCACTGAACCGCTTGGTGACCATGACCAACAGGGGAAGAAATTAAATGTTCTCTTATCTAGCTTTACTACAGAGCTTATCAAATTCACTGCATGTGGGAAATAAGACTTGGCCAGCAACAAAGAGAGAGCGGGAAGTAAGGTCAGTGTGTGTGTGTGTGTGTTTGAAGGGGTGAAGGGGCAGAGACCACAGTTCAGTGTGGGGGATATAGTATTTTACGGTTTGTTAGTGTTTATCTGATGACAAATATTGCATGTCCGTTTAATCTCAATTTCAAATCCATGAATCAAAGTGAATCATTTTACAGTTTGAAGAATAAATGTATCATAGATCAGAGGAAAGAGCTTAGGAAGACACAATAACTATCACTGGTATTTCATAGACTTTCACCAACTGCCCTCATCAAACAGACAATAAAAGCTGTGTTTTTATATATATATATATGTATATATAAAAAACCTCACCTCTACAGGCTGGCTCCGTTTCATTCCACTGTGGATTTTCCGCATCTACACACTCGATCACAACGGAGCCTTGCTCTAGCGTGTAGCCGGGGTCACACGAGAATTCAACCACTGCACCCAGGCTGTAAGTGGAGTCACTGCTGCTGAAGTTGCCATATTTCACAAAGGGCTCGTAACACGTGCCTTTTGCAAAAGCTGCAGAATGCACACAGAACACATCGCAAACACAGTGAATACAGGATAGCTGTAACGTTTTTTATATAACGTATAGTCATAATCTGCGTGATCGACTTACCTTCATATCGGATGGCTGCACCAGTGGATGTCACCGTACCATCTGTGGTGAACTCTATGAACAGGTAACGTCCAGTGCTGAGTACACCCTCATTGGGCAAATACTCTACCTCATATGAGTCATACACAGGTGGAGAGTCGATGTTGTTGCCGTTCTTTATCAGCAGCCTGCAGACATATACATATATACGGTATCACTTTATTTTTAAAGTCTATTGTGGACTCTCTACTCGTAATCAACAGGTATTCAGTATCATGTCAATACAGATTCTGTAGTCTGTTGACATGATCCTGTTAACTTTCAACTAACAGAAGTATCAGAAGTAGGCAGTCAACTAATAACATGCAGAGAGAACTTGTTAAATGATGGTTAATAACACTGCAAACAGACTATTTATAGTCTATAGGGTTAGGGCTAGAAATGCGTGCAGCACAACTTATAGTCTACTGGCAGTTAATCAACTTTGTCATTTATCAGTTGAATATGTGTCAGCTTATTATCTGTTGACATGATTCTGGATTATCAAAATCTATCAACATAACGTGTTACCATATGTATTCATACATACACACAGAGAGAGACGGATTGAAAAAGTACATATGTAAGAAATGCATTGCATTATGTGTGGTCCATTGTGACCAGTGAATTTTAACTGTGCTCTTATATAACAGAAAAACCATAAATCATCACTGCATTTAGTTTATACCTTTTGACTCTATGGAAGCATGTAGTATATCATCTAGTGTTTAACTGCAAGGGACAAAGAAGGGACACAAGGGTTGTGGATTTGTGTGAGTGCATGTGTGAGATTATTTCTGTTATATCTGTTGGATGAACATTATATAGTTTTACCCATTTAATATCAATGGAATTACATTAAATTCTGACTGGTAAAATTAAAGGCGCGACTTAGAACACTCAAAATGCAATGAAAGCAGTGATCAGCAATTGAATTAGTTCAGATGTTGGAGTGTGGAGGATAACACAAGGTCTTAAGGTACTGTGATGAAATATAATACTTGTGCCTTCGGAAAAATAGTAATAGTAATAGATTACTTTGAGAAAACAATGATGTCATATCCCCACCTGTTTGCTTTATGATAACTTGTATATTCTTTCTTTAGTCATCCTAGCTTTCTTCATTGTCTCTGGTTCTGTGATTGTATACATTGCAATGTATACTTCATCAAATAAAGCTTTATTTCAAAAATATGAGAATGCACTCCATCTTCTTGTCGTGTTTACAATGAAATTTCTTAAACATGAAAAAGAAGAAGATTGTTTCGTGGAAACATCTTTTTCCAAGTGGATGAGGCTTTGCCAAAAGTTACCAAACCTATAAAAGCTCCACTACAATTTGTCTCGGAGGAGAAAAGAAGAAAATCAAGGGGAAACTTTGGAGACGCATTTGAAAAAATGTAGATCGCTTACAGACGGCACAGAAGAGTTTGATGCCAGATTCTTCTTCTTTTGGCTTCTCTTTAGGGGTCGCTACAGCAGATCATCTGCCTCCATCTTGTCTACTCCTGTGTCTCCTGTTACACCAACTGCCCTCATGTCCTCTTTCGCAACATTCATGAACTCTCTGTGGTCTTCCTCCATCTTCAAAATCCTTTGTCTAATATAATCACCATCTCTCCTCTCCAGTTTGATGCCAGATGCCCATGTGGATAATTTTCTCCTGAACAACTAAGCATTTGAGCTTCGGCCAAGGTCTCTCTCTCTCTCGTACACGTTGTCATTGTTTCTTTAATGTACATAATGCTTTTGCAGTCATGTGATAAATCTCTGCTGCTGTGACTCTGCAGTTTGGCTCAGGTGACCACATTGTAACACTGGGTAAAAGTGCAGCTTATTGTTTCCTTGATTGTGAGAAGTTCTTGCCAACCAACAACTTTTATTTTGAACCATAATAACAGGATCCATTGAAGCTGTAATGGCTGCAGTTTTACATGTAGCTCCTTTAAGTGAGCCTTGAAATGTAAAAGACGCATTAAAAGTTAAAAGCTGCCTGAGAGCTGCACACCGTTCCAGTGGTGGCTGTAATTACATAGCGATAATATACTTCACCACTCGCTCATGAGGTGAATGGCCATGTCTGAGGAAGTCATCCATGTGAATCAGTGGTGAAAAATGTCATGCAACTGTGTTTTTCCCAGCTCTCACTACCTTCTGTAGTCCCTTTAATTCATTCGCTTGATGGGACACTTAACGGGTTATAATGATAAAGGGTCCTTTCACATCCATCTGTCACTCCCTAAACATTTGGTTTATTTATAGCCTCTGAGGGTTTTAATGTCTCATCCAGAGCTATAATGTTATTCAGAAAATGAGTTTAACACACACACGCACTCTCTAACTCTTCATCTTAATGTAATTTTAGCATTATGCATACACCACCTGTCATCATCCTCTGCCAGGGCCACCTTCTCAAAGTGAATGTGGAGACGGTGGCCTTCAGGGACCTCCAGGACCCAGTGGCATGTCAGATTGTTGCTGTAGTTGCCAGGGAAACCAGGAGAGACGATACGTCCGTAGGTAGCATTTTTTATCATCCCCCCACAGGATGCTGTACGGGAAAGAAAAAGTGAGAGGGGAAAAAGACAAAAAAAAAGTTGAAGGAGAGATGAGGTAAAGTAATGACACCAGCTCAGCTATGGTAGGGGTTTCGGAGAAAAATCCCTGTCTGAGCACAGATACCATCAATATCCAGTGGACTGTGGCTGGGCTGCACTTGGCGACTCATCTGGGTCTATAAGAGTGTGTGACTGTGTGTGATGGACTTGTAAAGAGCAAACCAGCAGCACTAACACTATCAGTTCAGAGCAGCTGCAGGCAGACACACAGAGAAATACTGGAAACTGGCAGATGAGCCTCTACCAGCAGGAGAAGGATAGTCATGCAGCCCAGTTCTAATTAAGGCAGCAGGTCCAACGGCCTTGTTTTGCTCCAAAGAATAACCCCCTTGCGCTGCTAATCACATGCACACACACACTCATCTGCCCTCAAACTGTAAGTAATAAACGCACCAAGAGACAATGCAGCGAACGCCTCTGTTAATCAAAGCCACCTGTACTCCAGGGGAAAGCTAAAGACACAGGGACTTTCAGTTGAAGGTTTGTGCAAATTTTAATTTGAAAAAAAAAATGTAGACTCTGAAATGTGCTCTCAGTATATGATAAACAAAATAACTTTTTCCAAGTTGTTCAAAACATGCTAAATGATGATATCTCAGCCTGAGCCTGATAAAGCCTCATGTGCAACAATAATCTCTGCAGGTTTACAAGACAAGCAGCAAGAAGTATTACACTAAACACTTTATGGCATCCTTGCCATTGTGGTGCTACATATCGATCTATGATTTCTTGGTTTTAATTCTTAATTTTATGTTTATGTGTTTTGTACCGTTAGCCATTTGAACTCTACTTCTGTCTTAATGTTGTTTTATTTATATTTCTCGTTTATGCCTTTGTGTTTGTCACAAAAGCAGTTTCACAGTACAAATCTTGAATCTAATATACCTGTATTCCTACTTTAGTTCCAACTACGTTTTCAAATTTGCCCCAAGAGTGTAAAAACAAAAATGGGCTGCAATTATAGAGATTTAGTTTTGTAAAATTATATTTTGAGCTTAAGTCATATAGTGGGTCTACCTTGATGTAGTCATTCTGGGTCAAGACTCACCCATGGTTTATGGTAGCTGGGTTGTAAAATCAATTTGCAGAAGATTTTCCAGGATTTGCAAACTGAGAATCAATAAATGTTATTTATTTGTCAATAATATACCTCTACAAAACAGTCAGGTTTGCAAATTCTTACAGAAATAGCCGAGGCCGAGGCCCCACGCAATTGCCCGACCTTGTCCAATGAATAGCACTGCCTCTGCAGACTCTGGCTGCTGGTAAAACCGTTTACTTATTCCATACTTAGTCATGCTCGCTCCTGAATATGACACTGCCACAGATAAGAATTAGAGGATGGTCTAGATCCAGTGACCCGTCTCCTAATCAAAGAATATGAATCCAAACCTCCACACGCTGGGCCCCGAAAGAGTGTTTGGTGAGTTACAAATATTGGATATTAAGAGGAAGCTAATCCTAAAATACCTCAGATAGCAGACCAACCCCATTCATGGCTTTGACTGTAAGCCACCATTTTGATCTACTGGAGTAGACTGCTTCGGTCTTAAAACATCAAAGTGGGCAGACGTATAGAGAAGCAGTGGGGTATCATTGAAATGCGCCAGACAACCTTTTGTATCACGACCTACTGGAGAGTATAGATGTTGATGCCTTTCTGATGGTTCTGCAATGTTTCACTGTACGTCATGGCAAGCCATTCGAGATCAGGGGACATAGCCAGAATCTCGCCAACCACTTCTGGTCCAACTTCATTCGTCATCGTAAGCCTGACCTCCAGAAACGGCAGAAATGCCAGAAGGACACGGACTACTTGACTACAGGACAAGTCGTGATGATGTTTGATTCTCAGCTACCCGGGGCTCAGTGGCCAATCAGCAAGATCGTCAAAACCTGTCCGGGCGTGGATAGCTGTGTCAGAGCAGCGGAGGTGAAGGTCGAAGGCCAATCTCACCTCCACCCTGTTGCATGACTGGTGAAATTGCCAGCTTGGGAAGATGAATACACTAAATCAAGTAATGGGTAGACTTCCCATTCTGTAATACAAATTTAATAAAGTTAACATTTGGGGGGAGCTTTGTAGGAAAGTCATTTACACTTTTTTTTTGTTTGACTGAGTAGGCTTTTCGAATTTGTTACCTTCTTGTCCAATCAGTGCAAGTCTGTTTTTGTTAGCCCTAACCCTAACACTTTTACTTTTCAGTTGGAGGTTGCACAATTCACCAGACCACACACCCTGCATTGTTCACAACTCTCCCCCCTCCCTCCTCTCTTTTTCAACATCAGGCATTTAGCTATAGAAAAACGGGTTTAGATACCCTTTAATAAGTGAACATGAATCTTACCCACACACTGGGGCTCCTTTCCACTCCAGTAAGGTGTCGTTGCGTTGCGACAGGTGAGCATTTTGGGACCTTGCAACCTGTAGCCGGTGAAACACTGGAAATAGGCTTCTCCTCCGGCATGGAGGTGCGTCACTGAAACGTCTCCACCAGCAGGCTCTTTGGGGAACGCACAGCTCAGCACAAAGGCTAGAGAGGAACGACACAGAGAAGTTAAGCAATGAAGGTGGAGAACAACATTTAACAGAAAATGTATGTACATGTATTATTTTTCTTTTTTCTATATATTTATTCACTTTATGAATGATTTTCTTCCAAAATCAGCTGCACTTTATCCCTCTTGCTGTGCTCTGGAAACACTCCATACTCAAATTATCTCATTATCATTGTAATATAATATAATAATAATAATTATGTTGTCGTCATTTTTTTTTTCATGGAGGGATTCAGCTGAGAAAACAATAACACCTGTTGTTTGTTTTGTTCCCTTTGTACTAATGAAAGATAATGGGAGTAAATACGTCTGATAATTTAATCATGGATCATTAAATACACTGTGTTTTCAAAGAAACATTCAGATGAATCCTAACCGAATCAAACTGTGAGGTGTAGAGATTCCCTCACCAAGGCGAGATCTAATCTGAATTTGAAACATGCTATATCACATCAATGTGCTACACTGGTGGTATTAGTGATGTTAGTAAGATATATTTAATATGGTGCTTGTTGCTGTGGTTGGTGCAGAGGGCATGTGCGTGTGTGTGTGTGTGTGTGATGCTAGGCTGTAATTAGACACAGAGAACTGGAAGAGAACTTTAAAAACTGAACACATGTTTGTGCTATAATGCAGTTTAATTAGCAGGCTGCACTAGATCCACTCTCAGTGAATTATCCTGATGATTTGTCAAACAGTCATTTTGTTCATAAAAACATTACATTTTTTTGTTAGATTTTTCATATATTCCAAAATAAATATATCATATTATATAATACATTATATTTACACAGTCACATACAATCAAACAAGGAATCAGAGTCAAAATAATCTATGTTGTTTTATTACCAACATAGTTCAACTTGATTTAAATACATAAAAAAAACCATATTATATTATATTATATTATATTGGAACCCATTATATATTATTATACTACACTAAAACTTATATAATTATACAGTATGTCATTTCCCAGGACTCAATGTTTAATTCCAAACAAAACTCCAATCACAGCCAAAATAAACAGCCAACAATGCAAACAGGCTTCCTAACATAATCCTCCATTTCCTGCATTGTGTGTAACTCTTTCTGATTTGTTGCGTTGTTGCCATCGTGTCATCGCGCATCCAAACAACTGCTGAAGAGCCCACATGCACATTGAAATATTTGCACAAATAAATCAGATGCACAAACACACACACGCACATGCTTTATAACCAACCCTAAGCTTATAAACATGCTCGCTATTATTTAATCGCAGTTTACGATATGCAAATGCACACAAACGTGTTTCCAGCGCAGTAATTAACATCCCTGTGAGGTCCATTGTGGGGCTGCTGCAAATACTTGCACAAATAGAAATGTTGCACATCAGCTGAGCATCAGTATCGGTTGTGTAATGAAATAACTGGAAGAGGAATGGCCTCTGTGCCGGTTGTCAAAGAGTCGTGATTCCAGCAGGGTAAGATCAATGTTCCTGTTGTTGCTTTGCATTGTTGTCCTGTCCCTGCTTTAAATCAATGGCCTATGATGGGATGCAGTCCACACAGATAATGGAGTGAACTAACCAAGTCTGTAATGGAAGCCATTAAACAACCTTCTCTTCCTTTCTAATAACCACACTGTTCTACCTCATTAGTGTAGGCACTTTAATGACCAAACTAAAAGTTGGAAACTTCTGCAAAATGTGCAAACAACATCACAAGCTACATAATTGGACTCACTACCACGGCTTGTGTTACAACTGTGTGCGATTGTCTTGCAGCTAAATTAAAGAAACCTTTAAAAAGCATGGATTTAAATCCAACTTTGGCAAGTTGCATGTCATGGTTCACGCTAATGCTGTGCATGGGAAGCATTAATAGGGGAGGGTAAACAACAAGCAAAAGACTTGTCTGTATGGAAATTGTATTTGAAGTCCCAAAAGCAATTATGATAGTAATCAGGCATGAGCCATGTACTGGTAAACATCTTAATCCACTTATGTAAATATGATTGAGGTTATTTGGTGTTAACAGAATCACTAATACACCTTCAGCACTAGTTGTCTTTGGTCTCAGCCTGTACAAAAACCTGCTATTTTTTTTCACTGTCATTACTCAATTCCTATTTAACTGAACTGCACCATAAATCACTGCCAGCTGTGCCTCTGTTTGCATGAAGCAATGAGGAAGGAATAGTGACATCTTATCAGCATCTTAAAGTTAATATTTGCAAAGGAAATTGAAAGTTGCAATGCAGTCAGGTTTATTTATAGGTTGTTCACAATATCCCTCACCCGATCTAAATTGTACCGACAAAGCAAACATTTAGTCAATAGCTTTTAGCACAGGCTCCTCAAAAAAGAGCTGAAGCAGCGGCTACACTTGAGACATGACAGACATGCTTGTTGTTCCAGACGTGGAGTTCACGGTCTAAGCTGACCCACTTCACAACTTTCCTCAAGCCTAAACATTGTGTTTATATATATTTTATTGCCTCAAGACATGGTTTGAATAGGACACAAACTCCCCTGAAAGCCTCCTCTGAGACACTGAGGGGGAGCTCAGGCTGAAACATCGTCCATTTTTGTGTCACAGGTTTTTGTCAGATTTTTCGTGTTCAATTAGGTTCCTGAAATAAAGAACCTATAATAGTAAAATATATCAAGTGCCATCCCAATTTCATCCCAATCCCAAACGCTGCACTGAAATAGGCATCACTGACAGACACACAGGTGCCTGCTTGCTTCTCGTACACTCTTAGGTTCAAAAAGGGTTCTCCCACAAGGGCTGAGGTTCTACCTGGAACCATTTGCTTCTGAAAAACCCATTCCTGAAGAAAGGGTTCTTGGTAACACTAATGGTTCCAGTAAGAACCATTTTGATCCAGAGAACCCTTTAAAACCCCTTTCCTGAATAAAGGGTTTTAAAAGGGTTCTTGGTGGAACCTTTATAAAAAGTTCTACCTGGAGCCAAGAAGAACAAGCCGAAGAACCTTATATAGTTCTACTTAGCACTTTTATTTCCAAGAGTGTAGAAAGACAGTAGAGAACTGACAGGAGAGTGACACATGTTTTTTTCATACTACTCTGCAACTGACCACGCTGCCACACACCTATGTGTGTGTGTGTATGTGACATGTACCATACTGTCATTCAAAAACATGCCTCAGGACCTCATGATATCATCCTTGCTGTTTGAACTTTGCATGTTTTATTCAACCTTGTGTCATACCTTTGATAATGCTGGTCAAATATGACAGCCATAGGAAAAGAATGACTAAAACTTTCTAGCTATCCAAAAGATTGGAAATATTCTCACTCACATACACTCACCTGTCTGTCCCTTATAGTTACAGTACATTTGTTAACCATAGACTGTATATAAAATGTGGGCGTAGTCTTCCAGTTGCAACATAAACAAACTCACATTTTAGTTATCTGCATAATGTCAGATTTTGAAACCAGGCTTTCAGCGATGTCACCTGCAACCATAGGTGGAGTATAACTTTTCCATTGGGGGCCAAACTTTCAAAAAAACCCCAAAAAAAAACAACAGTCCACAGTGCAACTAATGTGGCGTGATATGCAGAGACTACTGACTACATACAGCATTAAAAGACAATAGCGCCAAGCTTTTGATGAAGTCAAATATAAATCACATAGGTTTAATCAGTTTCTGACCACTTTAATCTCACATAAGCTGAGCAGCATTGGAGCCAGGGAAGTAGGGAAGCATGGGGTGGTTGTAAATAATGCAGTCGATTTTTTTTTTTAACATACACATTGTTTTTTTGTATTTGTTAATCTTTTAATATCTTTTTTTTATTTTATGTTTTGATGTTTTGTGTTAATATAAGCGCAGTGAAAAGACACTGATCACATTAGGGTGAAGACATTGGAAATCAATAACTTTATATGGTTAGCAACCTGAGATCAATACATGTACAAATGTAGAGCTAGTGGTTAAACTCATATTATATTGATGGTAAATTAATGGTAAAAAAATGCATTTGAACTGGAACTCAAGGGAAAGGAGACTTAAATGTGTTACGTCAATAAAAGCCTGTGTATTGCCCTCATCGCCCCATGTTTTAATCTTCCGGTTTAGGTTTTTCTTTTACACAAGCCATTGGTTTCCACCATAATAAGCCATTTTTTTGCAGTAAATCAGTGAGCTGCAGGGACGAGGTATGCCGCCCCTGGGTCGGCCATTCAATTTATAGTTTATCACTAACTCCAAGGAATCTAGTTATTGCCATTATCATGGCGGCATTTACATCCCCATTGAGCATGCAGTGCAAGAGCCAGAGGCAAAAAAGAAAAAAAAGAAAAAGAAAAGTGGAGCCAATTCCCGAAGTATTAAATTACACGCCGCTTCCATTCCAGTGGATGTGGTGTTGGGCCATAAAGACTGATTGTTTTGCCATTACAAATAATAGATCCACAGCACGGGCAGTCGAGAAGATTAGCTGCTGGTACTGTAGGGCCGAAGGAAACAGATGAGGAGCTTATGTCTTCACTTATTATTTCCCAAACCAAACAGCTACACTGGTGATACGTTAGTGTGAGTACACCCTCGGCTTCAAGCCTGGACCAATGTTTTAGATGAATTTGCAACTTTTCTTCAGAGAGAGATTTGGAAAAGGATGTCAAGTATAGAAGAGTTTTGTGCATACTGCTGAATACATCAGAAGAAGTTTTCACATAAACCAATAAAACACAAATACTGCATTGTCTAAATTAACTCTACATACAGCACTACTTTAGGCCAATGTGCTACTTCCCTTGCTTTAATACAACAACTATCTATCTATAAAGTAAGTTGTGTCTGTGTGTCTGACTATGTCTGTGACGGGCATATCTCGCTGACCGTTAGTCAGATCGCGCAGAATTGTTGGATATGGGTTGAGCATGGCCCCATGGTGTGCATCCTTGATTTTCACATTTTCTGGAGTAGTTTTAACTTTCACGGATTCATCACGCTGCATTTTCATGGATTTATCACGCTACACCAGCACACTACACCAAGCAGTGCGTCTGACGTTGTATCAGGATTGTCAGAGTGTCAACAACGGGTAGGCAGCGGCTCATTTCACACGGTTCAACGCAGAATATGGTGTTATACTGAAATGGGGAAGTTTCGCAAGCATATATTTATTTATTTAGCATTAGCATGCTACTACTTTGCGGCTAACTTGGCAAACCTGTTTCCAAAGGTAAGCTAGTGAGGCTACGATTAGAATTAGCGTAGGGCTAACATGATACAAACATTGTGAAACCTCGTTAAGCACAACGTAACGTTTAAATATTCGATTAGCATTAGCGTATCTAGCTGTTTTGTGACTCTCAGCCACACCAGAAAAATGCACAGTGTTTATATTATGTTAGTAACTGAAAAATCTTCTTCGGCTCCCACTATACGAATACATACTTCCTACGGGCACTGCACTAGTGTCAATAATGCCAATGAAAAGTATGTGCATCACTTATTTATGTAGTATGGAAGCCTATTGCTGACACTCTGGCAAAATAAAAACAGATCAGTATCACGTTATAAAGTGATAGGTTTATTTAAAAAAATATATGCATACATTGTTCTTACATTATATGTATAGTGTATAGTGTTAAAACAGTACTTTATACAGTACAATATACAGTACTGTATTGTTCTTATGATAATCATTTTTAACATGAAATGTATAATATGTACTTAAGTAAGCTTCCATAATATAACACTTTTCAAGTATAAATAGTGTAAATAAGTGCTTTACACAATGAAAACACCACCTGCACTGAGGAAACACTGGGGATGGATAAATGTAACTCAAGGTAAAAAATAAATAAAGACAATGATCACAAATAAACAGTAGGGTATTGCAATAAGAGTTAATTAAGTGAATGTTAAAAAGTATATAAAGTGTATATAAAGTGCATGCTTACATATGTACATGTTGGTGTATGTATCCACTATAATTATTTCCTTCTGGGCAGTTGCTATCAATCCATCAATCACTGACAGTATCATACATTTACTGTTTTATTTTTTGAAGAGTAGAGCATTATGTGCTTAACACTAGAAAAACATAAATATGCAATATCTCCTGTGCAAATGTTCCAAAGGTTTAAGAGTTTGTTTACAGAGTATAAGGTTTGTCATAACAAATATGCAATCAGAATCTGAGCATGAGCTAAGTTTGTTTCTTTTTACTTTATTTTTTGTCATTTCACAGTTTTCGTTGGCAGGAGTTCAAGAGAGACACATTCTGTCTTACTGTCTCCCTCTGTCACTCTCTTATCTGTGCAACAGCAATGGATTTTCCAGCATTTTTATCATTTCTTTTTATATTGCTTCCTGCCCCTTTTTCCCCCCACCTTTTCGAAATGATAACATTCCGTGTCCTTGTTCGAAATATGGAAATATTTTGGATTGAGTAATGATTGGCTCCTTTACCCAGATGTCAAAAGTGACTGAAGACCAATTTAGGATAGCAGCCGGACACTATTCACTCACACCTCCTGATTTCTACTGTATACATGTTTTTCATTTAATTGAGTACATACAAATGAAAAAGCTGCCCTTTAGCCATGTAATAGACAAATATTGTTGATTTGGACACAATATAAAGTACTGTGGAAAAGTATTTGTGATATATAGCTACTACTGACTGTTGTTGCTGGCCTTGCAGATGTAAAAAATATGATTTTATGAGATATTTGGCACTTTGTCAAGTCAAGATAAACCAACCACCAATGTCATCAATTAATGTTCCCCTTTATTTATATTTAAAAGAGCCAGGATCCTGCTATTGTTCAAGTGTAAGAGGAGAGCAAACTCAATACTCGACAAATTTGACAATGCTTACATATTCCATGCAAGACTGAAGAAGTATGTATGGTCACCGTAGCATTGCTAAAGCAACACATATTTTACACAGTACTTTATAGTTATGGCCACAGTTTTGAAAAACAAAGGAATTCCATTCAAATCAAGCCTAATAAAGTGTTGCCCTATTTTATTTAAATTCTGGCTTGAGTTCCTTTCAGTAGAGAGAGGAAATTGATCACATTTGACAAAATGCAGGCAGGAAATAATTGAATTGATTTGTTTGATATCAGCAGTCCTGCAGTTAACAATGTCCAAACCTCATGTCCTGACTTTACAGCCAAGCATTTCCTTTTACATGAAGATCAATAGTGTTGTTGTCTCAGGGAAAGTGATCCACTTATACAAAGCCAGAACAATGCTCTCCCATGCCCAGTGATATTTATGTGGTCGAGCTGAAAACTAAATTTTTATGGTCATTTACTCAATAAACTCTATTAAAGAGGAATAAATCTGGACTTGGGGCGGCATCTTATCAACACCACTGAGAAACTGTGGCAAATTGTGGATTACAGCCGGTGGCAGAGACTTTCTCCACACCTCATTTATCAACCCAGCTTATTAGTTACAGTCAGCCAATATAATGGGTACTCTTTTATTTTCCATTTATATCACACTATCCTGAAATGATAATTTAAGTTAAAATTAAAATAGTATAGTAATAAGTAGTAATAAGTTGTCAGATATAATAATTATTGCTTCCATTTTAATGACTTCATTTGAATTTATTTTAGTATTACAGCACACAGTGCTCGTGCATACAAATTATTTTATTTCTTAACATTTGACTTTTTGTTTTAAAATGATGAAACAAAATGAAAAAACGAAACAAAACAAAAAACGCTCCTCATGGTAGGATTAATCATTTACTTCATACTGCAAATGCAAGTGCTGTAATAAACCATTTTTTATGGTTTAAGAAATATAATAGAGATTAAAATAATTCACTGTTCTATATTTAGTTTGCTCATCTGGGGGCTAAAACGTTAGCATGAAGCATTTTTCTAAAATAAATTTCTTCAACTATAGCACAATAACTCAGCTTTAGGAGTATAATTGTAGCTTATCTCCCAAAAAAAAGCTCCATAGATTTTAACAAAGCAACTTGCAATAAATCTATACAGCAGGTATATTTGTCAATTTAATTTGCAGGGTAATTAATCTGTGCCGCAAATATTTGTTTTCATTTATGTATTATCTGCATTCCGTCATGAATAATATTTTTGATTCAGGATCTCATAATATCTTCCACAGCCAGTGGAGGTGAATCACTGCTATGAAACATGTTCACAGTGAGCAAAAGAAATGATGGAAACTGACGATAAAACAGACTTTGTGGTTAACTCTTGGTAAATCATGGACTCAGACTATATTTACCAAGCTCTAGTCTACACAGCATATGTCAAGTTTTGTAATTTTTTTTCGATCTCCACGGATTTTAAGTGGCAGTTAACTCTGACAGGTCTTTGTATATAATTACTGCAGTCACACATGAACAATGAGATGGCACACAACATTGTTTCATAATTTAAAACATAATACAATGTTTTTTTATGTTAATATTAGAGCAGGTTACATATGCGAGTCACATTAGACCGCAAGCACTGAAATAAGGTAGGGTTTAAGGAACACTGGAGAAAGGTTAATGATTGTTGATGTCATTAATTCATATAGTTGTGTTTGTGTCGAAAACACAGTTAATCTTTATGCACAAAGAGTAAATCAATATTAATAAGAATTCTTATTTGTTTTCATACCAAAACCTTGTATGCGCTAAACTGATCAATATCGCTAAAGCAAAGAATTCTGCAATTTGAACACATTCATTATGTCGTCAACTACATTTTAACGTAACGCCATGTGTTCTCTGTGGACACTATTAAATGTACAGAAGCAACTTTAATACTTTCTGTTCCAGATGGAAATATTTGCATGCATGTCCCGAGGGAAAAGATAAGGATGTACAAGGGAAATGCTTTGCCCTTCTCCACTCCCACACGTCTCCCACATCCCACACTCTACATTTAAACAATAAAATACATCATGTTGAAAGTGTCAGGCCTACTGCTGATGTTATAGAGGCATCAATCAGTCTGCCATCACAGGCAGAGCCAACGCCACAGCAGATATTAATTACCCCGAGCTCAGAGCCATCTCTTCACAGTCCTGTGTCCTTCTCCACACTTGTCCAATCACATTTCTCACAGCCCATTATAAAAGACAAGGTGATCTGCTAACGCTGCTCACCAAGAGGAGGAACACAAATTGAAATATCGTCTGTGTCTTCAATATGTCTTATCGTCAAGAAATCTGCTGATCCAGTTTTTTTTTCTCATTAGTGTAACTAAAGTTGTACCAGCATCAGCTTTTAAAAAAGGTTGTTGTTGGACAAACAATTCCACATAATTGATCAGTTTTCTTTTCCAATGGTGACAACGATACAATAGAGAAATTTGTTGAGGTGATAGTGTTTTACAATTGATTTATGGAGTAATAACAATTGATATCATAAAAGTGCCCCATTCAGGGATATACAGTGTACTGTAGCATCAGATACAGAACAGGGATGGGCACTAAATCATATAAAGGCTCCATGTTGAACATGACAAAGAAAGCCATCTTGGTATGAAATAAATTATTTTGAACTAACATAACCTATGGAGGGTGATGTAAGACACTGTGTAACCATGGTGCCCGAGGCCAGACATTCAGGCTCCCTTGGTATCTTAACATAATCAACTAATTCTATGATATTTGACCTTAATTTAAAGCCTGAGCTGAACAAAACAAATAAAAATTTGTTGATTTACAATTGACTTACGGTTCCTGCCCTGATTGAAAATTCTATGGGTTTTATGTATACATTTGGGATTTGATATGGAATATGAGAATCTTGGATATTAATTATGTTCTATCATTAATCTGGTAAATTACAAGAGTAGACTAATTGCAGGGACGAATAGTCTAATTCTATAATCTATCATTCTGTCATTTCTGTACCATATAAGGTACGTGTGTGTCTTTCATTTTTATCACATTTCACATTCATTTCAGTGAGTAGATGATGATGATAATGTATGTGACTGGAGCTAAATAACAGTAGGTCAAACATGGTCACATACCTGTACATAAAAAAATTACCTTTTCCCAACTTTAATTATGTACACAATTTTAAATAACCACATAGAAAAAGTCGTAGCTACTCATATTCCTCAAAGGGATGGTTCAGGTTTTTTGAGGTGTGGTTCTGAGGTGCTGACACAGAAAGCAATAAGTTTACCATACACAACACCTGGGGTCTGGAACCAGTCTGAGACACAAGGAAAACAGACCGTAAGTTCAAATGTGTTTGAAATGATTTGTTCAGATTTACCTGGGTGTCAAAGTTACCAAATAAGGGAGCAGGTTTCTCTATGGACTATGGACAGTACTCAGCCAGAAAAGGCTGTCTGACAGAAGACCTATACTATAATATAATGGGTTTTTCCTCATTTCACAGCAGGCAGCTGTGTTTTCAGTGACAGGAATTGTCTGTGTACGCTACAGCAGCTCTACAGCACCGCTGCGCTCACGGAAGATCACGTGATAATCCTGAACGGACGTGAGTTCGCGAGATCTTGCGATATATTGTGTTTATAAAGGAAACAACAACAACACGGCTTCTTTCATTCTCTGACGTGGAAGAATTGTTGATCTGGTGTCATACATGGTTTCTCCACTTCAACAATCAGTCTCTCGTCGTACTTTATGACTCTCCGAGACGCTCTGATCAATTGACTGCTGACCTGGTAGCACCGGTCATGACGTAATGTTGATGTGAAGTTGCGATAGGCTATATGACCTGCGTATTGTGTTTTATTTTGGAAGGGGTGCGGAAGTGTTTCCCTTTGATTCTGTGTCCGACTTGCTGTCTGGTGCGATCTGCTCTGTTGAGCATGAAAAAAGTCAGCAGTGACTTTGTGTCAATACCTCATAGCACACTTCAAAAAACATGAACCATCACTTCAGTAAATAAAAAGTGTAAGTGAATGCAACTTGGGTCAAGTTGCAGCAGCTACCACTATCTGTTGAAGCAGCAACAGAAACCACAGAGTATCCTGAATTACGTGATAAATTAAAAAGCTTTTCAATAATGCAAAAGTTAAATCCATGTAACAAATAATACGGAAAAACAAAAACGATAAAATGCAAACAAATATTTTATGAAATATTCATAAAATGCAAAGAAAGAGTGTGAAAGTGAAAAATGCACCTAATTGAGTGATATATTTGAACTTTATGTCCCTCTGTCTGCATTACCCTGCACATGATCTGTACTGACCTGTCACCATTCAGTCTGACCACACACACACACACACACACACACACACACACACACACACACACACACACACACACACACACACACACACACACACACACACACACACACACACACACACACACACACACACACACACACACACACACACACACACACACAGACACACACAGACACACACACACACACAGCAGTGGGGCTGATTTATCTGATGTCAGCAACGCTATTTTGATGCTCACTTTCATTTTCAAGCCGATGATGAAAGTGCCACAGCAACGTGGTGGGATGAATGTTTTGTCCATCGGCTTCCACCATCAACTCAAATCGATGGGGCATGTAATTGGTGGCCACTTTGTGTGATTGCTAAGATAAACAGACATTGTTGCGGACATAGAAGATCAATGTCAGGCACAAAACAAGTGAGTGTGTGTGTGTGAGGGGGGGCACATCATGTTCACCAGCAAGTTCAGGAACTAAATTATTTTTGCTGATAGGGTTTAACACTGTCTCCAACTATTGTCGTTAACATTTTATGAAATTTAATGCGATGTTCAGTGTTGTTCCAATCCCTGCAAAGATCAGTGTGCTCCTCTGCTCACAAAATTAGCATGAATATGTAAATTCATTGAGAGCGATCTTGCTTCCCGTCTAATTTTAATTTTCTCATGAAATAGAAACAACATTGAATACATTTTAATCATTTGGATTTATTTTTTTTACGCTTCCAAGAACAAGCCTAGAAAAACCTGCCGCTGAGATGTCTAAAAAAATATGTTCTCCAATTTATGCCTGCTTTGGCCAGCCTTTTTATGACTGCAACAGATAATGTTTGAATCACTTTATAATTCATGCATCATCAGTGAGTTTATGTCATGGCACGTCATGGAGTTGTTGATCTCAATGTTAGTAAGTTGTAATGTATGATTTAATGACTTCAGTGTTTGAAGTCATCATTTGTTCAGTTTTACCTCAGTGACACAGACTTATCAAACAAGTGAGCAGTTGACAAATGACCAATTTCATTCAGAAAAATTTTAATGGTGAGTTAAATAAATAATAATAAAAATATAATATGTAGTGCAACAACAGCCACACAGTCCCAATGCGGGCCTTTCTGTGTGGAGTTTGCATGTTCTGCATGAAGAAGTTATATGAACACTCTGTCTGTAGGTGTGGATGTAAGAGTGAATGGTTGTTTGTCTTTATGTTGGGCCCTGCGATTGACTGCTGACCTGTCCAGGAAGTACCCTGCCTTCCACCCTAGGACAGCTGGGATACACATCAGCAAAAACATTCATGTGGAGGATAAAGCTGTAGACAATGGACGGATGACTTAAGTGTTTTAAGTGGTGCGCATTCATTTATAAATTGAGTATATGTGTGTGAAGTCCTACCCATATCTTGTATATTGGGCAGGTGCTGCAGCAATTTGGCATTTTGGAAGCACATCTGGACATTACTTTCCTCTTTCTTGTCTATTGCTATTACAAGAGTGACTCACACACATGGAACAATAAAATAATAGGAATCCTAGTGGCCACTACACCTTGCATCCATGATTACAGCCATGTTTTCACTGAGAGCAACATCCTCTATGATTTGATCTGATTCCCAGTGACACCAGCAAGCTGGAGGAGCAGCAGAAGGAACAGCAAAGTTGGCAATGAGCTAAATGTATCATTGCTGTTTAGTGTTTACATATCTGGCCTTAAAAAGTCACTAAAATTATTGGATATGATTTAAAATAAATTTTAAATTTTAAAGATTTTTAAAGTATAGTATATTTTCTTTCTTGCTATCAATATATGGTATATAATATATGGTTACTTTATGCAGTCAGTTCTTTGTATCTTCCTTATCTTGCTGCGGAGTAGCTGCAACACGATAAGCAGTGAAGCAGAGGAATCCCTGCTTGCCTGCATTTCTGTTGTCGTTGTTGTTGTTTTGGCTGGCACAATCAAATGCAGCCACTGCTGATAACAAATGTAATAACTGATTACAGCGTTTAGCCTAAAGAGAATGGCTGAAGTCTGTTTTTTTTTGCCCCCATGCCAAAGAGATTTTAATCTCTCAATCAAACAATTTGTCAGTGTAAGTGATAATTTCTCTCATCCATACACAGGTAAGAGTTCCTCCTAAACAGCATCATCACAATCACACACGTGATCTACTGTAATTGAGCTGCTGCCCCTGTGGACTTGCTGATGTGGGGAAAACAATGAAAACAGAGAATCATCAATCTCATGACCAGGGCTACCCCCCCTTTGCGATGCACTTCAGTGATACACATCATGACATCTCCACTTTGTTCTGTGGGATTGAACAGCTCACCCACCAGAGGAGGTGATCTGGATAAATTACTCAAGCACAGTGAATTCTATTCGATTCATACACTTCAAACATTGGCACCAAAAGGCCAAAATCATGAACTTATTTTGTGTTTGTAGTTGTTTAATTGTTTTTTTATGGTCACTGATCACCCTGTTTAAAATGTCAAACATCTCGCATGTTCAGACAGTGTGTGAGCGTGTCCTTGTAACTCAATCCAGTGGGAGTATCACTGAGCTGAGGACGTGTTGGAAATAATCTAACAGCACAGTTGTTACACTGGTGTTGGCTCACCTTGGTAATGTAGCAGGAGAAATCCAGTGATGTGTTGTCGGTCACTACGGAAACGGACTGAGATCTGGTTGCTACGGCTCCGTAGTATGAGGCCCCTCATCAACATGGACTTGTTGGCGAGGATGAAGGGTTCTCGGCCGCCTGTATCCTCCACTGTCACCTGCTCTCCCTCGAGCACGCTCACATTTAGCACCTATAATAAAAGGAAACCGTGCATTTGATTAAACACAGGTAGTTACTCTTGAACTTTTGTGCATCAGTTATTAGCTCATGCTAGCAACATTCTTGGAGTAGTACACTTTTAGAAATAAGGGTTCCAAAAGGGTCCTTCTACAAGGGCTGAGGTTCTACCTGGAACCATTTCTGAAAAGGGTTCTTGGTAACACTAATGGTTCCGGTAAGAACCATTCTGATCTAGAGAACCCTTTAAAACCCCTTTCCTGAATAAAGGGTTTTAAAAGGGTTCTTGGTGGAACCCTCCAAAAGGGTTCCATGTGGAACCTTTATAAAAAGTTTCTACCTGGAACCAAAAATAGTTCTCCTATGAGGACAAGACAAAGAACCTTATATGGTTCTACTTAGCACTTTTACTTGTAAGAGTGTACATACTTCACAAAGATCTCTATAAGGCAACATTCAGTTATAGGGAGGTTAAATAACATTTAGCCAATGAATTGCTATTATGTATTATCGTTGTGTTTATAAATTCACCAGAGATTTTCATTTAATTTAATTTCCAAAGACCTCAAATGTTGCGTCAGTAAGTTTTCAGAGGTAGAATTATTTAGTCATTGCTGCCATTAAGGCTCATTATCGACTTGTCGCGTCACTGTCATTGTAATTGATGTTTCTCTCTTCTTTTATAGACACAAACGGGCATAATAAAGAGAACTTTGTGGACGAAAGCAACAGCAACATTGTGCTAGTAAAGCAAGATGGCAAACAGTTTGGAGTATGAGTGAAAACACAAGGACGCACCAAACAAAAAGCTTTAGAAGTGAATTATTCCCAGTCACTGAGTAGTTTGATGGGATGAACGCTCCTTGTCCCCACCTTGCTGCTGCATACATACAAACACTCCCTCAGTCAGGTCTGACAGAGTTTTTAAGATGAAAGAATCAGCATAGAAATAATGTGACCATGCGATTATGATTAAGGTTATTAACATGTGACACACAAACAGTTGTTTACTTTTCTTGTTTTTAAGCATACAGTTACAATAAGGGTTTCTATTCTATTCTATTCTATTCTTTAAAAATAGCAGTGAGTAAAACCACATACAAACCACGACTCCACAGTTTTATTGAGGTACGTTCCTGGACTTCACTCGTATCGGTCTGAGTGTTTAGTTTCTGATTTGCAGCACACTAGGATAACACTCCGTGTGCCTGCAAGCTACAGTGACAGAAGTGCTATATCTTCAACAGGTCTGTGCAGCATCTGCAGCTAAATCTGGTGAATAAACCTCAGGAGGATTGGATGTAGTTAAACTGTCTGGATAATTGAGTTCTGACATATTTTGGTGACAACATCAGACTAATTCCCTACAGACCCATAAAAGAAGTGTGTTCATCCAACACTTGGTCATGATTATTATTTATATTGATGAAAGTAAAAAGTCTTTCACCATCAGCTATTTTTGTAAGATACTGAGGATCGTTAGTGACTTTTATTTGAGGACGAGCCGATAAGATACTCGGTATCGGTATTGGTGCATTATTGGTATAAATTACTTGATATCAGATAGATTTTAAATCTTGTAAAATCCAAAAATCACACATAGTTCATCCTTCGCTATGCAGACTGAAAATGTAAACTCAAATCAGCAACAGCATTTTAGCTGAGTCATCTTGTTTCTTTTTTTTCTTATTCTATTTCTTATTTATGGGAGAAGAACATTTGTTACACAGTTGGAGAATTATGTCTTTGAAATAGCTTGAAATGGCACAGATCAACAGCGTCATAGTTTAATGACTCATATTGGTATTGGCAGAAAGTTGTGTTTGTGATATCGGTACTGTTATTGGACTCAAAAAAGTGGCATTGTAGATAAAGGGTTTTTTCCCTGGTAGTTTTTCCTTACCCTGCTCGAAGGTCTAAGGACAGAGGATGTTACCAACCCAGTGAAGTCCTGTGAGACAAACTATGTTTTATAAACTGTGGGCTATACAAATAACATTTGATTGATTGATTGATTGATTTCCAAAGACAAGATTAGCCAGGTTTTATATTTGCTAATTAAGAAGCTGAAGGTTTTGTACTTCTGGACTGGAAACCAATCTCAGCTAACAGAGGGTGAAATGCAGGGTCACACCTTGGAAAGGTCACACCTACGGTCAATTTGTGTGTCCAATCAAACTCTGCATGTTGTTGTCATGTGGGATGAAACCCAGAGATTCACATGGAAGAACATGCAAATTCCACACAGAAAGATGCAAACCTGTTACCTTCTTGCAGTGAGGCAACAGTGCTAGCCGCTAGACCGCCGTGTGACAAACTGCAATTTTATCTATTTTAATAAAAAAACAAAACATCACTTAGATTGGACTCAATCACTTCTTGAAAGACGGGTGCCGCATCTGCTTCATCCAGTAGTGTGATTCATGTCGTTTTCTGAAAACTGATGCTGTCATATGTAATGGGCTCAGGTCTCAGATATGCTTTGAAGCAGAAAAAAGGGATTGCCATCCCATAGGCTGATGTCCCAGGGGTAATGTGTGTGCAGGGGTGTTAGTGCAACAGCCTGGAAAATCTGAAAACAGTGGACAGGATGAAAACATTGCACAACAGTGGCAGCAAAATGAATTTGGTCACACAGACGGGCTGTCACTCCGTCAAAGGGGAGCTGACAACAGACACAGAGACGCTAATGGACACTGAGCCTGAGCTCAGGAGTGACTTCTTCCAGAATGATCCATGAGGTCAGCCACTTTGATCGATAGTGGGGGTTTTTTCAGAGTAAAACATCAGTTCAAATAATCAAAACAATATTATGTTGTGTACATGTGACAAAATTATTTTGGTTTAAAAAAGTGTTGTTATTGCAGCTTCTGTATTTTAGTCACACAATTTTCAAACAGCATTGTCATAGTGAGTGACAAAGAGGTGTTTGATGATTTTTGAAACCCTGTTTCTCAAGGGTAACAGCAATGACAAAGCCTTAGAGTTATTTTCTTTCCTTTTCTCTCCAAGTGAATATACAGAATGCTAATCTTAATATTTCACCCACAGATAAGCACACTGGGGTTTAAACCTAGATCAAGTACATTTGATAAAAAAGTTTGTTTTATTGGCATGAACTGTGTGTACAAAACTACGACGGCGTATTAGGGCCTAGTATGAAAAAAAATGGACCAGGGGAGGGGGGTCATATTTCAAGAAAAAAGTCGCAGATTTACTAGATTAAAAGTGGCAAATCTACGAGAAAATAAAGTTGCAGATTTACGAGATTAAAAATGCCACATGTACGAGAAAATAAAGTCGCAGAATTGCGAGTGGCAAATATACTATTATACTATATTTCCATTTTATTAAATCGACTCACACTGCGATTTCTCCTGCTGTTTATGTGTATGTATATGAACCGTATCTATATTGACTGATCAGTTCAGTCTGTGTGTGTCACCTGCTGCCTGGCTGCCTCACTCGTGGTGGTGAACGTTTTCTTGGCTTATGTTTTTCAACTCAAGGGAAGTAAAAGAAAATGTATCTTTAGTGATGTCCCTGTCCTTTTTCTGTGTAAGGCTCCACCAACACCACACTGTCTCCGAGCCTCTGAAGTTGTGCGCATGTCTTCAGGCGGCGCCGAGTGGAAAATTTCAATTTTAATGACAATATATAATTATTAGTTTCCAGTTAACTTTTTTCACTTTATTTCATGTATTTGTTGTGGCTGGGAGAGCCCAGCCCAACGGTATATTCAATGGTTTCACAGTATATAACGGTATTTTTCATGCATCTTTTTTATGCACTTGAAGTTGTTTATTCAGCGGTTTCACAGTATACAATAGTATTTTTTATGCAGTTGAGAGTGTGTGTGTTCGAGTGTGTGTGTGCGCACGCTAGTGGTCGAGCGCCCCGAAAGAGATAGCCGCGCATCTGAGAGTGCATTTGCACGCTCGAGCGAGAGAGAGAGAGAGAGATAGCGGTGCATCTGAGTGTGTGTGTCTGTTAACGTAACTGTAATCATTCTTGTTACTCTCAGATGTGTTTTCTGCTAAGGTGGTGGAATAAATTGATCATTCATGCTGTTACTCCCACAGTCATTTGTTCAGTTAAGCCCAAAAGCATGTGTGGTACAGCAGTGAATAGTCCCCCCTCGGACATCTCCCCATTCTGGCCTCCCTCCTTTGGCTCCCAGTGCGTTTCAGAATAGTTGTTAATATCCTTTTATTTCTATATAAGTGTCTAAATGGTCTTGCTCTGCCCTACCTCTCTGACTTGCTGCAACCATATGTACCATTGCAGGCTCTAAGATCAGCTGATCAGTTGCTCTTAGTGGTTCCTAAATTGCAACTGAAGCTCAGAGGGGATCAGGCTTTCCCTAAATTGTGAAAAGGACTGCAATTACACATGAGGCAGTTCCTCTTCACTATCTAATTTTAAATCTAAAGACTGCATTTGAGACAGTGTGAGTCTGTTGTTCTGCACTTTGTAGGTGAGATGTATGTGTTTGTTTTTATGTCTATTATTTTTGACTAATGTACAGCCTTTTGGTCAACTGTTGTTTTTAAAGGTCCCATATTATATCCTATTTCTCCAAGATAAACTAGATCCCTTGTGTCCTAATGAACATGTCTGTGACTTTTTTCACACTTCCTCCAGAGTCCCAAATATAAGTATTAAAATGATTAAAATGTTGATTTTGCATAATATGGGACCTTTAAATGTGCTTTTGAAATAAATTGGATTTGATTGAACTGTAATGGATAACGGTGCTCACATATTACATATTAGACCTTTACATTTTTGCTCAGGTGCGAGCCTATTATATCATTATTTTACTAAACTTTAATTACAAAGTTTTTTCCTATTTACTTTATTATTATCGTTTGATGTCACCTCTACAATTATACAAACTGGAGAATGAATGAATAGCACTGTACTGTAGCATGTACTGTAGGTTCATATTGGTTTTAAATGCGATGAAATAAAACACCACAAATAAAAATGACAGTCCCCTAACATGTTAAAGTTGTATTTAAACGTTATCAAACACCTGATTGCAGCAGATACACCACTTCAGTATGATAAGCAGTCTGTGATATTGCAGAAACGTATCATTTATCGTGCGGTCAAACAGATTGCAGGTCCATGACCACTGCTTGGTTTACATATACCATGGAGGCTTGTGAAGGACAGGTGAGCAGATAGTGAATGGTGAACATTTGGACTGATAGATAGTTTGGCCCCAGAGGGCCCTATCATCCGTCATCCACGCTGGGACCTGTCAGTGCAGCCAGCAACAGCTGTCCTGCCTCAATTATGAATCATTGACCATGTCAGGGGACATCAGACTATTCTTATCTTCAGCAGTGCTGCAGCCAAACCCCAGAGGGTCTGCTTTTCTCTGTCTCTTGCTCTCTCTCTCTGTCTGTCGGTCTCTCTCTCTCTCTCTCTCTCTCTCTCTCTCGCTCACACATGCACACACACTCCCACACACATGCATATGTATGTACACACACATGCATGTCCCTGTGGACTGTAATGAGAGCAGGCTTCTCTGTCGTCTTTGCTGGCATCTGTGCCTCAGCACACACACGGGCTGAGGATTTGGCTGACCAAGCACACAACTGCACCAAAAACAACATTATCAGAGGCTGCATCTGTACACTGTGTTATCCCATTGTGTGTTGACAGGAGAAACATTGTCTGGTTAGTTTGTTTTTTAAAGTTATGGGAGAAGCCTCAAACAACGCAGAAGATGGAAGACTTCCTCTTTCAGTTTAAGCATTACATTTTTTCTACACTCCTGTTGCTATAAAAATGGTAAGTTGGGGGAGAGGCTGACATCTCTCTCCTCCAGCGACTGTCTTTCAGGGTTTTCAATCAAACCTACATAATGAACACATCCTCCTGCCAGCCTGCAGTACAAGTGACAGT
Organism: Microchirus variegatus; assembly: GCF_963457635.1. Lineage (NCBI taxonomy): Eukaryota > Metazoa > Chordata > Actinopteri > Pleuronectiformes > Soleidae > Microchirus > Microchirus variegatus. Next base: position 17,914,294 of record NC_139803.1, read on the forward strand.
CTCAGCGCTGCACACAGTATATATAATAATTGAATTTCTGGTTTTAGGGTTATGGTAAATCGACTGCATTTAAAGTGCTATGGTAGTCTTGATGACCAGTCAAAGCTACTCTACAGTTTTGCCATTCACAACTATTCACACTCATTCACTCGCATCGTCATATAGTATTTTTTTTTTTTTTCCACACATCTATCATGCTGGCACAGCCATCAGGAGCAACCTGGCAGCAAGCACACCAGCATGTAGACGAGATGATTGAACTCATGAGCCGAATGTATTGCCTGGTCCTATTCATACACATAAAACATTTATTTACTCTTTACAGTTTGAAGAGATAGACAGCTATTGAATGTTGGACATCAGTGGGGAGAGTTATACCAAAACTTAATGGAAACAAACTAGGTCACAAGTGTCAAACTCAAGACCCGGGGGCCCGCAAGTGATTAATTGGTCTTAAATCTGTGTTAAAATAGGTCTATACTGCTTTAAGGCATGCGTTATATACCATGAACTACATTTCCCACAATGCATGGCGATTGCGTTACCCGCAAAGTGACTAGATCGCAGTGTATCATTGTATATGCATCATGCGACGAGTGAAATAGAGATTGAGACTTAGATTGAAGGCTGGCCCTTTGAGGGTAACCATTATGCTAATGTGGCCCTCAGTGAAAATGAGTTTGACACCCCTGAACTAGGTGATAACCTGCCCATCAGAAAAAAAATCGGATTCATCTGTCAAAAATGTTTGTACAGTAGTACTGCTTCCAGATAAACCCACGCCGATGAAATCATACCCTCCTTGGTGGAGGTAACCTAAAATAGGTGTCATGTCACATCATTGATGGTTCAGATTAACAGGACAGGATGAAACATGGGTCTTCCATTGTGCTTACTGTAAGTAAGCAGAGGTGAACATTCCTCTTATCACACACAAACAGAGAGCAGCCTCACATGATGACTTGATTTAATCTGTGACTTCGACCACTACTGATACACTCACTCCTGCATATGAGATAATCTGTATTATGCAATTGAATATTTGTTTTCTTTAAATGGACACAGACACAGAATCCTCTCCTGATTCTATTTGTACACAATCGTTCAGATATTTTTATGCACTCGTCTATTAATCTATCTGTAATCACACAGGAGTTTATTATCCTCGGTGTGGTGTTTTAACTGATAAATTTACTGCTGAAAACATCTGGTGGTGCTCTGTAATGAACATTTACACTGACTCGCAGGAGCCATTGCTGATGCAGAAATGAGCAGTATGTAATCAAAACGATCCCACTATACATGGAAATGAAATGACCCTGCAGCTGGGGGCAATAAATCAGCAGCCATTGGACTCACCAGCTGCAGGTTCATTATTACTATGATAAAACCCACTGATTTGTACACTGGAGCACACTTGGCACTGTTGTCTACCTCATCAGCCAAATAGTCTTGGTGGTGCATCACTTGTTTTTTTTTTTGGTTGTTCTTTTTGGGGGGGTCGAGCATGCTCTGATAAATTCATACAATAACAGCCATCTTCCACTGTTCATTATATGAAAAACGTTATCTTAATTGAACATTCACCTCTCTATAAAACAGACAACAGCCATTTCCTGTTTGCCCTGCATGCTGTCTAAAACAATGGATCCTTACCAATCAGCAGAAGCTGAATGTTAATGAGAATGTGCTGGAGCCAGTGGCAGAATACAATACTGGCCCCATTCAGACTTGGGTATGGCATTCAAACACATCCTGGATGAATCTCCCTTCATCGCATGTGATTGCATCTCTATAGAACTGTGGTAGATGACGTCATATGACCATATGTGGCAGAAAACACCTCGATTGATGTACACTAAACAACATAAATTAGGATTAGGGATGCACCGATTAATCGGCCAGTGACCGGAACCGGACGATTTTCACGTGATCGGCCGCAATCGCCGATCAGACAGAAATATTCCGATTTTAATAAGCCGGTCAAATGCACCCGCATCCCGCAGCATCAGCAACACACGTGCAAGCGGCTACACGCACATGTAGTAGAGTGTTAGGCTGGGCGGTATACCGGTTCACACCGAATACTGTTTTTATTTGTTTCAATCACTGAATGAAGCCTGTCATATTTAAGACAAGAGTCAGGACCTTAAATCACTTACACAAAACCTTTGATCAGCGCTCAGCATTTGTTTGTTTGTTATTTAAACCAGTGTGCGCAGAGAGAGAGAGGCATTGTTGGCACGGGGCGGGAGAGAGAGAGAGAGAGCGAGAGAGAGAGAGAGCGAGAGAGAGTGAGCTCTTGGTCATTAGTTCATTTACTTATTTGTGTGTAGGTACTATGTTGTGAAATATGTTTAAACTTAAATAAACTACACATACAGGTAGTGATTCGTTTTTGTATTTTTAGTTGGATATTGGATGTGAACTGATTGTATTTCTATGTTAAAATGTTCTATTAAAGAAAATATGTAAAAATATATATATTTCTGTATGCTGTAAAGTGGTTTAAAAAAATTAAATCGGAATCGGCTAAAATTGGTATCGGCAGGTCAAACTTCTTGAAAAATCGGAATCTGCCCCAAAAATGGCAATCGGTGCATCCCTAATTAGGATAGATGTTATAGTTGGGTGGATATATATTGTGCCCAAACAGTCAGAGACAGACTGACAAGCTAGAACATTTTTACCGGATCCCCACAGATCCAGTGGAGGTCAATCACTGCTATGCGCTCACACCAAGCAGAAGAAGACAGTGATGGATTATGTGATTAACTCCTGGAAAATCATGGACTCAGACTAGATTCATCAAGACCATACATTATCCAAGAGTTTAAAAAGCTACTATTAACGTCACTGGTAACTGTTTATAGATGTAGTAAATTAGCATTACTTACACATCTTTACACAAAACAGGCCTTAATAAAGATTTTTTTTTTTTTTTTTTAAATATGCTCAAGTAATGCTTATCAAAGGTACGTTCATTTAGTGCTATAATACATAAACAGACTTCCTACACATTTTCCATTTCAAAATTCCATACTTTTCCAGACTCAAATCACCCGACTTCTTGGAAGATTTTTCAGTCAATATTAAACACCTGAATACCAATTGTTAGATGCTTATTATGTAAATAAATGGTTTTAAAATCATTTACAAATTTTTCATGAAGCCAGCCCTCTAAAAACTTGCATCGACCCATGACACTGTCGCGGCCAACAATAGGTGGCTGGCTCGACGACAGGTATGGAAAATAATAAATGAGAATAACAGTCAGTAACAGGTAACATGGTAACTCGACACCATTCTACAGCCAGCTTGATTAGTTTCATATCATCTACAGGTAGGCTATATTGCGTTAACTTGTTTTGATTTGTATATATTAATATATTTAATTTTAGAAAGTGAGATACAACTGGAAACACAAATAACAATAAATATATGAGTAAATAACTGTTAACTGTTAGTAAATGCTTAACAGCATACATGTCAATAAATGAACCCTTATTGTAAAATGATACAGATCAATTTCAAAGGATGCTCTCAGCAAGTGTGACACAATTAAGCAAAAACAGCTCAGAATCTAGCAATTACGAGGTGACACCAGTTCTTCTACATTTTACTTAAAAAAAGATCATAAATGCATGAGCTTATTTGGTTCAGGGGCTTAGACTTCACTAATTTACTGCTTCATAACATACTTAAAGATGTCTGGTTTACAGATTAGAAGGTCCATGATGTTACACACTCGCAGGTGTGTGTTTGCTTCTTTTGACTATTTTTAATGTCACATCATCATCAACACACACTTTGATTTAAAGCCGATCGGTAGTTGAAAATATACCTTTCAAAATAATGACCTCGGCCCAATACAACAAAAGCAGCAATATTGTTCAGTGAAACTATCAATGATGTGAAAGCTGCACTGACTGAGTACTCTTTTAAAAATATATCTGATGTGCAAATGAATTGCATGCAAAATGCACATGTGTGTATATGTGTGTGTGTGTGTCGGTACCAGTGACTATAAGAGTGAAAGAGAAGAAGAAGAGTTAGTAGTAGCTGAGTGAATGAAAAGCTCCATGAAAGCTGCTATAATGAGCTTTATTTGGTACAATAAAATGTGCATTTATGTTTTTCCTTCCCATGACACAAATGTGTAATTTTGTTGCTGCTTCCAACCTTTATTGTAGTAAAGTAGAGGAATGTTGTGGTTTCCTCATCAGTCTATGAAATGTAGCTGAAGTGATTTCATCCTTTACTCGCTCAATCTCTTTCCATCACCAGTATTTATCTACACACTATCTATATCTAACTATCTTTTCAAGCACATAAATTATTGTGCCAGAATGAAAATGTGCATACAAAAACAGGACATTCTGTACCCTGAGAAGGTTCTCACTTTAATAAGGGACCCATTTTAATAACACATTCAAAAGAATAGGGCCACAAACCTCCTCTTAATGTGTTTTTTGTGATCATACGTGTTCAAGCTGATTTGGAGTGTGATCAGCTTAGTGTGCATTTCGACACATTTAGACATTCAGAACAGAGAAGGAATAAGGTTAGGGCCAATACAAGTGTTGAGGTTAGGAATGAGGCTAGGGTTAGGCTAAGTGGATATCAACTGTTGGCTCACACTCTGATCTGAGTGCCAAAATGCACCATCCAGTGCGCCTCTTTAAGATGTGGATGGAAACAGTGCAAGTCAAATGGAATCTGACCTTTGTCCAAATCTGATTTGGACCACTTCCATATGTGGTCAAGTGTCTGAACAGCAAAAAACGACCTGATGAGTTCATGTCATACATGATCAAAGAAGAATTGGAGAATAAGAATTGGAGATACATCCTAAATATCGCTATTCATACTGTCATGAACAAAAACAAAAAACAAATCTGAAGCATATACGAGCAAAAAATACCCTTCCGTAAGCTTACAGGAAATCTGATATTACCCTCATTCTCTCTCTCACTTTCTCGGGTGTCTCCTGGGTTTTGACGTCTTGGCTTATTTGCTGTCGTGTGCATTTTTCCACAGACTTAAATTCACGCATTGCTGATTATTCCTCATATTTGCTTTCCTCTCGCGTCCTCATCATGACGCTGAAGGAGTTGAGGAGGAACATCCCCCCCCCCCTCCCACCACACATGTGTCTCCTCCCTTTATGACAGCTAGCTGGGTGGAGGAGCAATTAGTGTCACCTGAAAGCATTTCTCTCACGATGGCTTGGTCGCATGAAAACTCATCTCAGCAAAGACCTGACACCTTAAAAAAGCTCATCAGGATCAAGCTGGCCTTCTTTATGTCCTGCCTTACTCCCCTAAGGCACAACGTGATAAAGGCTTCCCTCTGCCTCATATCCAGTTGATTAAAGGCAGCAAACCTGTCTTGGCCCCCATTACTCAGTCAGGCTCATTATCATACGTCTTGTCTGCTACGCCTTTTTGTGCCATTTGTGCAACCACAGACCAAAGTCACATAAAAACCAAGGCATGGGCATTACATTTTTTATTCAGTCTTCATCTTCTTCTTCTCCTCATGCTGTACAGTGAGGTGTATTGTTGCCTTCCACAGTTCAAAGTTCTTGATTTGCAGCACTTCTTAATTCTTGCTCAAATCCTTCCATCACAGATCAAAATAATTTTTCCAAAAAAAAAAGAGGCTCCGTCACTCATGCACACACATGCCCACAGATCAGCCACATGAAGAACAGAATTTGTGCATAGTTCTGACTCACATCTCATTGAAATAATGCATTTGTTGAAGATTACTTGGTGGTTTATATTAATTGTATTAATTTTAATAAATATTTTATGTCCACCCCTCATTCAAATGATCTTTTAATTGATCCATAATGAAATAACAAAAAAGACCATTGGGTGTCTTGCATACACGGTGAAAATGAATTGCACCTCTGCATTTAACCCATTCTTTTTACACTATTGGTAACTAACTATTGGGTGCCTTGCTCAGGGGCACCCCAGCAAGGTCTTGCATTCACACAAAACCCAGTCTGAGTTGAACTCTATAAAAATTACACTACACTGCCCTGTAGAGTCATCTGCTGATTTAACACATTCCCACTGAGAAAAACTAATTTATTACTGGGATTAAACAGGTTTATTGACATGTGGGAATGAGGATGAAGTCTCCTTCATCCCAACATTTGGCGGATTTACCTGAGATTATTGTAACCTTTGTGAACCCAATAAAATGGCTCTTAACACCATTGCCGGAGATTTGTCTCCCTCTGTGGTGTTTTTTTCACACCTGATGATTGAGAGAAAGAATAAGAAAAACAACAATGACACATTTGGAGCTCAGTGACAATGTTATGCTGGTTACAGGCTACCCAAATCAGCATGTTCCAATGGGTGTTGTGTTCTAAAAAGTTTTTGGTTTTTTTTACCAGTAGGAATGAAGTATAAGTGTTGAAAATAAAGATGAAAGGATTACAGGCACTGCTGCATCCTACACTTCTTTTTCTTTTTCAAGACAAGGTATAAAGATGTGCCTTTCGGAGAAACTTCTTAACACTCGTCTGTGCCTTTTCATCTAATGAGAGAACTGGCTGTCACTGAACACCAACACAACAAATTTAATTACCTTTCTTGAGCCACACTCTGCCACGGTCAGTGCCATCAGCATTTTTGCTCCCTTTGTAAGAAATACTGAAATTAAAATGAGGGTGCGAGGATCAATACAGCAATTCAGCCGGCACTGAGAGGAGACTGTGTGTCAAGTATTGTTGCAGCTTATTAACATGACTATTGATTGGAGTCAGAGGAGCATGGGTGCAGAAGCAGCATCAAATACCAATCGTTAACCCGAGAGCTGGGGTTAGCTTTAAACACTGCAAACTCTGTAACGTCTCAATCCTTAAAGGGCCAGTTCACTGATGCACCAGACAGTGCTTCGTTTGTGTCTTAACTCATTAGAGCACATATAGATTTGAGCTCATTTATTCATTTGGCCAAGTTTTGTTTGAAACAATATTCATTTGAGGATGACAAACTTGGACTCAAAACATTTGCTATAAGCTTTAATTGGTGAAACAACCACTCCATGTCTTTCACTTTATGAATAATTCGACATTTAGCAGAACTCTGACCACAGGGCTACTTCCAATTTTGTAATCCACCAAGCATGTTTTTGAAAACCGTCTCTATTTGGCTATTCTACTTTTTCACCAATATAATTAGAACAACAAAATAAAAACAACGGTCCAAAAGAGAAAATTGTAATAATGGTAATTTGTGCCTGTGGTGTCATACCCACACTAGCCACTGAATTAGGTGAACCTGATATCAGCCAATCACATGGCAGCAAATCAAACATGGTCAAGACAGCCTGCTGAAGTTCAACCGAGCATCAGAAGAAAGGTGATTTAAGTTTATCACCTTTGGCAAGGTTGTCGCTCTGATTATTTCAGCAACTGCTGATCTAATTGGCTTTTTATGCACAACGAGCTCTCGGGTTTACAGAGAGTGTGCGAAAAATAGAAAATATCCATTGAGCAGCATTTCTCTGGGACAAAAAGCCTTGCTGATGCCAAAGGTCAGAGGAGAATAACCAGACTCGTTCAAGATGATTGAAGGGCAACAGCAACTCAAATAACCACTGGTTGTAAACCAAGGTATGAAGAAGACCATCGCTGAACTAGTGGTCAACCGATACAGGTTTTTTATGGCCAATTCCGATTTTTTTTACATCAGCCATAGCCGATATCCGATATACGCACTGCCGATTTTTTTGAGTTGATTTTTTTTTTTGCCGATATTGCTTTATCTCCCTCCATTTACATGATAAAAATGACACAATGATAGCAAATGTTACACAATTCTCAATTTAACCAAAAACATGTATTAACTAGAAAAGCACTCGGAGAGGGCAGACCTCCGCCAAGGCAGCTCAGACACCCCCCTCCCCCGCCATGGATCACACCTAAAATGTAATCACTTGTTCCTGGTCCCATAGCGGACATTTTCAGACAAACAAACTCAGAAAACATAGACTAGAAAAGCACTCAGAGAGTGCAGACCTCCGCCAATGCAGCTCAGTGCCAACAAAATACACCCTGCCGGCGCGTCTGGGTCGGACAGCAAGAGTTGTAACCAGCGATAACGTTATGGTCAGACAGCGAGAGTTGTAACCAGTGATAACGTCTACGGATCACGCCCAAAATATAATCACATGTTCCTGGTCCCATTGCGGACATTTCCTGAAATCATCATCAATTCATCCAAATTCAAAGAGCTGGATAAATAAAAAACCTGATAATATAAGAATACAAGTGCAAAAGAGTTTGAAGAAGGATGATGAAGAATAAAAGAGAAACAGTATTGACCTCAATATTCTTTCTAGTCATTGTCTTGAATGGTGCTACTTTAAACCTGTCAAAGAAGAGCCACACGTCTCCAATCAGCCTTTGTGGCAGTAGAAGAAATTGACTCCATCTGGGCTCCTAACCTCTGAAATGTATCATCCACTGTCTGTCACTCAATTCTCTTTCAGTGAGGATGGAGGATGATGCCGCCATGAAACAGAGCAGGGACAACCAGTGCAAAGCTTGGGATGGTAAAACTCTTCGAGGCCCAGGCAGGTAGTAGATCACTGAGCAGAGGAAATGGAGAAATTAGAGAGGGACAGATGGTCTGGACAGAGCTGATAACTTGCCAACCCACCAGATTTATTTGCTCAAAAAAAAAAAAAAAAAAAAAAAAGCATTATAGATTTTTAGCACTTTAATGCCAACGAAAACCTCTGTCTGTCCTCTACTGAAATCTCATCATTGTAGGCAGAGTAGAGGATGGAAATGGAGGGCTCAAATAAGATGTGCTTGTAATATTGCTACTTTATCAGTGAAATATATCTCATCAGAGGGGCTACTGTATATTTAAAATTAGCATTCAAAATTGGCATTTCAATCCTAGTTCCAATTACAATTTTTCTCTTTCACTGCAGTCTAGGTTGCCAGATATAGATAGTTTTTTTTATTATTTACATCGAAGATTTCATTCATAATCAATAATCAGTAATCGGTAATGCGATACATCAAACCCAAACATATATATATATACATATATATATATATATATATATATATATATATATATATATATATATATATATATATATATATATATATATATATAAATATATATATATAAATATAAATATAAATATATATATATAACCCCAAATTTATCGCATAATTCATATAAAAACAACAATTACATAAGTGTGTTTTTTTTTCCAAGTCCATTGTTTACTACACTATTAGTTCCTATGTTCTGAAAGTGGCTGTTACATCAGCCTCCTAATATTTGCTCACTTATTCTGCAAATAAATCATAATGTGGCCTGCGTCACCAGATGGGGCGATACATTATATGCCGTAAGCTGCAATGGCAGCGGGGGTTGAACAGTCAGGCTAAGGGCACTAAATTCTCCCGCTACATTTTCCATTCTCCCTACCCATGCAAACTGCCAGACTACTATAAACGTATTGGCTAAATAAAGAAAAGGTCTGGTCTTATTTATAACTCCCCGATCTGTGATCTTCTTTAATGCTGGTGGAAATCTGAAGAATCTCTGATGCCTATTATGTTTGTTTATGGAACTGTAAGTGTGTACACCAACATGAATATTTATCATATAGCCTCTGAATCTGTCCTTCAGAGTTTTCCCCCACACCCAATTCCCCTCCTTTGCCCTTGCAAACTGCTGGTCTGTCTGGTATAATGATGACTCCCTTCCATAACGGCGGCTGGCTGCCAAAACAAGAACAGGCACTTCAACCATAATGTCCCCTCCTACAGCTCAGTTCTTCTCCTCTGAAGTGTGCTGGGGCAGAAGTATTTTCCCCTATGGTAATGCTCAGCATGGTAAATGCTATCAAAGCCCAGCTGATCAAAGTGAATTCTGTGACATATACTTTTGTCTGTCAAAACATATGCAGTATCACAGGGAAAAAAAATCTAACCAAATAGTTTGATTCCTGCATATTCTGTGTGATCAGAAAAGTGGGAGCAGTCTATTTATTGGTTACTTTTAGGTTATGATTTAAGATATTTAGATTGGCTACAAATGAAACATGAAGAAAGTGGACTCATGAGTCATAAAACAGCATTTATCTACAATGTGTAATTGGTTTATCTCATGAAGCATTTTATGCGAGGAAAACCACTGTAATTGGAAAGATCCAGTCTCCAGTATAATGTACTGCTTCAATCTCTATTTGTGATGTCTACTTTTTCTTCAGGTTCCAGGTCATGTCAAGTTGCTTTTTTTATTTTTTATTTTTTTGCTTTTCTCTAATGTTTGTCTGTTCTTCCTCCCTTTGTCTCTCCATGTGTGTCTCACTCACTGGCTCCACTTCTTAATACACTGATGTGATTTGCTGGGTGATGTCACATGGTGATTTACAATGAATGCAATTGGTGATAATTCACAGGATCTTAAGTGCTGTAAAGGCACTTTTTCAGCAAAAAAAAAAAAAAATAAAACATGACAACAAATCATTCAAGTTCAAATCTTACAGTGGTCCAGTAGAGGTCGCTGTGAGTGTAGCTTGATCTTTTGAATGCCTTCTTGGCTCATCAGAAAAATTAGATTGTGATATGTTGTCCTCCTGAACTGCAAATGATGACACCAAAGCATCTAAAAAGTGTGTGGAAGTATATCTACACCATAGCTAAGTATCAAACAGATCTGCTGAGTAAACAGTTTAGCTAAGCTTACCCGGATTTCCACTGGACACGGAACGGCCGCGGAACGGCAGCGGCGCGGTTCTGCTTCGTCCTCTGCCCAGCGTCAATCCCCACCGGGCGCGTTAAGGCAGCGTCGCGGAGCCTTGGGAGCCGGCGGTATTCACGGAAGATCGCGCGATAATCTCGAACGGACGCGAGTTCGCGAGATCCAGCGATAGACTGTGTGTATTAAGTAAACAACAACACAGCTTCTTTTCATTCTCCTACGTGGAAGAACTGTTGATCTGGTGTCATAAATGATTTTATGTTTCTCCACTTCAACAATCAGTCTCTCGTCGTACATTATGACTCTCCGAGACGCTCTGATTAATCGACTGTTGACCTGGCAGCACCGGTCACGACGTAATGTTGATGTGAAGTTGTGACAGGCTATATGACCTGCGTATTGTGTTTTATTTTGAAAGGGGGGCGGAAATATTTTACCTTGATTCTGTGTTGGACTTCCTGTCTTGTGCGATCTGCTTCGTTGAAATTTACGAGGTTCAGCAGCGGCAACGGAAAAAATAGAACTGATTCCTATCGATAGCGCTGCGGCGCGGCGAGCCGCTTCTGGGCCGCTGCTGAGACGCGCCGCAGCGCGGCCGGTGGGAATGCTCTCATTGATTAGAATGGAAGCGATTTGCAACGGCGACCGCGCCGCGGCCGTTCCGCGTCCAGTGGAAATCCAGGGTTAGCTGTAAGATCTGTTCTGTGCTGAACTGCTGCGCCGTGCTCCGGCATCTGTCAAAAATTTAATTTTTCTATCTGCTGCGGAGGGCTCCGGATCGCCGGAGCTAATCCAGAGTAGGCATGCAGACATTCCGCAGTTAGTCGACATACACACATCAACTTTAAGTGAAACCTATCGCACCGGACCCGCAGACACAACCGAAAGTGGTGGAAATCCGGTGTCACCATTCCATTTCAAGTGTGTTGTTGAACCTATGTAGCCTTCCTAGCAGAAAAACTCATTCAAATAACTTAATTATATACATACACACATATACACATAGTATATGTGTATATGTGTGTATGTATGTGTGCGTGTGATGTAAAGCTTGTTCTGAATAATATTTTCTGCACCTGCACGCATTCACACACACACACACACACACGCTGTTACAGTCTACTTTGTGATCTCCTTTAAAACCCTGAGACCTGGATAGCCTCCAGGCAGAGGAGCTTCACATGCAGCTGATGAGAAGGTATGACAAATACTTGACCTCAATTGTATCCTTGTATCGTCAGCTGGTTTTATGTCTTTGCCAAGAGGAGACACTGTGGCTCCTCATTCTCTTGTGCTGTGCCAAGAAGTTGTCTTTATAGTTTGCCATCAGATCATTAACAGTTTAGCAGTAGGAGGGAGAGAGACAGCGAGTCCCATCTGTTCACATTGTAGTGCTGAGACACACATGGCTCCCTCCTGCTCCTTTATCAAGCCTGGTAGATGTTTGAGGATAAAAAAGCCTATATGTCTTCCATTTATGGTCTTGTAGTTTCTAAAGTCTCAAAAGAAACTTCATGCAAGTTAAGAGCTGACACTCAAAAGTGGCAACATTTAAATGTGCATGCGTATACGCATACAAGTGCCCGTGAGTATGCCTGTGCTCATAAGTGGTTCAAGATTTACTTAAGTTACCCAGCGTGGTAGCTTTCGGACAAAAAGGCCCTCTCAAACATAATACTCTGCCAAGACTTATCTTAGCCCTGCAGAGGCTGCAAGACAAAGCTCACACATTTTAAAGTCTCCAGTGGTAAATGAGGCATTTGAAGAATTGCAAATGCCAGAGAACACACACAGTTAATTTTTGTAACCTTTTGTGAACAAGCAAACAATCAACCTGAGAAAAACCCTGTCACTGGTGTCCATCCACCTCCTCAACTCAGCAATTTGCTGCCTGTCTGTTTCCAGAAACTCACACAAGAACAGCAAAGACTGTATCAGCCAAGACATTTTTACCCCTTCCCCTTTAGAGGAGGGAGTGGTTAAAATCCAGCCACTTGGAAACCTGTAGTGATATCATCCATAAGATTCGGCCGGCACAATATTTACGTTATGCAAAATTCACTTGGCTCCTATTGGGCAATACTAGCGGTCAATCACACTGGTGTCCACTCATAATATGAGTAATTATGTAGCATGGATCTTCTTTTAAAGGGAGATTCATTTGGGGGCCATGGGGCGCTGGTGAAAATCAAAGCTGACATAGGGCGAATGATGGCGTACACCCTGCACCGTAGCAGATTAATGTGATCAAAAATTCACATCAGGTGCTGTTGAAAAAACACCTGACATTTTGTATTTTATATACAGTTTATTTTTAACGCATGAGGCATGAGCCCTCACACTTCATACTAACCCTCGACTTTAGAAAGAATCGGGAAAAAGTAGACCTACACATAAACGCACAAAACGGAGGACTGGAAATATGCCAGTACTCCTCTGCAGTTTATATATTTAAAAAAAATAAATGAATACCAGAGAGCACAATTCATTGTTAAAGGGTGCAAGGTTAAAATCACTGATTTATAGCATCTTTCAGCTACTTATGTTTGTTTAATGCCTCACAACGTTAATGTTTTGGCACAGTCCCACATTTTTGTATGGATAAACACAGCAGATTTTAATCGATACACCATTGTAACTGGTAACTGGTCAAATTAATGGAGCAAAAAGAGCTGAAACGATATTAAACCTTGCAATTAAAATGTTTGCCTGGTCTGAGACACAAATCCTATGTGCACTGTGTGTATTGCTGACCTATATCTGCATAATATTTTCAGTAGGCTACGTGTTTATCCGTAGTGATAGTGTTTAATGTATGTGTGCAGGCCAAAAAAAGCCAAATTGACAAAAAAAATGAGGACGATATATTAACAGAAATGGTATTTATAGTTTTATAGTAGTATTATCTACCAGCTTTAAGAGCACTCACCTGAACCTCGATGCCATATCCCAGATAAACAGTCACTAAGTAGTTGCACTCAATTCCAGAGTCGAGTTGCTGCATGATTTCAATGTTTCCCTCTGGGTCAGTGAAATTCAGACTGCATGGCTCTGTAGAAGACAGTGATAAAAACACAAAAAACAAAACAGTGATTCCCCTTGTTCCTCATATTAATGAACTTTATGAAGACTCACCTGTGTCTCTGTTGTCCCTGTACCCTTCTAACTATGTCAGCAAATTTCCCCGCTAACACTGCTCATCTGAGCCTTCAGCCCTTGGTGGGCAGTGGAAAGGACGGGAAGGACACATCATTGAAAAATCAGATTGTTTTTGACACATGAGCAACTTTGTTATCCCCGATGGAGAGTCGAATGGCTGTGTGCAGCATGTGAAATGAACAGCAGTGATGCTGGTGACCTGGGTGTTTAATGTTCTCGTCCTCTGGAAAGGATGTGTTAAATATTATGGGAAACAACTTTAAATTTACACTGGGAAAAAAAAGGGATTGTATTGCTGCTATCATTTATTTTCAAGTGACTTGAACATTATTCTGCCTTGGCCCAGGCCACAGATGGTGAGGTTGCTTCAAAACACACTCATTCAACCTGTCTAAAAGAAAAGTAACTATGGGTCACTTTGGCCAACTCTTGAATTCGACCCGTAGGTCAATTTTTAGCACACCAGTATTTTTCAACTCAACCATGCACAAGTGTTCCAGGATAAGGAAAAATAGTATCTAAAAGATGGGAGTCAAACCCATGTCCATAACACCAAAGTACAATGCTTTAAACAGGAGGCAAACTGCCAGCAAACTGGACTAAACCAATGTTTTGTAAAGACTTTGGGTTAAGTTAGTTTTGCTTTTTGTTTACATATTACATATACTTATTTTTTTGAGCAGGCAGGAACAAGTCATTATAAGCCAGATGAGAACTGGACATAGCAGACGGAATAAACATTCAAGTGGATTATGCAATTTGTGTTAGGAGTAAGTGTGTGTGTGCATGTGAGTGTGTGAGAAACATATTATTAGCAAATTCAATAAATATGAGAGTGAAAGGAGGATAATGTATAGAGGACTGCAGTGGAGAGGAGTGGCCAACAACACTATCAAATGTAGAGACACAAAGGAGAAAATGTAGTGTATATTTGATTTTCTAATTCTAATTTGACTGTGAAACACATGGACGGCCAACCTGGACGGTTGCAGTGATGCAACACAAAAGATGCCAACTGCCAATAAACCCCAAAGGCTTTGGGTCTTGCTTTGTTCAAGCATTTTACTTGTTACCTTGAGTATAATTAAAGGATGTTGACCACTTAAAGAGGCATTGTATTTTTTCTTTTAATTGTGGGGGGTCCATTAGAAAAGTGTTTATTCAAAATAAAATTCCTGTTTACTCTTGCTCCTCTGCTCTGTCCTTTACATAAATATTTCATAATCAGTGAAAACATGAGTGTGGATGACTACCTGATGTTTGTGTAATGGTGATGGTGGTAGTTGTGGTCACCGTTGTGGACGTTCTGCTGGTACCTTCTTCTCGTGTTTGCTTGGGCAGTGGATGATCAGGGTTGGTTTTAGGTTTCAGTGGTGTTTCCCTAGCGTCCCCGTTTCCTGTCCTCATTGTGAAGGATGCGAGTGTGGTGCCGATGGAGAGCTCTCGCCCACTTTGAGGCCAAGTTCTCTGTGAGGATTGGTTGTATTCACTGCCTGAACCTCTGTTATTTGGAGCCACTGGAGTGGTGAGAGAGTGTGTTGTTGGCACCGCCATGTCTGCCTCCATGGTCCTCTCCTTAGTGGACTTTGTTTGTGGGACAGACATGGGTGGTTTAGGTGGTGTGGGAGAATATGTGGTGAGCGAAGATGTGGCAGCCACAGTAGCAGTTGAGGCAATCTCTGAGAAGGCTGGTGCATCTTCATGAGGAACCAGCTGAGTGGCAGGGTCTTCTGCTTCCAAGGCAGACATGGAGCCGGGCATGGTGGGGTATGCAGCCACAGAGTCATCCGTCCTAAAAAAATGCTGGTCCCCCTGGAAGTCCCTCGTAAGGAGATGCTCATGAAGCAGGAGCCCCTTGAGAACAGGCCGATGGTTGGGGATGTTCACTGGTGAGGCAGTGGTGACCAGGTGGGCTTCACTCTCCGTGTCCTGTGTTGGCGAGTGTGTGAAAAAGTCTGGATCCAGAGTTCTCTTACTGATACCATTGTTCAGCCCTAGAAGAAACAGAGTCAAGATATTGTGGTTATGCTGAGTATATTTCAATTCAGTAAACTATAAACTGAAGATACAGTACACAACAGCAGGAAGTCTCAACACTGCCAGCCATGGAGCTAATGACGGACATTCAATGAGGAAGACCTTGCGATGGTGATAATAGTGAAAATAATAGTGAAATGTCCATTATGACCTGAATTTAAATTGCATTAACATAAGTTAAACAAACTTTGTTTGAACCACCTTAAAATGCGTTACAGTACTTTAGTTGTGGTAATAATGTTCAATTATATCTTTATCTCCTCTCACATAATATGCATGGGCACTGTTGTCATTTCCTGTTATTTGAATGATCGGCTGTTCATTAACTGGTCTTGTCTGGTCACTGGCATATAGCAACCTATAATCTTGCTCCTATCTTTAGAAGTGTTGTTCTCTTGCTGTTTTAGTCCGTTCGTACTGCTGTAACCATGCCCCAACACCATCCGGTCTCTACAGTACCATTACACCCATCATTCTTCATCCATCATTAACCATCATCACCATCAGTGTGTAGTGGTGGGAGTTACCTAATTGCTGCTCAGACCAGATGCCTTTGTTAATATTTCCCCCACTGAGTCCAAGCACCAAAGATTTAATTGTACAATCTGTAATACATATCAATTTAAAATGTCCTTTTTGCCTGCAATTGGACTTAATATATGCATAATGCAATCGATAAATGCATGACAAAAGAAATGTCAGTTTGTGAGTGATATAGCTGTTCATTGGGTCACATGACAGTCTTCCAACTTGGCAGGCGGCTTACTAATGGCACAAGCGTACAGGGCTGACTTTGACATTGGATTTATTTGGCGAAGAAATGCAAGACATATTGACAGAAATGTAATGCAAGTAGTGCTAACGCGATAAGCGGCGGTTAACGGCGTCAACGTTAACGCATGACGCGTTTCCATGACGACTGACCGGAAAAAGACGTGCGTGACGTCATGTTTAGGGATTGTTAAAATGAGTCAAAACAGAGGCACACATACGCAGTACACAGGTACGCTGGTTATTTGTAGCGCTGCGACTCCGGACTCCGGTGTCGCGGCACGTAAACATGACGTCACGTGCGTCTGTTCCCAGTCAGTCGTTATGGAAATGCTAACGTTAACGTGCATTAAACTTGTGTCCAGCACTAAATACAAGCCATGTCACAATACAAGTTATTTCCCAAACAGCATTTCAACGTGGGCACCCATAAGGGTTATATTTCTGCTGACAATAAGGGTCCCAAGCAGGTTTCCCATGTTTGCCCAAAGGGGTTTCCCATAACTTTTCCAGGCTAGCGGGGTGAAAATGGGCAAATTATGGACCCCCACATGGACAAACCCACTATAGTGTCATCTTGAATATAATCCTTGTAGTACACCTCTTTATATGTACTAAATACTGTATGTATAATCTTGACATGTTTTGGTGAACAGTTTGTTGAAGTGTCATGAAAAGACATTCTGTTAAGGGCTCTGGAAATCTGGTCAGTGGCAGCTTTCAAACAGCAGGTGTATTATCAAAGACAAATTCCACAATAACACCCCACAGGCAGTGAAGTCTAACAGCCGAGACACACGAAATAGACTAGTTACTTGTGGGATGAAGGGGTTTAAAAGCACATTTTTCTTCGGCGTCCTCCCATATGGGCTACTGTTTTAATTCTCTGTGTTGTTTTAGTCACCAAGACACGCACCTCGTTCAAACACAAGGCAGGAATTGATCAAATTCCCACAGGAAATGCTCTTCACTTATTAATCCTACAAGAAAGTCTGATCAATTGTCATGAACATGTATAGTGGAAGATTAAATTACACTCATGGAATGACTACAATTAAAAGATCAAAATGAGTGTTCCCATAAAAATAAATTATCTAAGACCACCCTGAGTAGTTAGTAGCAGTTTACATCACAGAAATATGGTCTATAATATTTATATAGTGTTTTTCTATGACCCCTCAAAGCTGCTTTACACTACAGTATTTTGCCATTCACTCACACATTCACACATTCGTACACATCTTTCATACCCATTCACACACTGCTGGCACAGCTGTCAGGGGCAATGTGGGGTTAAGTGTCTTGCCCAGGGACACATCGAAATGTAGACTAGCAGAGTCGGGAATCGGGCCCACAACCTTCCAGTTGTTATTATGAAATAATGAAAAAAATCACAGAAGACATTTGCAGGGACAAGCAAATATCAAAGTCCCATGTGGCATTTTTCTTTTTCAGATAAAGCCAAAAGAAAATGTGCTTTCTGCGATGACTTTCTGACTCTCTCTGGTGGTTTGATGTTGACACTGTCGATCAATTAAACAGAGAGACTGAGTTTTTCCCCATCGAGAAACAGCCTCTAACCCAAATCAGTCTAATTTCACCCTAATCTCGAATTCCCACGTCTTTTACAGCTCCAGAAGGACAGGGAGGACAATAAAATCACTTCAGTGTTTAGAATTATTGCTCTGTGAGTCCAGGGCTACTCTTCTAACCCCATTATCTGCTACGTTCACCATACATATAGTTGTTTTGGGGAAATCCGATAAATTAATCTTAACAATTGAATTTTAAATGACAAAAGATGACTTTAAATGGACAGTTCTGCTGAAATGACCAAATCTTTCTTTTTTTGCCTAATTTATACAATTTGTGGAAGGTGATTTGATGGGGTTTTGACATTTTATCAGCTGGTTTGGCTGAGTGTTGAAGTTCTTTTCAGAACTTAATGTGACTTTCAGCTCTCTTTCTTTAATCTTAAATGGAAAACAAAACAAAAGCATGTTTTTCATACTTCAAATACATCAAAAGTAGCATATGATGTGGTTATTGGATTTGATTTGATAATAATAATATTAAAAATGAAACCTTTTTTTTGGAGTATGGAAAGAAAAAAAAATGATACACAGATTCATACTCTTCCAACAAATCCCTGCTCATCTTTTCTCTGTGCATCTGGACAGCGCATGACTAATTAATCACTTCAAGGGAGAAAAAAATTAACCTAAAATCATTTTATGTGCTTCCAAGTATGACATAAATAATTGCAAAATAAATAGTGAAAGGGTTGAGTTCACATAATCCTCTTATGTGTCTGCGTGCATACAATATGTCGACATAAAACAATGCCATCTCGCTTTGACACCTTAATTAGCTTGCATTCTGGGTGACAGTCTGCCTTAATGAGGCAGAGAGGCTGCCAGCGCACTTTTCATGCTCGCAGATGAAAGGATGTTGTTGACACAGGCAGCAAATGAGTGAGATATTATCACGGTGAGTGTTTCTATTAGCTACAGCGCTCCAAGTAGATGAAGGAGCCTCAGCTGGAGATCAAACCAACTGTAAGGTTAATTTAAAATGGCCTTTGGAGGCGGGTAATACAGTGTTTGTGTACAAGTCAAGTCAAATATGGTCGCGTATCAAAGTTGCCGTTACTCTCAAATGCTTTTCAAGGCAAAATTGGTTTTGACACTTCATAGAAATGTTCAAATAATCTTTAAAAAGTGAAAATCGCCTGTGTCAGAATTATACCATTCTGCATGACAGTTCACGGGCCTGCAACACAATTCAGCTTTTGTGTATCTCTAGATAACATTTTAAAGGTGCCCATCAAAGTCATTTTAATGGGTCACTGGCTTTGACAGGCAGAATGGAGGCTCTTTCATACCCACGCTGCACCTGAACCTCTGTCCTTGAATCATGTTGGTTTGGTAAGCAGGTGGGAACAGTGTGACAAAACAGTGCAAAACAGACTCAAAATACAAGAAAAAAACCCACAAAATAAGACAAAGGCTACCTAGTAGTACAGACTATCTGCTTCCTCGCTCTGACATTTAAAAAGGAGTTTGTTGCAGGAATTACAGCAACATTTATTAAAAGGCCACCAAACATTAAATTGTCCCTGAACTACATGTTAAGCATATTTGGCAAATATATGTAATCTACTGAACAAACTATAACACATTAGTCTCGCCATGTTTAAAGGTGCATTATGTAATAAATCTAAAGCAACTGGCCATAAAATCCTCCTAATATGTCACAGAGACTCAGGAATAATGTTCATATAACAAACTGAACTCACCAACAACAACAGTACAGAAAAAATATTTGCATTAAAAAAAAATCTTTTGCGGACTGCAAATCATGTTTATGTTTTGAAATCATGTTTTGGCGCCACCTACCGCCGTCTACCAATCATTGCAGTCAGTAGAGTCTCAGCTGCCGAGCAACCACGGGTTGCCAGTAACGTCAAAAAACAAAAACGTAAAAGACCTCTGTATTCTGAATTTGAATGTAGTAACCGTTTTTGGCCACATTCTTACATATGGCACCAATCATGTTTGGTACAATGTAATCAAAGATGCAAACTACAAAAGTAGGTGCAAAATGATAATGAAAAAAGTCAGTGGTAGCGAGTCATCTTTGTGGGTTTGAAAACCCCACATGGCTCCTAGTGGCTGTGCCAGCAGCATGTAAACGGGTATAAAAGATATTGCGATAGAAAATGTGCTGTATGACTGACTGTGTGAGTGACTGTGTGTGAAAGGCAAAATGCTGTTGTGTAAAGCAGCGTTGAGAGGTGATCAAGAGTAGAAAATCACTGTATGAATACAGATCTATCACCATTTAAACTGCTATTTTAAAGTAAAGTAAATGATTAACTAATCATTAACACTTCATTAAAACCTCTCCACACTTTCCCACGTTCCCTGTCCACAGAGAGTTGCATCCATTTTCTCCTGCATACTTGCATGAAGTTTAATGTATACATACATGAACAGTAGCTGTATTAAATGCAGAAAAGTATGAATCAATCTTTGGTTAAAGATTGGTGCATAGTAATCAAATGACATTATTAGGCGATGATTACTTAATGATAATAAATCAGTAGTTACCAAATGATAAGTAAAAGGTCTCATATTATACCCTATTTCTCCAAGTTAACCTAGTTCCCTGGTGTCCAAATGAACATGTCTGTGACATGCTTTGGTCAAAATACCATAAGGATGAAACACCACAGCAGTTCAATCACCCTGCCAAAACAGCCCTGTATGTATCCACTGGACAGATAAATCCTCTGAGGCTGGAAGTTTGTGTAGAACTCTGTGCTGCACTGTGGAGCCTAGAATATAACTTTTCGCGGACTTCCGGTTTTCGGATGCCATTGCCCTCGCCAGCAATCTCGCATGTTTTTTACGGACAAAGTGGAGCTCCACGAGACGACAATTCCAAGGATTTATCGCATTGTGACGTCCCATGGAGCGCGGAAGTCAACACCACATGTTTTTTCTCCTGAACTTAGACTGAGGAGGACCACAAAAAGATGAGTGAGTCAGATTTTTTCATACTTTGCCGACTGAAAGAACCTCAGTCCCAAATATAAGTATTAAAATTATTAAAAGTTGATTTTGCATAATATGGGCCCTTTAATCACTCAGTAATTTTAGAGGTGTGTGTGGATTTGACAGTCAGCTATAGGAGAGAGAGAGAGACAGCTCAGAGCTGCAGGAGGAGCAGCACCGGGTGAGTTGATCAGCTCCACTAAGGTGAGCTGTTTAATCAATCTCTCTTGGTCTTGGCAGTCGTAACTGAAGCAGGAGGAGAGCTGCACATGGAGAGTGCAGCTGTATAGAAGAAGTTTGTTTGTGTTTATGTCAACAATCAAACATTTTTAACCTGTCAGCGATATTTGCAGGGAAACCTATAACACAGTATGAAGTTCATTTTTTTACATGGCTTGGTTGTGTAGCGTGTTTTCTTCAACAGAACCATGTCAGGCAGAACCGACATATCGATGCTTTAACACCAATGACTAAATTTATAAGCCTTGCACATTATTTTGACTATTATTAAGTGATGACAAGTGAAATGTTCAGTGTAGCAGGAAGCTTGTACATCATAGCATGAAGCTGGTGTCTGAATAAATGCGAACATTAGCTGCGACATAGGGAAAAGACGCTTTGCTGGTAAAACTTTGAAAGCAACTGCAAGATATTGTAGCATTTTGCTGATGCGGAGCACTTTTTTTTTTTTTACGGGCATTCAGCATGCTAATAAAAGTTTGATCAGGCTCTTCGTGAAGAAGAGTAAACCGTTTTTGCTACAAAGCGTCTCACAGGCTGACAGAGTTGACACATGGTTTTTACATTTTACTTGCGGCCGCGACAACGTCTGCATTTATCTCTCATGGCGACAGAAGCAATTCAAAGACCTTTTGATGTTCCAAGATGGAGGAGAATCATTTCCTTGTAGCCTTATTCTGTCACAACAAGAGCAGCCAAAGCTGCGCTATCAAGGCAAGCGAAACATATTTGACATATCTCACTACCGGGGCGAATAAAGAGTGTAAACAGAGATCTTCATAATGATTAAAGGATATGTGGCTGCCCACAAAGACGGGTCTTAAATATACACACACAGGAATGAACCACTTTTCACTGAATATTATCTCATCTCCATCAGCCTCTGTGTCTTAATCACTGTTGGTCAGGTTCTGACTATTCAGATGCAGCTCCATCGTCACAATATCCAGTGAAAGTGGGCAGTGAGAATGGAGAACTGGTTTAAACCCGAGTTTCTCATCCTGAGATCGATACAGGATCAATGTGTACAGGTTGGAGACTTCACTGTGGTGATTACAGATGAGCATGTCCTGCTGACATATACAGTTCTCTTCTCTCGTGTCTCAGCCTTTTCATTGAGGGCTTGCTCTTAGAATAGAGCTAAAAAAAAGACCTGAACTCTGAATGCCATTTATCAAATGTACATGTAATATGAATCAATAAATACAAAAAACTAAATAAGACAAAAATTAAGCACAATCTCTGTCATAAAGTGGCAACCATATATGACTTAATATCCTTTATGTGACTGAACACATAACTGAAATAAGGACAAGATAGTGAGCATCTCTTATAACATCTTGAAAATGCATCTAAGCTGGGTTAATGTATAGCCTTCATAAAACACACTATACAACATTTGAAGCACATGACAAAGAGGCAACATTTGCAAATATTCATAAAGCATTGTGTCCTCTTGCCAGAGGCTGCAATAGAATTTGTATAACCCCCCCAAATCTGATTGGTTGCTTGTGGGTCTGCCTTCTACCAGATACTGAAAATATAGAACATGGCGGAAAATCATTGTTCATACACTGACAATTTGTCATGATTGAAATTGATGTGAGCGAGTCTGTTTTTAATGGATGACATGTTCACCAAATACAAGCTGCACGAGTTAATCCCAATTGAATCGCTGATTACCAATGTCATTGAATTTTCAGTGATTTGGTCAACTTAGTCAAACCTTTTGTGTTCCAAAACGTTATTACACTGGATGCACATGTAGTGCATGATGGCAGCAGTGCTGAGCTGCTAAATTCTAGCATGGGTCTGTAATTTTCCTACCGAGCGTAGATGTCCTGCTCACCCAGTCACAGATCTGTTGAGGATCCTCTGCCATGTTTTACATGGGGGTTGCCTTTGGTAAAAGACATGGTAAAAGTGTAATTTCTTTGGGACCTCAAGGACCTTAAATAAGAAATTGGTCCTATATATATATATATATATATATATATGTATATGGTGAAATATGATAGATATGGTGGAATGTAATACATGCTTTTAAGATTTCTATTCATAATCCTTTAAGAAACTATACTGAACACCCTGCCAGATTAAGAAAAAAGTGCTTTAACCAAATCTTTAAAAAGCAAGACAAAGTAAGTGAATGGACAGGGTATTGTGACGTCTGCTCCATTTACTTTCTCTAATCAAAGCGTTTGCACAAGGCTTCATAACTCATGAAGCATGTTTGCACACCTACCGCTCATCCCTACTGACCCCTTCGTAATAAATGGCGTCCAGTCACTCTGATTGCATGGACATTCCTGTGGAGTTAAAAGCTCACAGTTCACTCTGATTTTCATTCTTTTTTTTTTCCTTCCACGGATCCATTAAAATCTCTCAGCGCAGAGAGGCGACAGACAAGGCAATCACAGGGGAATCCTCCTCAGGATCGCTACAGACAGCCTCCTCTCTTCACTTGCATATCAATGCAGTCATCAGTGAACACTCAGTGCATGGATGGAGCACTAATAAGATGGGACAAGCCACACTTGAGGCAGGCTGCTGATTGACATCAATCTCCTTATATCCAGGGGCTTTATTTCCTTATTATTACAGAGAGCCACTAGACAAGCGAATCAATAACATGCTTCCTCTGGGCTCGGATACGAAGCCTTCAGATGACTCTACACGACTCCTTCCGGGAACCTCGCTGTGCTCATGAATTCACTTCAGCACCTAAGGTGAAAATTTCCTGTTAGTGACATTTGCAGTGTTTCTTTATTCAGCGCAGGCAAATTCTACGCTCGTTTGCATGAAGAAATGAGGAACGGCGACTGGGGGAAAAAAAAAAGTGGCGGTGACATATGATAAATGATTCCATTATCCAACTTAATGAATTGATAATTTAATTTGGTTTTGGGGTGTGACAGGTGCATGAAAGTGGAAATCAATCTCATAAAAGAAAAAGTCGCAGGAAACAAATGAAGGGTATTAAAATCAGTGAGCAACGGCTTTCGATAAACAAACAGTACTGTACAAAAACAGTACGTCCTAATTGTTTCATTCACACAGAAGAATATGGTCAGAATAGCAAACTTTAGTTTCTCCAAAACACTTAGAAGAGAAGAGTGAGGTGAGGGATATTCAGCTTCACCAGTAAATGATACAGTTTACAAACTGTCCGTTTAAGTACAATTTACACTATTCATGTGAAACCAAAGGTTTAAGGTGAAGGAAATTATTTGAATATTCTAGGCCAATACATAACAGCAGGCATGTACACAGCCAATTCTGAAGATCAGTCCTCCAGATGTATCTGTCTTACATATTTCATCAGATGCAGGAAGACACCAACTCTCTCTGGAATAATCTCCTCTCAGCTTGTTCATTATCTACATTTTGGTCTACACCAGGCTCCGACTGGCGTTTGACTGGCAATTAATGAGCACAAGAGCTTTCTGTCAAGCTCAGTAACATGTTATCCTAACAAGTGGACTTTCAACTAGCATGTAAATAATCTAAACAATGGTAAATACTGAATGAGGCTTAATCAATCTCTCCAGAGGAGGATCCTTTTTTTGCGCATGCAATGTCTATGCACACCACTAAGTGCATTCACAAGACGCCAATGTCAAAGCTGTCGGTTTCCACTCCTGAAAATGACAACATATTAAGGTGAGAGCACAGACGAGCACTCATATCCTCCATCTGCCCTTTGACTTCATCGAGCGGAACCAAAAGTTTTTTTTCCCTTTCATTTAATGTGGTCGGCCCGTGTTCCGCTTCATCGAGCCTCGTCCTTCAGATGGGCTTTAAACAAACTGTCTCTTAATGGTGCTGGGGAAACGCATTGGACCTGACCTTTAAGCTGAAGCACTACAAAAACAGAGATACCCAGCAGTGCCTCTATTTGCATGAAATCTACTATAAAGCACTTAAGCTGCAAAGCCA
Source organism: Microchirus variegatus (assembly GCF_963457635.1). Classification (NCBI taxonomy): domain Eukaryota; kingdom Metazoa; phylum Chordata; class Actinopteri; order Pleuronectiformes; family Soleidae; genus Microchirus; species Microchirus variegatus. Next base: position 17,939,759 of record NC_139803.1, read on the forward strand.
GGTTACCAGGTCAACTGTAGACAAATTGGAATTATGTGGTTTTTGAAAGTAGTTTAATTGGCAATACAATTGTGTTAGCTGAATCAATTTGTACCCACCATTGTTTCAACTTCCTGTTTAAATTTTTTGATTAATCTGTTTTGTGTTTATTTTTGTCTTTCTACAAAGAATAAGGTGATGAGTGTACGTCTTGGTGGAGCACTCAAATTACATAATTTCTGTAATCATGGCCAAATCTGTCTCATATAGAGGCTGGGATCCTTGTTGTATTTCAATTTACCATTGTGCTGCATCCAAAAAAAAAGAAAAAAAAATACTGGGAGGAATGTCTCTCTTCACACTCCATTTCCTTCCATTAGAGTAATTTATCTTTTCATTTTCTTCTCATTTACTCCATGGTGGAGTCAATTAGAGAGCTGCGGGTGAAACGAGACCTACAACTTGAAATCTGCAGCGGATTGCGACGTGAGAAATCCACGTTCTTTTACAGTCGCTGTGAAGTAGAAAGATTGGAAAAATAAACATTTTGTACTCAAAATATGTTTTTCTCTCCCTAAATGTTTATTTTATACAGAAGCATTTACCTATATAAAAAAAACTTAATTAAGAAAAAAAATCACAGATTTATTTTGTCAGGAAAAATCCAAAAAGTGTTTTAGATAAATGCAATATGGTTCATGCGCAAAATACAAAATTGATGGTTTACTTTTGTGAATAACATAGAAAACATAAAACCAACAATGGTTTACTGTTCAGGGTATATAAGCAAATAATATATAATGTAAACCCGAGTACATTCACGTTATGTCTCCTCGGAAGGTGCAGGTTGAGCATCTGGCTCTCGCCCTGACAGAACAGACATTAGTGTTGAATTTACAAGCCTCTTGATTGATGGTATGCTCTCCGTCCCTTCTCAAAGTGATTTCCCAGCCCCCATAACAACTGCATCAGCTCAAGGAACACAGCTGCTAGAGGACGACACATGATGATTTTCAACCATGAGTGTACATGCTGTAGGCTGACAAGCTTATACGTCCACTTCAGTACTGTGGATCTCATTAGGGAGCTGCTACACTGAATCAAAGGCATTTCATACTCAGGGAAGTCTCTATTTTCTTCACCAGACAGCAGAGGCCATTTGAAAAGTGTTTTTTTCTTTTGTTCATGTATTACTTTGTGATAATGCAAACTTCTTTTGTTCGTGTTGTCAGCAGGCTTTAATGTATTGCAGTAGGTGGCAAAGACTTGATAATGAGGCTAAAGAGCAGTCTCTCAACTATTCTCATGACTATGTTGCTTGTTTTGTATCGCAGGAGAATGGCTGGGGGTGTAATACAAGCAAAGCTGATAGAAAATGAAAGCAACAAAACATCAATGTTACATATACAACAGCACATTTAAAGGTAGAGTGTGTCATTATTGGTGAAATTATTTTCATAGTCTCAATTTTTAATAAGTGTACAATCACCATTGTATGACCATTTTTCAATACCCAAGAATTAGCCTTAACATATATCAGGAGATGGCTCAGCTCTTTGTTGTCAAACCACCATGGTTCTACAATATCCCACGGTGGACAAACTAAACAAAATTCTAAAATTCCAATTCATATATGTATTGTATATATTTTGGAAAAAAACATTTACCCATTTTTCTCCAGTAATAACTCTACAGATAGTTGTATTCAGTTTTCATATTGTGTAAATACAGTTGTTTGAAGACTTTGACGAGGCTCAGGGGACTCAGGGCGATCATGAGGAGTACACCGGATGCGCAGATATCATCGGCCGAAATGGGTTTTCTTTATTTCTTGATCAGTGGGAGAGACTCAAAATAAGGCTACTGCTCCTCCTTGAGTGGAAAGGAGCCAGTTGGGGTGGTTTGGTAAGGATGCCATGGGGAACTTCCCTAAGGAGAATAAGCCATTGGCGATGCATGGATGAATGTATTATACTTTCCTAATGTTTGTTTTTTGAATCTGCCATGAGTTTTACTATGCCAATGATTTAGTAAGTGACTATGGAAAGGAAAAATTATTCTGAACTTCAGAAGAGCAATGTGTCGGGATTTATGAGGTAAATAAGTATAATCAGTATATGAAATCATGCCACCTATTATGATGTTTTTATGAATGAAAAGTATCAGAATTTTGTATTGTTTGTATTATTAGCAAATAGGGCTGCAACTAATGATTATTTTTGTTATCGACTAATCTTTCGATTATTTTTTCAATTAGTTGATTAATCCCGATTATTTTGGTTAGCACCTATTTTGGACTTCTCTTTAACATACATACAGTCGTCTTGCACGTCGCCTGTAATTCACCAATTACTGCTGCAAAGTATGCATTAACGTAAGTGAACTAGCGTTCGCTGAGCTAGCTTCTTCCAAGATTTTCCGCCTGATGGACGTACGACACAAACGTATTATATACTTGCATCATAGGCTGATGGTTAATGAATAAATTAGCATGTGATCTACAAGGTATCAACGTTATTTGTGAACTCGCTTCTCTGCCGTACGTGATGATACAGCGGCTCCGGGGTTGTCGGCGTGTTTAAGGTGTTCATGCATCGCCATAGTGCTACCATGGAACGAGCATTTAACGTGTTTCGCTGGTTTATTTTCAGTGAAATGTTCCCAAACTTTGGAAACTTTTGCGTTTCCGAGCCTCTTCGTCTGTTTCCGCCATAATTAGTGTGTTCTTCTCCTCTGCTTTGGGATGTAAACGGCGAGCAATACTGCCCCCAGCACTTCCTGTGGTGAGCTCGAGTGTGTGTTTGGTCATGTTTGTTTGCAGTTACAGATGATAATGAAGCGGCTGGTGTGTGATTTACACCAACAATAACACGACGCGTGAACGCATAAATTTTAGCATCGACAAATTTTTGTAGTCGACGCTAAAATCGATTACGTCGACTAACCATTGCAGCCCTATTAGCAAAACTGACCATGCGTTTACTTATTACTATTGGATGAAATACAACATTTTTGGAATATCATACACCACTGACGGATTCAGAATGCATTCTAAACAACAATGTTCTGCGAACTAGCCTCAATTCGTACTCTATATGGGATTATCTTCTTTTGAAATAAGCCGATTGGTATTAGTCAGCAAAACAGACAAGTCCAACCTTAAGCCCCAGCTCCATTTACCTTGTATCTGAGCAGCTGTTCCATGTATTCCCTTATAGTATAACAGCACCACACACACAGTCACTACACACATTAGAGTAACACAGACACATAATTCACACCCTGTTTTAGCTATAGTTCCCTTTTTATATCACAGTCTTTCTCATATGTGCAAGTCATTAGTCAACAACATTTTATTTTGTCTTCATTTGACAACCCAAAGTTGGACAAAGCAGGCCACTAAAATAGTCATGCTGGGTCACCTTTCAAGATTGCTGTGCTTTACGGTACTTTTCTCTGAATATCATGTCAAGCATTTTTGGTGTCACATAGTGCATGTTTGTGGTTTCAGTGTTCAACTCTTGCTTCAGGCTAGTGCTCCCCATTACCACTTGTTGGATAACCATGGCATTACTGTTCTATTGCTGTCACTCAGTTCTGGTAAAGTTAGTACACATTAAAACACAGAGTATGTATAGTAAGTTATAGGAGGCAGTGAATATACTGTGAATTTCAACAGTATTTTATGTTAGGATAGGAGACAACAATATTTTAACAACATTGATATATCCAGTGGAGATTAAATTCAAGAGTCTTTCTCAACTGGTTGGCAGGAGTTGAGTGAGCAGACTATCAAATAAATCCACTCCAGGGTTTTTTTTTCAGGCACTTATATCAAACCAGGGTTAGAGCAATGTGAGCAGATCAAGTTTTCTGGCAACCCCACTGAAGTCAGCAAAGCAAAATAAAAACTTAATTGGTCAAGAAAAGGGCAAGAACATAAAAGGGCCGAGTCATGGTGGGTTTTTGACACATAAGCAGCTTGACAATAAAGGGCTATGAGGTTATCATTCTTAAAGGGAGATGTTATTTTCTTTCCTCTTTAATATGACATGACATAGTGGAAAACAGCATCTCGTTTTATACAATACTAGTGCAGTGCCTGTAGGAAGTATGTATTCTACTGTGGTCCTTGAAGAAGATTTTTCAGTTATGGTAAAACGTGATTTTCCTAATAAGGTTGCACAGTGTTTGTATTATGTCAGCCCTACGCTAATGCTAATCGTAGCCTCGCTAGCTTACCTTTGGAAACAGCTTTGCCAAGTTAGCGGCAAAGTAGTAGCATGCTAAGGCAAAAATAAATATGTGCTCGCGTATTGGTTGATGGACACCTCGTCGATTCAGTATAACACCATGTTCTGCGGTGTACCGTGCGAAAATGTCTCTCCCACCGTGAGGACAGCCTCTTCACTCCCACCTTCCCACTCCAGACAGCGCAGCTGTTGCTGATGAGCCGCTGCCTGCCTGGTGTAGCTTTACATCAGCCAAAGTGCAGCATGATAAATCAGCGAAAATTTAAATTCCTCAAAAAAAAAAAAAAAATGAAAATCAAGGATGCACACCAGGGCCATGCTCAACCCATATCCTAAATCTTAGGGCGATCTGACTAACGGTCAGCGAGATATGCCTGTCACAGACACACAGACACAACTTGCTTTATGGATAGATTCACATAGAAAAGAGTCTGATGATTTGGCTTTGGTCAGAACAATAGCCTGGATTCTAGTTAATTCCAGTCATACCTAGGCCTGTCGCGATATTCAATAAATCAATTTATCGCACGATAAATAATTAAAATTAGCTTGATAATTTTTCTGGCCGCGATAAATGCCATTTGCATGCTTTTTTGTTTTCCCCGTCTCTCTCTCTCTCCCTCTCTCTCTCGGGTCCTAAAGTGTGTGAAATTTGATGTAGTATGCATGCCAGGTGGCTAGGTGGCGCTGTGAAGCACTGCCATACAACAACACCAGGAGCGCGCGCATGCGCTGAAACTTCCTTCTACTTCTTTCTAGTAGCGCTGAGTCGCCCACAGTCGAAAACCAAAACATTGACTCTGCGTAATTGCTGAAATGACTCCTGGATCGGAATCACCCACCCTCCAGAGTGGAAATCTTAAAAACGCTCCGCTGTCAACCCTTTAGACGGGAACGCGACAGCGCTGCTCACGCTGACACGACGCTGAACCTGGGGCGAATGTGGTGCCAACTTCAGCGTCCTGTCAGCGTGAGCAGCGCTGTCGCGTTCCCGTCTAAAGGGTTGACAGCAGAGCGTTTTTAAGATTTCCACTCTGTAGGGTGGGTTCATTTTTTTGCATTTTTAAGCCCAAAAAACGCCGTCGCCGTCTAAACGAAAGGCACATCTGATAAAATATTGTGTCAGTTTCACCCGGGAGCGTTGCCGTGTAAAGCCAGAGTAACGATGAGTGAACCCTCATGTCAGTCACTTGTCAGTCGCATGGTGTGTGTGGAGGCGGGACTCCTGGCATAGTCTACCACAGCAGAGTGCAGCTAACCCATTTTATTTATTGCTTTTGCTTGTTTGTTAATTTAATGTGTTCTAGTGTTAAATATTCTTTAAAAATAAAAGTTTATTTCTCTTTGAAAAGGTGTACCTGCATTATTATACCATTATCATTGTATTAGATGAAAATTATCTCAGAACAACAATATTATCGATTATCGCAATAATTTCTGAGACAATTTATCGTCCAGCAAAATTTGTTATCGTGACAGGCCTAGTCATACCAGGCAGTCGTTATTAGAGATCTCCTCCTCAGCTGATGTCAAATGACCAGGTGTAGTTTAGTTGTGTTATTTGCACAAATTTGCGTCACTATGTATTTTGATCAAACCACCGCTACAATATTAACACTGATCGCATATTTTGCAGATGCACACACATCAGACACTTCTGTAAAGTCAGTAAGAAAAAAAACATACATCAGTCAGATGAATTACATGATGAATTGTGTTACTCTGACTAAAATCAGACCTTTGAAAAACTGCTAACATCATCAACATTAGTCAGACTGAAATTATACTTCATCAAATTTCCCTATTAATAATACACTTGACATTGCAGTTTTACTATGTATGGAGCTGAGCTGGTCTAGGTATTTTGCGCATATTCTGAAATTCCCATCTGGGAAGGCGAACATACTTCAGTAAATAAATTGACTCCCCACCAGTATACTGGGTAGACTGTATACTAGGACACAGGGATTAAAATTAACACCGTCCCGTCGTCCCGGGGACGAAATTAATTGTCATCGGGACGATCAATACTCTCTCTCGGGACGACCACGGGACGAAAGAGAATTAGAAAAAGAGAAATATATTATTTATTATCAACATAATGTATTGTGTTTTTATTATATTATCAGTAAGTAACAACTCAAAATGTAAAAAACATTTTCGGGACGATTCAGGACGATTCAGGACGATTTGGGACGGTTCAAAATGTTTTTCGGGACGTTTCCGGGACGGTGGTGAAAAAAGTTAAAAGTCCCCGCTAGGAAAGTAGTTCAATTATGGTATAGTCGAGCTTCAACCATAGCTCAACATAACATTTAATAGAATCATACTGACTGATCTAACGTAAAAGGAGACACATCCAGGATGCATTTTAATGCCAGGTGGGAACAGTCTCTATCTGTCTGTATGGTATTGGTCACTGAGGATGGATGTTAATATCAGGTCTGAATGGGGATTCGTTTACACAAAAGCTTAACAGGGGTGTCACGATCTCGATTGTAAATAGAATATCGATCGAAATGACTTCTGATTTGGGCGATTTTTGTTGCATGGTACATGGTATGTAAGCACATGACACATTATGTGCATGTAGCATAGCACAGGATATCTCCGCGGACGTAGATGTAACTGGGAAATCAACTCGGTTAACATGGAGAACTATCCTCATTTGGAGAAAAACTTACTCAAAATTCAACTTGCGCTAAAGCAATTACTAGCGTTATAGAGCATTTGTAGCACCAGACATGTGGCCTTATTCAGTGGTGGATAACCCTGGATTTAATTTACATAGTGGAAGCACATTATCAAATGCCAAGAAGGTCACATCTTACAACAAAGGTGTTTCCTCACATGTATGATAATGTTATTGAAGGTCAGTGCAGATTTAATGACCTTAACAACAGATTGCTGGACCTTTAGAGCAACACAGAGCTACATGACTTCTCTCTTTTTTTACACATAGTTTACAATTGACTGGTTATTGTTACATTCATATTGCTAACACATTATTCAAATTTGACAATATGGCCTTAGTGTGGTATTGTAAACAAATTATGGTCACCATGTAGACAATCAAAATGGGGAAAAAATTAATAAATGAGTTATCATGACATAAACCTAATACTAGGACTAAACTAAACAAGTGTAAAGATGGCAGGCCCTTCTGTGCTAAAAGGGAGGAAAAAAAGAATAAGAATTGAATCGAACTTTGAAACTTTGAAAATTGAATCGAATCAAGGATTTTGGAGAATCGTGACAGTATATATCTTTTTTTCATCATACTTTTTAACATTCACACTAACCCTGGGGTGAGGCATTGATTCAGACAGTGGTAACAGTGTTTTTTTTGTTCTGTTTTTTTTTTTTATCATATTACCCTCGTCAGTCCCCTCTTAACAATGAAAACCCTTTACTGCAATTGGAATTTCAATCGATTGCAGTGCAAATCTTGTCATCTTGTAACTGCCTCACATCTTAGCAATTTTGAGAGAAGATTATCTATAGCAATCTTGGAAGTAGATTCTAGACAATAAAATACAAAAGAGTAAAAAAATACACAATAAGAATCTGAATCCGAGGGAGAGTGATGAGAAGGAGCAAGAGAGAAATGTCTTAGAGCAGAGGCATTTTAATATGCTGGCTGCAAGTAACGTTGAAATTAGTTTTATGCTTTTTGGCAGGAGGATGCCAGAGAGCAAAGCCAGGTGAGAGCCTGTGAGTACACAAGTCTGAAAACATAAACGCTGTGAACCAAAACACAAGCTGCCTATTGGGAGGTGAGGAGAAACAATATTAACACTGACAGTGATGGATGATGCTGCTTCCTGTAGAGGTCTGATAGATACAGGACCCTTCAGAGCCGTGAAGCATCGTCTTCCAGTCTAGTCGTGTTCACACACACAAGTGAAACCTGCATTCCAAGTTAATGGGTTATGTGTTTTTTTTTTGCACAAAGACAAATGAGCTTGGTTTGTTTTTTGTCATTTATATTTTGCAAGCTAGACCTTCACTGTAGAGTAAATACCTTATAGTGCACTCTTGCTGTGCAGCACAGCTTGTATTGTCATATACAATTAGAACAATAGGCTTTATTGATGTCCAGTCTTACTTATTTATGAACCACTACTGTTTGTTTATGCCATCACCAGTTGCATGACTTATGAGCAACATGTGGTCTATATAATAGCTATTGTTTCTCCACAACACGCACCCTACACACAAACACACTCACAATGTGTCAGTGTACGTCATCGTGTCCAGTGCTACTGTATTCACACAGCTACAAATGAAGTAACCATCACTATGCCTCTTGGATGGAAAAGAGCAACTTACAGTTTAGCAGTCTTCCTCTCCAACAGCAATATGAAATGACCTCCCGCTGCTTTGCAGAATGTGTTTTAGTTAGTGCTAAATTCAACATATCAGCTAAGTTTTCTTAAGACTCTGCTTTGAAAACATGTTGGATCAGATGAAACACTAAATTGTCACTGAAGATACGAAGAGATAATGCTTTTGCTGAGGTAGTAGAGGCACATTGTCAAGTTGGATCAAAAGCACATTTATTGATCATATTGTCATTATTTTGTTTTATTTATTTATCTATAAGTAATCACCCACTTTACATTATAAGAAGTAATTCCCTCCTCTAAGCATAGTTGTTTCAACAGTTCAGTGGGTAAGAAGTAGCGACATCTAATGGTGAGATTGCAGATTGTGAAAAACCAAGGACAACTCAGCTCACACCTCCCATTCCTAAGTGTCATATCAAATGAAAACTCTGGCCAGTTTTCCATTCAGGCTGCTAGAGAAACATGGTGGCACACGATGACAGCTATGAAAAACCAATAGGTTTTATTTTTAAAGTGATTATACATACTTATGGCTAGTATACATTTCTGCCAATGAGTCCCCCTAAATTTTACATACTGAGCAACCTGGCATGGCTTATATTGCATCAATAAATGTGCGACAGAGCAGAAAGATTAGATGCTAGATGTCGATCTGTTGTGATCATATTTCAACGTTTCCAGTCTCATGCTACAGGAGCAGGTATTTTATGAAATTATGTTAATTAACCCCAACGTGTAATTGGAGAAAATGTGTAGAACAAATAAATCTGTAGTACTGGCAGGTGGTAGAATCAAGAAAAAAGGAAACAGATAATGAGCAAATATCTTAGCAAGCCGTTATTCACAAATTAACGTGAGCACTGATAACTTCACACGCACAATCTGAAAAAACCCACAAAGTTGTCATTTTCAATCTGACTAATGAAAAGAATCATCAAAGTTAGTCAACTTTTTAATTATTTTGTTAGTTTTTTTAATTACTTTTCTTTATAGATTCACAAAAGTTGAATTTCAAGCCTGGCTAACTTGAGAGGATCGACAAACACGTGGTGCAAGAGTAAATCTGCATGGAATAGCTCAGGATGAAAAAATAAATAAAAGATTGAACATTAAAGTGGTTTTAGCCTAAGTGCATAGAGTAGAAAGACAATTTTAGTGCCTAGTTATTCATCCGTCTCATATCAGTGTTACTATACATTTTTTTGGAGGGTTTGTCAGTTTCAGCTCAGCAGAAATCTTCCAAACTCCCCCCCACCGCCAAGTTGTTTCACTTTCCTTCACGCAGCTCAAATGTGCCATATGTAAGAATGTGGCCAAAAACGGTTACTACGTTCAAATTCAAAATACCGAGGTCTTTTAGTGTTCGTTTCCTGACGTAACGAACCTGTGGCTGCTCGGCAGCTGCGACTCTACTGACTGCAATGATTGGTAGACGGCGGTAGGTGGCGCCACATGCCAAAACATGATTTCGAAACATAAACACGATTTGCAGTCTGCAAAATATTTTTTTTAATGCAAATATTTTGGCTGTACTGTTGTTGTTGGTGGTTCAGTTTGTTATATGAATATTATTCTCTGTGATTCTGTGACATATTAGGAGGATTTTTTGGCCAGTTGTTTTAGAATGATTACATAATGCACCTTTAAAGGTTTTAATGGGTGGAATTCTTTTTTTGCATCATTAATCTGTAAATAATAGATTCATGCCTTACCAATAAAAAAAAAACATATTACTGTACTGTTGCAAACTAGCGTGGTATTAAAGCTAATCCCCATTGGTATGTCATATTTCTATCTATAAAACCAATAACACAGCTGAAATTATTAATTACTGTCCAGTATCAAAACACTCTTATAGACACTTCAAAAGTAACATCTGCAATTGTTTTTTTTTAGCCACACATCTTTCTAACTCCATTTTAGTCAATGACAAATACTTTTTTATGCAGATGATACTGTAATTTCTTTACGTGCAGACTTGAATATTTGTGCTACAATATTATAAAACAAACGGCGTCCCTGCCTGCCACGTCTGAAGAGCAAAGTCAAATTACGAGCAGACTCAAAAGGATTTACATAGATGCAGTATTATATATCATTGCATTTTACAAAACCTCCCCTCATGGGGCCTGATTTATGAAAGATTTGTGTGTGCAAAAACATGTGCAAACTGGATTGTGCATGCAATTTAGCGCTCTCTATTTGAGATCTTAGTAAATCATGCACTTAGTCATCTGTCCTGTTGTTTGTTATGCAAATACATGACCTCAGAATAAGAAATGACTGTATATTGACTATGAAATGATTCTAGACTCAACAATATCATATCACATAGTGAGTGAAGGGTTCCAAAAGGGTCCTCCGACAAGCGCTTTCCAGAAGAAAGGGTTTTTCAAGGGTTCTTGGTAACACCAATGGTTCCAGTAAGAACCATTTTGTTCCAGAGAACCCTTTAAAACCCCTTTCCTGAATAAAGGGTTTTAAAGGGTTTCAAGTGGAACCTTTATAAAAAGGTTCTACATGGAGCCATAAAGGGTTCTCCTATGAGGACAAGCTGAAGAACCTTATATGGTTCTACTTAGCACCATTATTTCTAAGAGTGTACTGCCATGTTGAAAAACGAGCAAAAGTATTGTTATACAGTTGTACACACCTTTTGATGTAAATCTACATTTGCACTCAATGCACAATGACTGATTGATACCATCTGGAGTATACCAAGCTAAAACAAGCTAGAAAGAGCACTGATTGGTATGTGAGAAGGAACACCGCTGACGGTGCTCTGACAATGTCGGAAATCTTCCCTCATTTGCTTCGCTCAGGTCTCTTTTATATGCTTCTTTTCGAAGCCTGCTGAGAATCTAGTGCCGCTCCTCAAGATCTTTTAAAGACAGCAGGTGGTCACAACACCCACGCCAGAACCAACCCTTGTGCAATCACACATGCAAGAGACGAGCATCAAAAGCCCAAGCTCACATCTGCAGCTGTTTGTTTATTACGTAGCTTTGCAGCAACACAGCAGCGGTTCTTGATTTTAGCACATGAGAGACATAGGTTGTCTTCAGCAAAAACACATACACAGTCTCTCTCTTAGCTCGCACTCAGTGATCATTTCATACCTTCTTACATGGAAATTTCAGGTTTGTTGTTTGGTGGGTTCAAATCATCTTTCAAATAAATTTAGCAGGTATAACTTGGATTTTTGATCCCTGGTGAATTTGCGAAATGCAACATCAGAAACACATTAAGTCTGAAGAGGAAACAACAACACAATTGTGTATCTTTTATATCAGATCCATGATCAAAGTCAACAGCAAGGGCACAATTTTCAATGAAATTAAAATTAAAAATGAAAGTAAGATTAAATAATATTGAGTGCAATCCCAACTGAACCCAAGGTTCATTAAAACATGTGTGGTTACGGCTATCTGAATGAATGAATGACACTGGAATTTGCCAGAAATTAAGCACACAAAGAAGAAATTAACTTGTACGTTCTCCCAAAAGTCCATCAGAGCCTAATCCGATAAAATCTGCATCCATTGCAGTTTCATTTGATGAGTAAATGCTGATTAAACATATTCCCACTAGTCAAAAACTGTAGGAATGGGTTGTGGAGAAAAGTGGCTTCTTTATTTTCAGTTATAGGACATTGAACATAATTCAGACCAGACCTTTGCCATAAAACTGATCACATGTGAAGTTTCACAGAAAAGTTCTGGCGATAGCCAGCACTTAAGAAAGCTCGATATGACTCTATTTAACAAAGAAATTCCTTATCTGTCCTCATCAGTATCCTCTGGCAAATTTCACAAACACGACCCAAAAACTTCACTCCTATCTGTTTTTCAAAATGATGTGGACTAACAATGGTAGTGACATGCATAAAGTAGGGTGAATTCAATGTTGTTGTATTTTTTTTTTTAGGACACAAAGACAGGGAGAGTGACAAGTTGTCAGCAATAGATAAACTGGATGAATGAATACAACATGAAGAAAAAAATGCAGGTGTCATCCTCACTCCACTCTCCACTCTACTCCACTTGTATGATGGTTTACTGATTTAAGTATTGTTTTCTCTCTTTTTTTGTTCAAAGACATTATCTGAACACGTACACCATATATAGAATCTAGCTGCATCTCGGTTCAAGAGGTGCAGAGATGGTGACTAAAACTGGCTGCCAATGCCTTTGGCCACTCAGTGACTCACTTTAGCTCCAATCAAAGTGAAGCCTGACCGTGTGAGTCCAACACATACAGCCATTTGCAGTGCTGCAGGGGCCTTCCAGGACAGGACAGGAGAGAATGAGTGCTGAGTATAACTACAGGAGAGGCCTGGAGGCAGGTTCTGCTACGATGTGACAATTTATGGTTACTGCGTTTATTGCAAATGTCCTTCCGTATTAGTTCTGAGCCATGCCATGTTTTTAGTAAACAAGAAGAAGATGTAGGCATTTCCTTTCTGACATAACCTTGGCGTACACTCTGGATGTGGCCCGAATGGGGTCAATGTGGGGTCAATTTAGAGTCCAATTAACTCAATTAATGTGGAGGAATGAGTACCTTGCTCAGAGGTACCCAAGACAGTCGGGATTTGATACGGTTACAAGCCAAGATCCTGTTCCACTAAACAATCATATGCTTCTTTATTTAGCATCTCCAGTTTGACCATTTCTTTTTTTTTTAAGTATAAATAAAATATACATATTTACACATATACACACACACATATATACTGTATGTATGCATACATGATGTTTTAATGATTTTGTCCAACAGCCATCTTTCTTTATAGGCCGGTATTTTTCTTTTTTTTTCCTTTTAATCTTATTCATTTACTGAACGCACATCTTGCACATCAGCCATGTTGATGCTTTGACCTAAGATTAAAAATGGAAAAGGAAATCACGATTCTCCATATTGGGATTAAATGTTATTCTTGATGCAAAACCAGATTAAGCCAGATATTTGAGTTATCAGATCTTCTGCTCTCTCCAATCACACTGCTCTTGCATGAAATGAAACATATTGGTACAGGCGGGGCTTAATAAGTGAGGAGCAACCTCAAGAACTCACATTATGAAACAGTTATTATCTTGAGGGTTAGCTCATGCCTGAATAAATACCTCTACAGCACCACTTTTAATGATTGATTCGTGACATTTTGGAATAAAACCTTTCAAGTACCAGCGATACCACTCAGTCGGGTTATTTTGTCAAGCATAATGTTGGAAATGTGTTCATGCTGTTCACTATTCCTGCTGCTTTCAGCTAACTCATACAGTATGTCTCCAAGGTCTCTCCTGCAATCCCACAATCACTCTGCGGAATATAATGAAATATCCTCACTTCTGTATGGGGACAGTAAATATGTACTGTCTCAAAGTACAGCTGCTGAATGTCAATGTTTGCTGGTTAATCCAAGTGGAAACGGTTGTCACCACAGTGCAAGGTTAAGCGGTTATAGCACCATGGAAAAATAAAACCCTGGTCTAATCCTTTTAATCTTGGCAGAGCAACCAGCACCAGAGAAAACATTTCAGGTAGCATTAATGGAAACAGATACTGTGTGATGTGCATTGTCGCTTTGTTAAATGTTTGATTAGTTCACCCTCCTGTGAAAAAGGGCTTTCCCTGACATTTGTCCCATTTGGCAAGAGTAGGCAAAATGAGCAAATGTTGTGAACACCATTTAAAGGTTTTTTTTTTTTCCAAGTGAGTTTATATGAGATAGTGACACAAATTCAGTGCTGACTGTGCATGCTTTGAAGCAGCTTTAGACACAGACAGCTGCTCTCACTGAAATAATGGCCACTAAGAGCAATTTATTTAAGCCTATTAACAAAAGAGTGACCAAATATACTCGCCTGCTTAGGATATCTTAAGAGTATGTTTGCCATATTCTCTCATAGATATAGATATGACACTTGGTTTTCGGCACAGACTGTGTCTCACCACAACAGCACAAACCACAGAAAATCTGAACTACCCGTTTAAATATTTACTTATTAAACATGTTTTTTTTCTTTTTAATTAAATTTAGTATCATTGCAAAACGGAATACTTGTCATTCAGGCAATGATTTCAAATATGAACCCAGTTCCTTTCCGAGGTCTTTGCAGCAGCAGCGGCAGCAGCAGCCTGTGACTTAGACACCTGAATATGACAGGGTCACTGTTTCAGGCTTGTTCCACCATCAGCTGTCATCACTACACAATCAGCCTGCACCCTTGTGTAGTCCCAGCTACCTGTCTGCTTCGTCCCGCAGGTAGACGGATAAGCAAATGCTCCGACATGTCAGCGTGTCATTGCTGCAGGCAGCGCTAGTCGCAAGGTTAAAAGGACAGCACCAACTTTCATGTGCAGCTGTTCACACAGAGTTTATGCTACAGAGTCTGAGCGGGTTGCTGTTTATTTTTTTTTTATTATTATTATTTTGTAGCAACACGTCTTCACAGTTTCAAAGCTTCTCCTGGGGATAAAACAAACACAAGTGAACTATAACTCATACTGACCTGGAGCCTCACAGCATCAGAGCTTGACACCGTAATTTGCACCGAGCAAAGACCCATACAAACATTTCTCTAATCCAAAGCCATGAATTTAGGCTTATATTTAGAAAATCTAAATTTCAAAAAGAAGCATGCAATAAACATAATATTACAAATGATTGAGGCCCCAACACGGAGAATACAGTCATTCAACCGTGACTGCACATCTGACTTTTTTGTTCATCCATTCATCCACACTCACTGTGAGGGTTGCAGGGAGATGGAGCCATGAAAGGCAGGGTACATCCTGGACCTGGGCCAGTGACGGTTGCATGGCCTTTGAAACAGGGGAAGCTCATTTCCTTTTAGTAATAAATGCCCCAATCACACCTACGGTCAGCACATTTGTGGACTGCGCAAAGTAACCAGAGAAAACCCACTTGCACACAGGGAGAACATGCATACTCCACATAGTAAGGCTCGGCAACCTTGTTGCTATAAGGCAACGGTGCTAGCCACTATGCCAAATGGTCCCCTGCCTTTTATGAACATTTTCCTGTTTAATGTTGCTGTTAATGTTGTTCCATATACAGCTCACCTTGGAGCACTTTATTATTTTATAATTTCCAACCGAGACAGACAGTTTTTCTAGTCTCCAGTAAACCTTTTCGGTCAATGCCCTCCGCCATATCCATCACACTCACTGCTGATGGTTGGCTCCCTGGGTTGATGTCTAAAGATGAGGAATGTGTTGCACAATGTCACAGTGTGAGAGGGTTCAGAGAAGTTTGAGGTGCTATATTTGTAATACTGTCATTTCACTGATTTGTAGAATCACTCTTCACTAGCTAATGGAAATTCATCATAAATCATCATCATAAAACATCATAAAAGTGCAATAACAATATTTGTGACAATTTAATACTACAATATACATTTATTTTTATTTTAAATAATGGCCAGCTAGGGATTGGTAACATACACAACTTCTGCTCGTTCCTCCATTGTGTTTACCAGGGCAAAAAGCTGGAAACTATGCAAAGTGGCTAGCCTGTTCACTGAACATGGAACTGATTATTTATAAAATACCTCAAATTGAAGAAAATTAAGTTAAAACAGATAAGATGAAATAGATACAAAATGGACATAGTTTTCTGTTTTAAAAAGTGAAAGCCAGGTCGTAGGACAGAAGTAGCATTTAGCCACCACAGGCTTCTCTACTGGTTTTAAAAATAATTCATGTCTTTTGGAAAATGTGTTTCTACTTCTCACTTTATTTATATCATGAGTTAACATTTTCCTTCGGAGTTAATGGTCTCAATCACTATAATGTTGATTTTGAACTGATAATTGCATTGCAACCAGAATCAAAGGATGTCATTGTTTACAGTCAATTATTTCATGAACTACATTTTTAAATATGTAATAACAAAAAATAAATAAATAAAACATTTAAAGTGTAACTAAACCCCTTCTTCTGAGTCTGACTCCACCCACCCTTGCTTTAGAAAAATGCAAAGAATTGGGCTGAGAGCTGAGTGAGGGAGAGAAGGGGAGAGAGCAGCAAGTGTGGACTAAGAAAACCAATGGCAAAATGTGAATGTAATAGCTGTGTTTAACCAGAGAGGCAGTAGATTATCACGACATGTACATTATTTTCAATACTTACTAACATTGCAAGATACCAACATATACCTCTTTTCACTTATATTGTATTTATAGTCTTCTTTATGTTGCACGGGGAAATTCAGCAGACGTGACCGACTGAGTGTTCTGTAACAGGCTCCACTTATCAGTATGGAATTTATGTCAGCATGTGCAGTGCAATGGCTACATACACAGATAAAACCATCTATCTTTCAGTCTGATGGCTGAGGACAGAGAGAGTTTAGGTCATGTTGCTGTTATGGTGAAGAGATAACTGATGAAGCAATGACCCTCTGACGATACGGGCAACAGTTTTATGGCCTGTAAAAGGTCACGGGAACCATAAACAAAACCAGGTTTGCCAACTGAGTGAGGCAAGGTTGTTGATTAAACTGCAGATTTTTTTTTTTGCTCCTCATAACTCCACTGAGAACTTATAAATGAGATGTAGACTTATCGACCAAACGTGCCATAACTATAATTCAAAGGGCGGTTCAATACCGTAATGGAGCGACAAACAAAACAAACAAAAAAGAAAAAGAAAAAAGAAAAAACAGCTGACATTTGAGACAACAAGAGATAATTATAGAGCAGGAATAAATACAACAGACAGGAACAGTGGCACCATTTTGTGCCATCTGAAATATGATGGTGTGCAGAGTTTGCAAAACAGGGTGGATTATTGTCACCAAGGATCTCTCAGTTTGTACTGCCAATCTTTGCTGAGTCACCTTTGGCATTGCATTCTGGAAGATTTAGATAAGAATAAATATGTGTGTATATATATATACACATACATATACATATATATACAAACATATATACATCTACATATGTATATATATATATATATATATATACATACATACACATATATACATATATACATATACATATATATATATATATATATATATATATATATATATATACACACACATATACACATAACTGTATACAGGGTTTTCCCAGCCTGTCTAAGGCAAAAGCAGGCCGCTTAGTGATTTTTCCCTCCACCCTGGTTGAAAAACCAACGATGGCACAATCGAAATAAGAGCATTGTTGTGTCTATATAGCACAAAGACAGGGAACCACGCAAACCTCACATGTGTCATATGTCGGGAACATTTGCATCAAAGGGAAACCCCTGTGTGTAGGGGTGTGGGTGTACATATATATATATATGTACATATATATATGCTGACTTTAAGGGGGCTAACATATTAATGTTATACTGCATATGAGTGTGTAACTAAAAGTACTAAAAAAAAATCATGCAAACAAAATATAGGGCAGCTAATGGATTTCATGTCACAGACTGAGAGGTGAAAAACAGCTGAGAAAACACTTTCATGAAACACCCAAGATGCATAGCAGTTAAAAAAAAAAATCAGTGTTCTACCTTAATGTGTATATGAGAGAGAGAATATAATTAACAGCAGTAAAAGTCAAGGTCTCATTGCAGTTCTTTGTTAAATATCCTGCATCAGTATTAAATGTCACGTTATTGACTTTATCAGATAACAACACCCTTTTTACCCCCCAGATGACCAGAATGATGGAGGTCATCTATGGATTATGTACATGCTGTCATTAGTGCTACATAATGTGCGCAGACCACACACGGATGATGCTGTAATCGGATGCACAACGGCATTTCAGTCCATTTCTCATTGACTGCAACTATTAAGGTTTTAGAAAGTGTCAGGAAATATGCCTTTTTATAGATTTAAAAACACATTTTATTTTGCATTATTTTATGAAGACCGTTCTTTTAGTTCGTGCTTTAAGGATAAATCGTACATGAGCATGAACTATATGGTAAATGGTTGAAATGACAATTAAGTTGGTTTTTTTTTTCAGTAAATTAAAGATACCAGGAGATGTGAGTGATGTCCACAACATCTGCTTATTTAAATATTTAGTCCATATTATAATAACTAAAAACTGGATTCATGTTACACCATTTTGCCAACTTGTATATTTTGGATTCTAACATTGTCAACAATGAGTTAAATTTCAAGCACTCAGAAGTCAGTTAATATAACTAAACATTGATGAAGCCTTTTTAACACTTCCAATAGATATTATTCTTGTTAAATAATAAACAATAAAAAAAATACAGACTACAAAGTGCACCCAGGGAAATGATTACATAAAATATCTGCCACCTGCCTGTTTTCAATAGGCAGAAATGGAAACATGATGTTTTTCACTTTAAGATAACACAGCCACAGCATGATCCCTGATAGGATTTAAAGCCAGGGTCTAGTAGATGGCTGCATTTGACAATCTCTGCTTTTATATTTCTAATAATAAAAGGTGTTTTTCTGGCATATCATCAACATAAAAAGGATTCCGTTATCAGGCATTGAAATGTATTGTAACTGATTAAAACTGTAGTGAAAAGACACAAAAGGACAAAGAGAGGGAGCGAGGCAGACAGTGAACGATGCTTGGAGGAGATGACGGCAGGAGGAACCCTGGCCATCCAGCAGAATTTTAATTACTGCAGGCAGCAGTGATTCTCACAGACTAATCTCCTCCACAGTCGGATTTATAGGCATTACCGATGCTGACAAAGTGATCGCTCAGGGAGAGATAAAAACATTGTAAAATAAAGCATGAAACTGGATATGAATAACACTTCCTCCTCAAGGCAAAGTTGTTTTAATATTTGTTTCACTAAACTGTAGCGCTCATTAACAGATTGTTATGGATTCTTGCGTTTAGTGGGAGTGCACGGGTGTGTGTGTGCAAGTGTGTGGTTGAGAGGGCTACATGCATGTGACGGGGAATTATTGCATTTATTGGGAGTCTTTCTTCTCAATAAAATAAATGCAATTGTTTCAGGAGAATTTACGCCACATTTGTGAAAATTCCCTCAGTAGGAAAGGTTAACGCCACTTTAAAGCTGGTGTGAGTGTGAAGTCTTAATAACGATTCCTCTGTGACTCCTAAAAGGTTGGAGTGAGGGCGTCCTATCACCCACCGCTGCTTTTCTTCTTCCTCCTTCCTGACATTTCTATTATTGAGAAACAGGAACCCTTGGATAAGATGCGACTGCCTCCATGCTACATCCGCTCCAACTTAATCCTCCTGGCATTTCACTAGCCTGCTCTCCCTCCTCACACATGCCAAACTATTTAATATTTAATCCATTTTGGATGAGATTATTGTGTTATACGGGCTAGTGTAAAATTTTGGCCTCATCAATGCCTAGAATTTGTGTGAATTTTTATTTTATTTCACTTTAGCTATTGAATGGAACGTCGGTTGATTGTGCTTGGTGAATGTGAACAGGGATTGATGAGAGGTGTGACACTACAGAGAGTTTCCTAATGAACAAATAAATCAAACATCATCCCAAGATTGAGCCGCTGTCTCGCTGGTGTGGATTGCACACATCACACCACATCAGACTTGCAAAAGAAGATGATCAAGGGCACTGAATTCTTGAATTACACACACACACACACACACAGCATACAGAGAAATATATGCCCCGCCCCCAAACAAGCAGAGCCTTCACCTCGGCGGATACTGCCTTTAATTTCACAGCCTGAAGTCAATTTCACACCCTGCAATCCCCATATGTTTATCTGCAGAAATTTAATTTCTGTTATTAGTGACACTCCTTACGGCCACATGCTCAAGTTCTCAGATGCACATGCTGTGAACAAGACGCACACACGTTTTCCCAGACACAAACACAACACTCATATAAGTGCATTCAAGTGTGATCACCAACATCTTGTGTAAAAAAAATAAAATAATAATTATTATCATCTCACAAGCTTTAACTGTAATAATGAACAATATAATATAATATGTATTGTTAAATTATTATGCTTCAACTAATTTAAAGGTTTTTTCATGCTATTTTACAGTTAAATACATTATTATATAGGAAACATAAAAACAGTCATATACTGGTTGCCATGACTACTGTGAAGTTATGGTAAAATACAGTATTTATACTTAAAAATACTGCTACATCTGTATACATTAAACAGCTTTTAAAATGACTATTAGTATAGTAATTCATTATAAGATCATATAATTTATTGTAATCATACACTCACTAACTCACTGTGTATAGATTGGTGAAGAAATCACTGGTTGATGTTAAAAAAACGATGGAGTACATGGTTTTTAAAAGAAAATGCTGATGACTTTGGATTTGTATTTTTTTTGTCAGAGCCAAAAAATAAATTATGGCTTTGTGTTGAATAATTATGTTGGAAGTGACATATGCTGTCAGGTGCTTGTATGTTCCAGTAAAGGAGAGCTATATAGGACTAATGTATTAAATAAATCTTTCGCTAACGTGTCTACAATGTTGACATGTTCCCTTATAATTTCTCAGACTAGCTGTTCGTCTACAGGGAGTCTTGTTGCCGCGCTCGCAGATGAAGACAGAGAGGCTGGGGATCATTACTGGAAAAATTCTGGATTCTTGTGTGATCAAAATAAAAGCAAGGTTTTCTCTCTGGAGGCCTGTCTGGCTGAGAATAGCAACAAAAAAATCAGCTCATAATTCTTGTGATATAAATTGTTGTGATAAAAACTGGTTTCAAAGGGATCCACAGTGAAACATCTACCACTGTGGTATCTGCCATTTTCTAATCCTATGTTCTTTGTGTTCTGAGCACAAAAAGCCTGAGTTTTTTGTGTCATTAACATTAAGAAAAAACAAAACTGAATTCAGCAAAAATAAAAAGCAGCACTACTTGATTCACAGCATTAAATACCAAGCTCAGTTTCTACTCATTGGTATAGTTCCCTTCAGTTTGGTCATTATGGGTCTATTCACTTTTTCAATTCTTCAAATCCTCAATTTGATTTCATTTTAGATTTTAAGCACGGATGGGTCTGCCATTTTTAGATTTATATAGTTTAGTTTATCAAGGATTATTTTATGTCATGATAACATTATATTTTTGTTCAGTGTTTTTTTTACAATCAGCTTCACTTTAAGTAGTAAATGCTTATACCAATATTTAAGTGTTTGTTTTTTTATCTGACTGCATAGACTGATAAACAAGACAAGTAGCCATGTGCATTTACTGTATATAGAAAATTGAGACAGCAATGCATCATGGAATTTAATCAAACTCACTGATATGACAGTCATTATTGAATCAAATCATGTGATCAGTGAAGATGCACATTTGACAAGTTAATAATACATGCTGTATGGGTTATAAGCAAAAATATATGGTAAAAACAAAGCTTAAATCTTGTTATTTAGGCTTCTCCTTAAAGGGGTTTCCATAGCATCTACCTCCATCTTGTCCTCTCCCTTGTGTACTCTTGTGTTACACCAACTGTCTTCCAGTCCTTACAGTGGCCCTGAAGACTCAACATAAATGCAAAAGCCACAGCATGAATGCAAAAGCCACAACTCAATGTGGTCATCAACCTCTACTCCTTGCATCTTCACTGTACCACCTGTCAGTCACACCCAGGTGTTCTGCCTTGCTCCTCTTAACCTTCATAGTCCAAAAAGATTCCTGCCTGACCTCAACTGTCAACCTGTCCATCACCCTTGCAAACAAAAAGGGGCTCAGAGCTGATCCCGTATGTAATCCCACCTTCACATTGAATATCGGCATATTGTGATAGTTACTCTGTGTTACCCTTTCATCCATTCTTTCATCATCTACCACTTTATTCTCCACATTAGGGTCACGGGGCTGCTGGTGCCAATCCCAGCTGAATTGTGGGAGGAAACCAGATAACTGTAGAAAACCCTCGCACACACAAACTCCACACAGAAAGACCCGGACCGAGACGCAAACCATCAACCGTCTTGCAGTGAGGCAGCAAGAAGTGCTAGCCCCATGCGGTCCCCTAAAAAGTGTGAGGCACATATAGAAAGTATTGTAATTCCTACACTGTTCACCTGATTTGAATGTAAATAGACTCAAATTAAAGCTGAAAGTGTGCAGTTAAAGCACAGCTTGTTCATTTCAAATCCATTGTAGTGGTGTATAGAGCCAAAAAGAAGAGAACTGTCCTAATATTTATGGACCTGACTGTATATTAGGTCTGTGTTCCCTTTGAATCCGACTTCCTCAAATTCCCAAACTCATTCCTTCTGCATATACCGTTCCTCCGAGGTTTCTCCTAAGACATTTTCTATGTGGTTCAGGAAACACGAATTGGGAACCTGTAGGAGAGAGATTTAGATTTGTCGCCAACCGGAGTGTTGGATTATTGGGAAAATGCAGCTCAGGCGTGGCACCATGAAAAATGACATTTGTAATGTGGGGATTGGGACTCAAAACGATAACAGGAAACATGGTAATGCACACTGGCTTCCTTCTTCAAGACAAAGATATGAAAAGCTATAGCTATCTTGTCTTGAGCCACCAACCTGGTGTGTAACAGGGCATCATCTGGCCAGAGCATCAGGCTATGACATTTCACCCCCACCTTCAAACATCCTTCCTCACCAAAGACCCTCTGGCTTCTGACATCATCGTCAACAGGCAGCAATCACCCGAGGCTCTTTCTGAATCAACTAACACACCAACTGACCTGGCATTAACATTCATCCTCAGTAATCTGTGTGGATGGAGCAAAGTACAACTAGTCACACCTCCGTATCTCCTTTAAACTGAATTCAAATACATACTGACGTTATGTAATGTAGAGTCAGGAGAGAATTGTGAATCAAAGCGGCGCACACACCACTGTAACATAAAATGTAAAGATTTAAATGTGTAGTGCATAACCTTTAAATGTCTGTTGCATTCAAACCATTGTCAACTTAGTACACATAATGCTAAGGGAGTATCAAGATCCATACGACCCTGTCTGTATTTAGCTGTATAGAAGGGACCTTGTCGCCTGGTGGCTTAGTAAGATGTCGGGCAGGAAAGTCGGGGTGTCAAGTGGTTCGAGGGTCAGCAGGTCAAGGCTCGGATGACTATCTTTGGCGAATACTACTTCTGTTATTGAAATGTTTTATTTTTTTTATATATGCCCCGTTTGTTGAGCGGGGCATATACTCCACCTACCAGTGGGGCGGAAGTTCAATTCATGCATGCGCTACCCATGCACAAAATCTGGGCTGCATTCGCAACCTGTGCATTGCGTGTTGATGACGCAAATTTGCGTTGTGTGCACGGTGCACATTGGGTGCGCAAGCTATATCGGAGGCTTTAGGTAGGCTCCGTCACTACCTCTGAAATGGGAAGAAAGAAGAGAATGAGGAGGAACCTGATTTTTTGAATTGTTTGTGACACATGGGGTCACATGACACAAAGTGACCACTGAGGTGGGTTTCATAATGGTATGTGAAAGATTTCTACAGTATTTTCTACAGGATAAGGGATCTTTTGAGACTGAGGTTTATGACCCAAAGGGCCATGTGGTCTCCATCCAAGATAAATGTGACTCCATCTTGAATTAGCTGATCCCCAACACAGCTGGGGACTCTCACCTGGATCACTGAAAGCTGAGAACAGACATTCAGACCTGTACTTGGCAAGTGTACTTCCATATATGGTCAGATCACTCAGGACAGATGTTAAAACCACGGTCTGAATGGATTGTACTCCCTCTACCTGCTGGACAGACTTTATACAGTGCTGTGCATGCTTTGATATAGTACCACAGACAGCCACTTTGGATGAACATGTTCTCAGTGTGCACAAAAGGAATGACTGTAAAAGATAACATCCCTCAACTGAGTTTTCCAGGGCTCAGACGAAAGCTTCCTTCTTTTTTTTTCTTTTTGCATCAAAGACATAGTTGGATGTTTGACACATATTTTTTTGTTTCCTAGCAATGGGGCATTGGTAGCCTTAGGTTAAAAAAGAAGGCTTGTGACTGGGGGTTAGGTTGAAAAATCCGGGTAGTCTGGAAAATTAATGAGAAACACTTTCCTGTGGTTGCAGCAGGCAGCCGTCGAGCAGCTCGTGGACACAGTTCCAGAAATTGTACATAAATCCTACATAAAGCTATAGATCAACATACTTAGTAGAATAAAATGTACCTTTTCCTTTGAATAACAACACCAATCATTAGTGATACAGGGGCACCCTGAAAGTTAGAAACTGATCAAAATACTCAAGAGCACTAAGAGATGTTTAGCTGTACATTCAGGACCACATTTTTACTGCTTTAAGAAGTGATTCCAGAAGTGGGTACTGTATTGTATGGCAGATACAATTCTCAGATACATTTTGGGACCTTATGTGTGAGAGGTTTCTGTGTAATTGTGTGTATTAAAATAATGTCCTTTGCAGAAATAATCTCCAAGTGAAGCTTTTCAAGGACACTAGTGTGTCCTTTAACAGTAATAATCACTTTTAGGTCTCTAAATTCAGTGCTGCTGTCTGCTTCCACGATGAGACATTTAGAGTTGAAAGCTGCAATTGGAACAATCCTGGAGCGATGGGCTTGGGTTCAGCCTCTCGGGTTGACTCATCGATTCCCTTCAGCCCTTCAGTGTGGCTTTGAGAGCCACTAGGCAGGATACAAGGGCTCTCATTACTGCAGTGTACATGTAAAGCTGTTGCCTATACAGCCTCAAGCTGTCTGCAGTAGATCCCTAAATTGAGTGTTGCTGTAAGGATGATGGATAGTCTTGTCCAGGATACAGATGGCTCCTGCAGGGGGCCCCGGCAAGCAGCTCTCCTATGGGACAAGTCAGCTGGGCTGAAGACGGCATGCTGACAGGCAGCTCAGAGATTATGCACATGTCTGAGATGAACTATTGTAGCGCTGGATCAATAAAGCAGTGGAGTGGAAATACTAACAGCTTCAACATGTATGTTGTCCATTCTTGACTATTCTTGACTTCAACGCATCGTATGGTGTCTTCAGTTCTAAAAAAAAAAAATATGTAACAAAACCTGGAAATACTGTATATTGTATCATAATTGTACATGGAAACAATGGTTGGACAAACTGACACACACATTACTTAATCTTACTTAATCTTACTATAGTCACTATAGATTATTTCATAAAATGTTCATGAAATGTTAGAAGATTGTGTAAAATTATGATTTCCCAAAACTCAAAAATGACAATGTCCTAAAAAAAAACATTATATTTTCTTTCGTAAAGGAGAAAATAAACCAGAATCTAAAATATACAAAATAGACACTAAACTCAAAACGCACAAAATGATTCAGTTATTAAAATAGTGGGAAGATGATTTAATCAATATAAACAATCCGTTTATCCTTGCAGTCCTGTTTGAAGAACTTAACTTGTGTTACAACATGACTTTTCATTTTTTTAAGGTTAAGCTGAACATTTTTTTTTTATTGTTAACAAAATAATAATAATAGGAATAGATGAATAACAATTATAATATTATTACTGTTATTATTATTATTTGTTATACACTGAACATACAGGGAAATCTTCACTAAAACTTAACTAAATTTAGCAATGTTTATGTAACTTGCTAACTTTAATTTGAATAAAATTAATTAATTTGGTGTGGCTAACTGAAGTCATTATTTACATAGACCACACACAACCCATATACATATCATTTTTTTAAGCACAGCCATGTGTTTGGAGGGTTTCTTCTTCATGCTCCATTGCCACAGCAAACAAAGACTTAACAACTGGTGAGAGAATAACGTTGAGCGGAATCTCAGCAATCTAAATGACTGGTTCCTGACATGTTACTTGTTCCCTCTTCCTAAGAAGAAATGATAGACTGCATCCAGCCTCAGGAGTGCTCAGCCTTCACAGTGCAGGGCAGCCACATAAATAAAACTGAGCAAGTGCAGCTTTAGTGGTGTTGTAGAATAGGAAGATGTGCACTGTATGTCACTTTGACAGAGGGAGCAGGAGGCTGGTGGGTGATGTAGTGCACTTGTGTGCGTGAGGTCTCCGAGGTCACGTGTCTTTTTGTGTCCTGCCCTTACAACAAGCCGTGCCCTCCTTTTCCTGCTGGAACCTGGCTCTCTTGTTGCTACAGGTATGGCTAATCACAGACTGTGGCACCGGGTCCATGCAGTCAGCGCTGAATAAAACATGGAGTGAAAAATTTAATCAAGAGAGGGCATCTGCGGCTGTCTCAGGCTGCCGGTGCTAACACTCCAGCTATTCACCACATGTGTCCTCATACTAATGACAAGCCTAAAATGAGGCAGAGTGCAACCTCTTTTCATAATCAAAGTGTTTTTATTCACAACATGTCTATTAATTAGTTTGGAATAGTCAGCATCGAGTGCTCAGGAGAATTTAAATTGGCTGAAGAGGATTTGCCCTTTTCCTTGTTGAGCCAACGATTTCTTGGTGAGTCTTTATAGGCAGGGAGTGTGAGGCGATAGAAAGGGTTAGTGTCTGTCGGCCTCACTTTTACTCATTTACTCTCTCTTGCTCATTGGGCCTACAAATGGGGCATGAACACTAGTGTCTGTGGCTTTATTACAATGTACTAGGGATGCACGAAGAAATTGGTGGCAAAGTAAAAGGTAAAGATACAATATGAACTGATCAACACAGCATCTTTTAATGTTCATGTGCAAGTCACACCCTGGACAGTCCATCACAGGCCCGACACAAGACCAACCGTTCACTCTCACATTCACGCCTTCGGTCAATTTGGAGTGTTCAATTAACCTCTACATGTTTTTGGACTGTGGGAGGAAACCAAAAAAAACAAACAAAAAAACATGCGTAGACGGGGAGAACATGAAAATTGCACATAGAAAGGCTCACGGTCATGAACCCGGGTCATTTATAGGCAGGGGTGTCAAAGTTTTCACTGAGGGCCACATCAGTATAATGGTTACCCTCAAAGGGCCAGATGTAACTGTCATAGAGAATAAATGTAACTAAATGTAACCAAATATAACGTAAACTAAAGGTAACTACTAACATATTACTAGGTAACATATTGCTAAATAACTTTCTGTATTTATTACTTATTCAAGTTACAAATATGATGCATTATAGATGTAACCTGGTCTGCGATGGTGTTTCTTGACAAACTAATAGTTTTAATAGTCTGTATCTGGTTAGGGCAGAGCTGCTCACACACCTTCAGCATGCACTGCTTCAAAACCACACCCTCAGAAAAAGACTTTGAAGCACAGGCGATTTCTTCAGCCACAATAAAGCTAGCTTTCACTGCCTCATCGTTTTTAGTTGTGACACTCTGCTGCATTCTGCACAGTCTCAATCTCAATTTCACTCGTCGCGTGATACATATACAATGATACACTGTGATCTAGTGGCGGGATGCAATCGCCAAGCATTATGGGAAATGTAGTTTATGGTCAACGCACGCCTTAAAGCAGACCTATTTTAACACAGATTTTTAAGATGAATTAATCACTCATGGGCCACATAAAATGAGGTGGCGGGCTACATCTGGCCCCCGGGCCTTGAGTTTGACACATTTACTCTAAGGCAACTACCCACTATGCCATCATGTGGCCCAGAACATTTTTATATATACATTAAAAAGTATTGTTTTATATAACAGCATGTATGCCTTGAGAGACAAATCTTATCACTGTGTTAAATTCCTGCACCATGGTTTTCACATGCTGTGCACTGTGACAATTTGCAAAACTTAAGACAATAAAATGTCACATCTGATGACTTCATCTCGTACCCTCTGTGTCACACCTGTCACAGCATGTGTTATCTGCTTCCATTCAAAGTATCAATCAATAACAGTGTCCAGTGCAAAACCACAATAATGGAACCTTAATTAACAAAAAGGCATACAGTATTGATACTTGTCAAGACATATTCAGCAGTGATGTTTTAGTCATGGTGAAGGGTGGAACGGGGTGCAAATTGTTTGCTAATTGTCATTTCACACTCCCAATGTGAAATCAGTCAGGCATACATCAGAGCAAAGGCTTCCTTTATGCACAATGGCCACACTTGCTGCTGAACACCAAATTATATTTCCCTTTGGCTTAATTATTCATTAAGCAAACATAATTAATTGAAGAAGCGTCCCCCCTCTCCGTCTCCCTCTCTCTAGAAGGGTTTAAAATAAAGACTACAACGACAGCTTTCTGCTTAATCATTAAATGTACACAGATTTTGACCCACAATTTGCAAGGGACTAAAAACAATCTCTGCCAACACTTCAAATCAATGTCAGATTTTAGAAATCAATTACAAATCAATTGAACTCAAATCAGTTTTATTTGTGTTGCGCCAAATCAGAACATACATTATCTCAAGACAGTTTACAGAGTAAGGCAGAAGCATCGGAATATTGTAAAGATTACACTAAGAAAGTTAAAGGGGTCAGCTGATAAATAAGCCATTACTTTGTTAGGGTCTTTTAAAGTGTGGTCGAATAACACAATTTCTAATCAAAAGTCTGGCTTGTGTTTTTCATGAGTTAAATGCAACTAATGTGAATGTGTGAAAATCAGATGTTTGGTCTGTGTTTTCAGTGATATGCTTTGTATAGCTCTCCACAGATCTTCTGTTTCTGGGCTGTTTCTCATCTTGGCGCTGACAATGTCATCACTATTGCTAATATCACAATGTCGATCTATCACTTATCATGTGGGTCGGATAAAACTGGTCTGAGTTGTATGTTGACCATGTGTTTTGTATGAGGTAATGATACAGAAACACGGAGGCTTACTGTCACTGAAAACACGGCTGCCAGGGGAGACACAACGCATTGGCCACTTACCCAAAGGCTCATCTCATAATGATGTGGAAAAAGCCAAATAAATCAAAGCTCTAGAAATACATAAGGGTGAAGGTATATCTTAAGAACATGGTAAGCACATTATCTCACCATCAAACAGCCTTTTCTGCTTGAGTTGTTGATCCACTGCTACCTCCATCAGTAAGTTCAAACGTGTTATTACATAACTTCAGTGTTTGAAATCATTTGTTCAGAATTACCTAATTAATTGAAATGTTTTGAATACGGTAGCATTAGATCAGCAGCTGGCAAACATATACATATACATTTAAAGGAGCGGTATGAAAGACTTAATGACACACTAATTACACTGATAACAAACAGTTTATTGACAATTTAAAAATCTTAAAAATTGTATTTATGCCAAAGCTGTGGAAAAGGAGTATAAATGTAGCTCCTTGTAGATCTGTCTTTCACTTTGGTTAGGATTGTTCCTACCTGGCAACCGCACGTCTCTTAGGGGAACGATGAGGGGAAGAATGCTCTCTAACAGTTGGGCATGGATTGAAGTATCTCTTACATAGAGCCCCTTTAATTAGACTTTTTTGTTAAGCGGCTAAAATCTGTTTTTCCTTGTGTCCCCAATGGCAGCCATGGCTTCAGCAGACCAGTGAACATTGGTTGAGTTACAGAAAGATGAACACCACAGGGTTGATATCAGTGTATAATTTAACGTTCACGTTATTACAAACACTTAACAATAGAGCTTCTTAGATCATTTGAATGGCTGCTGCACAATTATCAAGTATGTAACAAGTATCATGTATCAGGCCCTTTCCTGTCTCAAGGTTTGTGAGGTACTTCTGTGGCAAATACAACGGGAAATTCCTCCATCTCCTCTTGACCGAACCATCTTACACCGCACCTATTTTCCATAAAAACACTACAATTGGACACACTGAACACATGGGCGTACACACACACGAACCTGGTTCTCTCATCTATCCTTTATCTCCCTGTCCTACTTCACTCAATCTTCCTCTTTCAAACAGAAGTCTAAGAGAGAAGGTCTTAGGCTTTGATCTATCATCCCTGTGGTATGAAGCCTTCAGATCAAGGGGCAGTTTGTTTTCAAATCCTTAGACGACTCCAGACAAAGAGCAAACAGACTGAAGTGCCTTGTCCAGATCCATTTGTCAAATGACAGGAGTCTGTGTGTGTGTGTGTTTTGCATCAACCATTTCACCTTACTTCCCCTTGAACCGTATTCCATACATCAGTACAGACTACATTCAGCGCATGATTATTATTACTATTATTAGTATTATTATTATTATTGTTGTCATTATTGTTCCACTTTATTTTCAGTCATGATAAGACAGTCAAATTGAAGAACCGAGGCTTCAGTGGTGCTTTTGTCATCGTCTAAATTCACCTTATTTCTTTTTTTTTTTTTGGTGGGGGGTTAGACTCCTAGAGCCAATATCCACCTCCATATTACCATGGAAACAACACAATATTTTTTTCCCTGGGGTTCTATTAAAACACTTCTTTACCAAGGATCTTTTCGAGAGTCGATGAAAAGTGTGAATATGACACCTCTGTGCTACTTCTGCCAGTGTGTCTCTTGGTCAATAGTTTTAGTTTAAAGGCTCCAAACAAAGCTGTAAACAAGCAGGAGTGTTTTTTTTGTTGTCACAGTACAGAGGAATACTTCAACCCCACTCCAAGTTTTTCTCAGCAAACTTCTGAGTTTTGTTTTTTACTTTAGGACTTTATACAATGTTGGTTGTTTAGTGTCTCCATGAAGCCAGTTCATTACTGTTGTTGTCATTGTTGTACTCTGCCACGTCTCATGTTTTTTCGGATCCATACACAAATATATTGGAAAAAAGACAGACTGCGAAAATGTTACTCAAATCTGCTTTCAAATATCAGCCCATCACCCAATTTGATAATGTGACTAATAAAATACAAGATACAAAATTATTCTATGCATATCACAAATTACTCACTAATTAACACTGGCCTGCTATTGAGTCTTGCCATTCACAGAGTACACAAACGTGTCGGACCACAGATCCACAGCCACTTGGAGCCACCACTGCCTGACACTGCATAAAGCCTTGTCCCCGGTAACACCTGCTCTTGTTTAATCACAGCTGCGGACCAGTCGGTACTTTATTTTCTTCTCCTAAAGCATAAGTCAAGTTTAAAGCTCCCATAGAACGGAAGTTCTTTTTTTGGTGTGTATCTGTGCCATTACCTCGTTTATGAAGCCCTGAAGGTTCGAAACAAGCTGTGTTTTATTGTAATCTCGGGCTCAGCGAGATCTCTGAAAAAAACTGAAAAAACAGCATTTCTCCTGAACAGCAGATCCTCCTCCTCCGGGCACTAGTCCGGGCACATCCGGTTGCGTACATTGAACGCAGAAAAAGAAAAACGTCCGTTGTGGAGGTGTTTCACGAGTGAAAGTGTCTTCTGACTCTGGGTCCGAATCCAGGTCAAAGGCGTAAAAGGGGAAGCCCTTTTTAAACAATGTTAAAACAATGTTTTGATAATGAGTAGCAGTGCATCCATCGTTCCAGAGGGGGAGCTGCACTTCTGTGAGCTGGTGTGCTAATTACGTCACTTCCAGGTATTGGCCAATCACAAGACAGTTGGGAAAGCTCTCGTTGGCTGGCCAATCACAACACAGTCCATCTTCTGGGGGTGAGATTTCAGTCTGAAACACCGCGACTGACGAGAACTTCAGTGAGGAGAGATTTCTATTGGCTCATTTACAACAACTAGGAGGTTTTTGACCATAAAAACAAGTTAATGTATGCAAGAAGACCTCCATAACTCACATATATGTGCGATAAGACCACTCTTTGGGAGCTTTAATGACTCTTATTTCCTGGATTTACCTGTGTGTCCTCCCCCCGATCGTGTGTTTGCTTCCAGAGTCACCTTTTGGACTTCAGTGTTTTTTGTTAACCTTTTAAAATAAATCTGTTTTCATTTTACAGGCTTGCAGTAGAGACCATACTACTGCAAATCCTAACAACTCCATACTAATGTCTGACAAAATGGGACTAGAATATTGCACTGGCTTTTACCTAAAGTATTATAAATGTCATTATTTATTGGGACAAAGACTAGCTACATGCAATTTAAAATAATCAATTCATAATCAGTTGATCCCTTCAATCCATCGCTTTTCCAAGCCGATGCTTGACTTAAAAAAAGGATTTTCAGAATCAGTTTGAACTTGTGCCTTCGAATGTGTCCTCATATTTGCCTCCATAAGCGGTTTGGACAGACTGGATTGTGCTGTGAAATGAAATGTGAGCTCACAAATCCTATTGGCTTATTGGGTGACAAAGCCAGTTGGCTCAAATCCTCTTCTCTTATCCCTTCATTTATTTACAGGTGGACACAATAAATATGAAGAAAAAAAATGCCTCCACATAGTTAACTATTTTTCAACCTTTTAA
The DNA here is from genome assembly GCF_963457635.1 of Microchirus variegatus. Lineage (NCBI taxonomy): Eukaryota > Metazoa > Chordata > Actinopteri > Pleuronectiformes > Soleidae > Microchirus > Microchirus variegatus. The sequence continues at coordinate 17,972,573 of NC_139803.1, forward strand.
CAAAGATCACCCTCATAAGTGGACAAGGACACAGAGGGCTCACATACAGACAATAAAAGGAAAGGCCACAAAATGAAATGACCCCAAAATCACTGCAGACGTTTAATCCAATTTCCTGAAGCTGTGCAAAAATCACACAGTGGTTTGTCCCTTTTACAAAAGACATGACTATATGCCATCTGAGTAGGCAATTCTAAAGCACCAGAAGCCGAATTAATCGATCCAACAAGAGAAAGATAAATTAAAAGACAAAAAAAAAGACACTGCAGCCAAAGGATCGAGGTAGAAATCAACAGGATAAAGAAAAACCAGGACGAGCTGTGAGGCATGAAGCAATCTTTTCAATTTTTAATTTAACTTTTGTATTCCCGTCTTGGCTGAGATTTAAAGGTCAAATGCCTTTTGGCTTTCAGGATCCTTCTCATGTTTGCATAGAGTTTTGAAATTAAATTTTTCAATATCTTGTCTAAATGTCATAATTCTGGCTTGAGAGCTAAATATATTGAACATTGCTTGCAAAAAGCGATCTGTGTCACAGAGAAGGAGGATCCCAATGCACACCTCAAAATAAAAATCTACTTAATGATTGCAAAACTAGGTTGCAAAAACTATGAGCACAAAATGTAAAAAAACAAAACAAACAGGACTCAGAAATGCACGCTACATTGACATTGCAAGCCCTAATGTGCAAATCTGATTTTCATCACAGATAAAATGTGATGCTTCGCATTCATAACTTAAGTGTCTTGCATCCTAATGTTTCATCAACAACAGCAGAAATTTCATTGCAAGGCCTCTCAGTAGTGAAGTGCTGATACTGATAAGATAAACTGAACATCTACTGATTCCACACAGCAGCCATTATAGTGCATGAGATTTAGCTCTAAAGGCGACGCTCTCCTCCATTGCGGTTTTGATTTTGCCATGATGTAGAGCCACAAACTGAAGTGACACAAAACTGAAAATTGATGAGTCAGACTTCCACACAACGGTGAAAAAAAAATCTGATTTCACACCAATGGGAAAAACCAATGGGGATTTTTTATATATATATATATATATATATATATAAAAATTACTTCAGCCTGAATGTAGGTGTAGATCATCACAGAAGCGGGAATAACATCAAGACCAAAGACATAAAGAAAATAACCTCAGTTGTCCTACAGGAAATGGAGCAATGTGGAATGACAAACACCAATATCCATAAACTAAACCAAAGAAGTCTACTAGATGAGAAGTGAAATTCTACAGCTTTTTTTCAATTTTTTAACAATGTCATGTTGTATCTGTTTCCATGATAATAATATAATTCCTCATTTTTACCCCTTGAAACTGACTTCTTCTGAAATCTTGCTCACCCATTTTGTGGAGCAAAGGGCAAAAATGAGGAATAGGGCTTTTTTTCTTCAACATGTGCCAACTGAGGCAGCACCGAACAGTCGTTTAACCATCGGGATGGTGTGTCCTGGGCTCACACGAGTCAAACAGTCAATCCACTGTGTGCTTCCTCCTCCTGAGCTTGTCTCTACATTATTTTTCATCCCTACCTCAGATGTGATTCCACAATCAGAGCCCGGGGCTCCTGGAGCTGAGCCAGAGAGCGTCCCTGCAGCCTCTCAACAGAAACAGCTTTGTCAAACTTAGTTAGCCTCCTCTGAGGGGGAAACACCTTTTTCCACAGTATTACTCCAACTATTCACATCATGCCCCTGCCTCTGCTTCAGCCACCTCATCAATCCACACAGCAACAAAGGTAAACAGCCTTGCGCCTTCCACACAGAGGCCCGGGTTGCTTTTGTTGACAGTGTTATGTGCAAACTGCCTGCACAGAGAGTGAACCACTCACAGGATAGACTGAGCTTCATTTACAGGAGGTAATTGCACTGGAGCCAAGTGGTGCACCACTGTGATGAGATTTTGCACAGCTTTTCTGAAACCTCATCTGGATTTGTTTACAGACCGGACAGAACTGCTTCGACAGCGACATCTAATGAATACAGACAAGCACAAACATGTCACCTTCAAACAGGTATGGTCACTGACATTGACGGGCTATTTGCCAACTGCCCTTCTGAATGTGCACCTGGACATTAAATAATATGACACTCGACTTGGACGCTCAGAATGAAAAAAAAACCTCATGAATGTAAACAACAAAATGCAGGGATCTAAAATCAGGCATCAGGCAACAAAAGCAATGACATTTTTGGCAAGAAATTACACTGCTCACATCCATAGACATACACTACTAGTCAAAAGTTTGGACACAGGAGAGCGAAGGCAACAGTGCCAAAAAGTGCTCAGCATCCCTGGGACTATTGGGAAACCTTTCAGGTGACTACCTCAGGAAGCTCATCGAGAGAATGCCAAGAGCAGTAATAAAAGCCATGGGTGGCTACTCTTAGGAATCTAATATATGAAACATATTTCATATTTCGCACTTTTTACGTTTACCACATAATTCAAGATGGTGGATAGATGTTCTGCATCAGGTTACTGAAACAGTCAAGGACAGGCTAAGGGAAGAACATTTACCCGGATCACCAAAGATACAGAGGATGGCAGAGGTGAATCAGTGCTATGAAACACTCTCAAAGCAACTGTGAAACACACAAACCCACAGACCACATATCCCTCTTGTAGGGTCATCAAATTATATCAGGTATTGTCATTAATCATGATGCTGAAGTTGGCATTAAGATTCACAGCTTCTGTCTGCAATTTAGGGGAAAGTCAAGTGAAACATAACTTATGGCTGTTGTGTTTTTACAGTTCTTAATCATGGTAAAGTGAGTAAAGCCTACCTGTATTATAAGGCACACTGACATAAATAAAATGTTTATTTTATTTGTCTTATTTATTTAAGTTATGGACATGTTCCAAATGAATTGAGATGTGTGATATGAGTCACATCTGGTAAATTGTTGTTTTATTGGAAAATTACCACTTCCTTTTACAGTACAGTTTTACTTTATTTACTGAGTAAATAATCATGAATTACACAGTGATATACCAGAACCTATACATGGTACAAGTTTGTGCTTATTCAATGGCACATCTTAATTTACCATACATATAACAGGAAAATACCTGCTTATTACCAGTGGTAATTTTCCAATAACACAATATAATTTACCAGACCTAGCATTTCCACTGTAGATTCACTGCATTTACCCACTTTCCACCAGTAGTTATTACCAATAATGCTTTATAATTTACTGGGTAAATACCCAGTATTTTGGCCATGGTTTCATTGTTCTTACCTTCTTATTGCAGGTCAATACATAGTTACACATTTTGTTACCATATATTATATATACAGGGTAAAATTTGGGGACTATAGCTACCTGCTTATTATTTTGGTTACCAGGTAAATCCCCAGTATTTTGGCCATAGTTTCAATGTATTTACTTTCTTATTACCATTGGTAATTACCTAGTAACACTTTGTGTTACCATGAATTTACCAGATAAATACCTGGTAATTAGGGGACTGTAAGCGAAAGGTTTACCAAAATGGGTAGTAAATGCACATGCCAGTCTAAATGGAAAGTTGATTATCTTCTCTTCTCTGCAGCTGCTTCCTTAATTTCAAAGTATTACTAACTAAAAACAACAGTGGCGAGTAAGAACAGGATTTATCTTATCAGACCAATGTTGAATACAATATAAAGAAAGGTTGGTGCTCATGGAGCATTTTAGTTCACAGCAAATTGTCAAGCTGTGGCTGATAAGAACTAATCAGGAAGTTAATTTTACAGTTGGAATCTCTGTCCAGACTCAAATTCTGCTCAAATTCTAGTACTTACGTCTGTTTATTTTTTATTATCTTATTTATTTTTAAGTAAGGGTGTATGATATACTTGTGCACAGTCTGTGTTAGTGTTCAGCACACTTAAAATAAAACATATTGGTTGGCACATGAAAAAGCACAACAGTGGCAAAGCATTAGTGCTGTCATGGCAGTAGTAGTAGCACAATGACAGGTCACCTGTTTCTGTCAAAACATATGATGTTGATAAGATATGATAAATCACTGAAAATATAATGTATAGATTCAATGTCACAGATCTTTTATGGAGCTATGACACATTTTTCTGTGCTGTTCCCCTTGCAAAATATTGTGCAAGTCAAATTCCATTTTTCATGTTTTTCTCCAAACAGGCAGCATGCTGAATGCTGTGTCCTGTAGGTAGCACACCAACTCCACATAAGTATCTCATACGTGCTTACAGTAAGTACACACAACTTCAAAAACAGACAAAAAAGACAGAACTGCAGCTTTTGTTCTTCTTCTCAAGAACCAACCAAGCCATTCTTTCAACAGCTGTTCTCTTCACATGTTTTCATTTAAGAATATTCCTTTTGCGCTGATGAATAAAATAAATAAATTATAGTAATCCGGCTGTGGCAGAATATTCCATGCACACAAAAGCCATAGAAAAGGCAGAAATTCAAGGACTTGCCTTTAAATTATCTTTCAAATAGACTGCCATTTGATTCAGATTTGTTTTTGTTCCTGCAGAATAATTTGTACTCAAGGAAATCAGATATGTGATTGTGATGTTACTGCTGATAATAAACACACACACAGGTTTGTGCAACGTCTTTAGTAAGGACACTCATAGACATAATGCATTCCTTAGTCCCTTACCATAAAGTTAACTGTCAGAACTAAATGCTTAACCCAAACCCTTAAACCAAGTCTAACCCTCAAAAAGCCCTTTACATTTATGAGGACTAACAAAGTGTCCTGACAAGGTCAACATGTCTTCACAGCCAACTTGAAACATGTACACACATACACATTATGTATATTACAAATACAACAACAATAGGTCTGAGGTTGTTTTCTTTGGTTCTTTTGAAACTTCCCCTTAAAACCGGTTAGAATAAATTGTTTGCAATATTGCAGGTTGTCTATGATTATGTGAGGAGAGAGATGAAATGATGAAATGGACTATGGAGAGACAATCACACTGTGTATTCATTGAAAAGCCAGAATGATTGTTATTGTTGACTCACAGAATCTAAGATCTGGCTTGTTTCTCTTTGTATATTCTTCACACACGTATGTATGCTAGAAATAGATTTCGACATCCATCTTTTCATCAATCTAGCTATATGCTTTGAGGACTGCAGCCACTTACAGCTGGTATAGCTACACCCTGCAGGTTGCCACCATTCTAGATTGAGAAGCACACATTTTTTGACTTTGTTTAGGAGACTGTAATCCTGTTAAACGCATGTATCCAGGACCTTCTTTCATTTTTTTTTTAAATTCTGTTTTGCTTAACGTTGATCAATAATTTCATAACAAGCGTTCAAGATAATTTGCATCAACGGATCTTAGAAATAGACCGGTCTATAGTTTCTCTTCTGAGCTTTTTTTTTTTTTTTTTTTTTACAGCCTTACAACTATACATTTGTAGCAGTTTTCGAGCTGCAGCACCTATACTGGCTGTTCCACTACAGGTCTCATCTGACAGCAACAATGTACCATGTAAAGAATCCTAATCTAAAAGAAAGTCAAACAATGAATGCAATGAAACACAGAGTGCAGTACCTGTGCCATGATTTTTTGTGTGTGTGTGCATGTGCGTGTGTACTTGTATATGTATATCTTTGTGAGGTCCTAAATTACAAACATATTTGGGTCTAGGCCCTGGGTCTAGGTTAGGTTAAGGGTTTGGCACTTAGTTGTGATGGTTAAGGTTAGGGTATGGGGCTAGGGAATGCATTATGTCTATGATATGTACTCACTAATATATAAAAATAAGTTTGTGTGCATGTATTTGGTGTAGTATTTGAATGTTCATTGTCACTATTCTGCCGCAAACGGTTTGCACAGTGTGAGACAAGGTGGAGGTGGCTTATTTAGCAATACATCCGCTTCATTTCTACTGACATCTCTTGTATTTCTTATCCAAATATTGCCAAAAACACATGCATGTGATTTACAAACATACATGCATACTTTTCCCTGCATTCAAAGATAGATAATAAACATGCCGATGAAACCCAGGAATCCTTTCTACTTCGTATGTAATGGTATGCAACTGCATTGACAACAAACTATAACAGCGAGCATAAAATGTTTGTTCAGTACTTGTCTTGCTAATATGTGTTTGACCTTTAAATATTGTTTTTAAACTCGGAGGCGGTCATAAACCCTTTCATTCAATTAAAAAAATGTGGAGGAGTGATTACAAATATGCATCAATTCATCTAAATATATCATGCTCTGTGTAGATATGAGCCTACAGGCCAAATCAAGCAAATCAGCCACAAAGGAAACTAAGAGGACAAGTTTTAACAACATGCACACATTCACTAACTCCAAATACAGCAGTGGTGTCACATTTCAAATAACATAAAAGAAAGAACTGCACGCAGTTAAATGAAATAAATTAGCATTTTGTTTGCCAGACATTTAAAAACAATATAAACTCCTACAATTAGACTGGTACTGTGAAATTCATGAAACTATATGAACTGACACTATGAACCTATGTTTGTAGAACTCTTTCCTCATCTATTATTGAAAACACAATTTCAAACCTTCCACGCAATAGTGCCACTCATGAAGAATGAGGCCAAAGGGAATAAAAGAAAATCAAAGATCTCTCATCCACAGTGTCTCTATTTTCCCCTCTTTGACACAGGCTGGTGGAATCGTGAGAAACACATTTAGGTGCAGACCACTTCACTCTCAGCTTTGTCCTCAGAGGATAATCATATTGACAGGTGACACTAGAGACGAGGATACTGAGATTATGACAAGAGACTCCAGAAATGCTTATGGCTCTTTCTGAGACAGCAATGTCTTCCACAAAATGCTAAAGATGACTTGAAGCAGTGACAAGGCTCACAAGATGATGTCCATCACCAATAGGGGCTTAGCATGCCAACATTTAAAGTACAACTAATTGGAAAATCCTGCAGGTATATGACTTTTGCTGCTGCTCAATCAGCTAATACAACTAAAGTCACATTGTTTTTAGTGATTCCATACATGAGTCTCTCATGACTAATGTGATGTCCATGTACCTGTAGCATTTCAATGTCATTTAAGAAAAGTACAAGGCATTTGCAGCCTGAATGGTTGCATTGTGTCCCGTTGTCCAGGCTTTTGCCTTCATCAATAATAAGCTGCATGACATCCCTCTATTTCACACACGATATAAAAGGAATGTCGGAAACGCACAAAAAAAAAACCTTTCTCCACTAATAGCTACAGTTCAGCAATCAATGACGTGGTCTAACAGCTCTGGCTGCTCCCTGCTAAGTGTAGTCCATTCTTATAGAACAGTATCACACTGCTGTGGTAGATGCAAAGGGCCACATTGAGCTGCTCTCATGCAGCAGGGAAGCAGATACAGAGTGAGACTGCCTTGAAAACTGACAGACAATTGCCTGGCCACCCAGCAGTCGCTCAGAGTGACAATGTTCGATATTTTGAAGATGGCGGTCGATGTTAGAACCTGTAAATTATACACAAGGTCCTCTGGGACATCACTTCAATACCATCTCAGTGCAGATAATGTGGCTGGCTCCCCCTGTGTTTGTGTGTGTGTGTGTGTGTTGTCAGGACAGAAGACATCAGCTGAACAAAATGCTTTGCAAATGATGCCCGAGAAACACTGCCTCATGTTAGCAAATGACTTGAATTCTGTTATGTCGTTTGACTGTTTTGCCCTAGGTATAGTTTCAACCAAAAGTCATTTCTATGAAAACGTACTGCATTCACCCTGAAACAGGTTAAGAAATGCAGTTTTTCTTAAACAAGATATTCTTTCTTAAAAAATATTCACCAACCTTTTTTAATGTAAAAATATATTTTCTTTTTTAAGTTTAATGGTAGCAAAAATGTTCCTTTTGTTACACATGCTACTACTTCTATTTCTACAACTAATATTAATTTGCCTGTATTGAATTGAAAATGAAAAAAAAAAAAAAAAAGAAAAAAAAAAGCCAAAATATTTTTTGACAGATTCAACTTTCCCTGAACAATATTATGTTGTGAATGAAAATTAGTCAACATGCAAACATTGCCTCACTTTTACAGAACTAAAGTAGCAAATGAGCTTAATCTTAATTTCCTAAAAAAATAATAATAATACAAATAAAATGGTGTTGAGTCAGGAGAGGGCAGGGACACTACAAAGTGCAACACCAAAAAATTAAAACCAATTGTATACGTTCTTATTAATTCATAAAAACATCAAGCTGAAAAGTATTATAATGAAAAGAAAATATTGCGATTAAAAAAAATAATAATAATAATAATTCAAAATAAAATATTTTTTTCTTGAGTAATGCCATACGCTCCCATATAATTGGATATAAAATCAAGACATAAATGATGTGAAAGCACAGTGGAAAAAAACAACAACACAACGACTTCTCCCTCATTCACACTTTCTTTCCTTGTGTTTGTCTTTGGCTGTTTCCAATTATACACAGAGCTCCTATCCCCTTCTTTGATCTGTCCACAACAGTGTTATCTTCCTCTGCTACTTATAATATGTTTACTCATCCTGATGAATTCAATTACATCTTTTCAGGGGAAATCACTGTGGGGGTGGCTCCGCCTGCCAGAGGTCAGCACTAACTGTGAATACTAAAAATATAACCCTCCCCACCACTACCAAATTACACAGCCTATTACTTGCTTCTTTCCACACGACACTCTCCCAACCCAACAAAAGCCTTTCCACTGCCACAGATGTAATGCTTTCTAGATGGGATCTGGCATGGTGAAGAGGGGGAAGAGAGCTGGAGCTGTCACGAGGCCTAATCGTTTCAGAGAGCCTTCCCCACTGCAGCCACAACACACGCCAATGCTGATTAGGGAGGTGTGTGCACGGTCAGCGAGAGCGTGAAAGGTACAGAAAAGAGGCTCGGCCTGCGGGAGCCAAACCATGCCAATTCCTTCTCTCTCTCTCTCAACTCTCACACTTTAGTGTACGACTGGTTAAATCAATAAGGTGCGAGGCCAAAGGCAAAGCAAGCCAGTGACTAAGACCTTCAGAAACTGCTAGATGTAGACATTTTGACCCCATTCAGATCTGGTATTTAAACTGAAACTGTCCAACTTATTCATAACATTCACCCCATTGTCAACTGTGTTCTCTTCTTTTCTTAAGACAATGATCACAAGACAATGTTTCAAGTAAAATAAAATAGGCAAACGGGCACCAAATGCCTGATGTTTTTGTTTACCTTCAAGTAACGTCTCGGCGGCAGTGTACAAGCACTCACAACTGTCCCATCACTGAATTTTTTTTTTTTTATGTTGCCCCGAATTCCATGCATTCTTCAGTGAACATTCATTTCCATGTTGCTGGGGCATAAATTAATGTGTGATGAGTTGAGTAGATCTTTCATACTGTGTTCTCAGCTCGGTTATTTTGTGCGCTCTCACTTCGGACTGCTGAGGATATGTTTCTTCGAAGGAGATTTGGTAATTGCTGTTGGAAGAATGAACATATATTGCGCCGCGTCCATTCACTTTAAAAGCTCTGTTTTCTGAATCAACTTTCCTCACTTTCTAACAAGCCATGTCTTGTCATTCCTATGTCTATCCTCTAGGAAAAATTGATTTGATTGGCTCATTTGAGCAACAATATGCTCATGGTAAATAATTGCCATATTAACTGGATTAGCTGTGCCTGCAGTCTGTAGACGGGGACCATCAGGAGAAAAAAAAACAATGCTCTAAAAAATTAAATCTTCTCATAAATTTATCACAAGTTGATCCCAAGCCCCGATAGAAGCTTAAAGGTCCATCATTTGGTGATGTCCGGACTAGACGATGAAATAACATGGACTGACACACAGCAGACTCACATGCTCTAGATATAGATGGCAAGCAAACTTAATGCTCACTAGTCCAACAGTAACAGAACCAGGTCACCCTCGGTCAAGTTTCCCTCCACTAGAGGAACCACATAGTGAAAGCCACACCAATATTCCCCCTTGCCCAGCCTTGTATTCTCTCCCTCACCTTAACCCTCTTCAGTTTATGTGCTGCCTCTGCCATGACTACACTCAATGAATAGAACTGTGTATCTTTTTCACTTCATTTTCTTCCTCAATCTTACTCAACTCATGCTTCAAAGCCTCGGTATGGAAGGACACATGATTACTTGACAGTAATAAGTCTGTTTCCAGATGAATGTCACATCATGTCTGTCCATGAAGACCAAACAGAGGCAGAACAAGAACATGAAAAAAATGCCAAAAGTTAAATATTGCAGCTTTAACATTGTTCCAGAGGGATTCCATCATGAATATAGGCCTGGACTCCAATCCATACTAACCCTGAGATCCGATCACATAAACCACAAGGTGTGCGCTGGTCAGTCACAATATCAACACTGATCACATCTTTACCTCAGGCCAAGGAGGTTACGTTTTTGCCAGAATTTGTTTGTTTGCTTGTTTGTCTGTCAGTTAGCAACATAACTCGAAAAGTCATGGACAGATTTGGATGAAATTTTCAGGAAATGTCCATCAATGGGACCAGGAACAAGTGATTGAATTTTGGGTGTGATCCATAGACGCGATCACTGGTTATAACACTCGCTGTCTGACCCAGGCGCGCCGGCAGGGTGTATTTTGTAGGCCTAGGCTGTCTTGGCGGAGGTGTGCGATCTCCGATTGCTTTTCTAGTTTATTTTTTTGATGGTTAAAGTATCTTTCATATTACAGCAGCCTGAGTTCATTCAACCAGTTTCCTCTGATTTTTTTCTCTCTCCATTTCCCTCTGTCACTTGTGCAGACACACACAAGGATGCACAAACACAAATATGGTGACAGCAGATGCATCTGTACAGTCAGACATGTAAAAACAATACTCACAAACAGATGTGATATCCACGAGTATTGCAATACAGGAAAGCTGAATCTCATGCAGTCACGAGCCGCAACCAGGACGCATTTAAATGCCAGGTGTGAACAGTTATTCTTTGTGCTATTCACATTTTTCACATCTGAATATGGTATTCAGGGTTTGCTAGAGGGTTACAGTTCACGAGAGTGGGCTGTAAAGTTCATAGGCTGACTAAGAAAGAGTGAATATTAAATCTGCGTCACAACGTAACTTGGCATGGATTAAGTATTTGTTTGCGATAGTAACGGCATCGTTTCCTTCCAGATAAACCCACAATTGAGAGCCAATTGAGAAATTCGAAAATAAGTTCTGGACACATTTTATGAACATGAAACAAAATGTGGCACCATGCTGTCAGCAAATGTGCAGAAAAAAGGCTTTTAGGCCCCAAGGTCATGTATGCTGACATAGTTATTACATTAGAGGATGATTTGTAATATAAACTGTGCAATATTGAGCAGGTGAGTTCAAGAGGGGTAGGGAGAACCCTGAAAATGACACAATCACTGGATTTCCTGCCACCGCCACCACCAAAGAAAACACTGATGGTGTTCACCACTTGGTGATGGACGGCAGATGTGTATATTAAACAGATAGACAATGCTGTAAGCATCTCCGGTGAAGTAGTATAGAGCATTCTGCACAATGAACTTGGCATATCAAAGATTTTCTACAATATAGCCTTTGACCACTGATCAAAAGCACACCAGGCTGGTCATGTCACATGAGAACTTAACACGTTTTGAGGCAGAGCCAGCTGCTTTTCTTGAATGTGTCCTAACCCAGGATGAGCATTGGGTCCACCACTTCGAGCCAAAGACAAAATGGTAGTCCATGAAGTTAGAGCTGAAACGATTAATCGATGAATCGATTATTAATCGATTACTAAATAATCGCCATCCATTTTGATAATCGATTAATCGGTTTGAATCTTTTTTCATGATTAAAACAAGATTTCTGATTGTTTCAGCTTCTTAAATGTGAATATTTTCTTTGTTTCTTTGCTCCACATAACAAAGAAATCATTAAGACTGAATCATTTTGGTTTGTGGACAAAACAAGACGTTCGAGAACATCATCATTTCCAGCTCCAACGTTTTTTTTTAGCATTTTCTGACATTTTATGGACCAAACGATTCATCGAGAAAATAATCGACAGATTAATCGATTACGAGAATAATCATTAGTTGCAGCTCTACATGAAGTGGAAATATCTTCTGCTAAGGACTTAACTGACAATCAGAATGAAAGCTTCTACACCATGGGCATCCTAGCACTGCAAGAAGAAGACATGTAGACCACATGTTGTTGAATAATAAACTATTGGACCATTGCAGATAACCCAGCCACAGTCTGCTCTCTGAGAGTAAGATATTTCAAGTAGAGCAACACAAGTGTAGCAGCCAATCCAGAGAAAACATTTCTCCTCTGCCAGGGCTGTATGTTATTGACAATTTCATTGTAAAGCTGTTGCTTTAAATCTCCGAAGAGATTGCTGTGTTGAGACAAAAACACAGTGCATGAGAGGGAGAAACCTCTCACATGGTTATCTACGTGCAAGAACCCATTTCAGGTCTGTCCAAAGTGTCAAGCTGATTAAACAAACAGGAGGGGAAATGCTATCAAGAACAAAAAGCCACTTTCCTTCTCAGCATTGTTATATTTTTGACCGCCTTACTAAACAACATAGAAGTCGGGTCAGAATGTACTACTTTTAAATATATAATTTGGTGTGGGGGACAGACTCTAATCTATGTATGTATGTATGAATGTAGATCAGTGCTCCAAAAATAAATGTTTGCAACATAAAGGGAACTTATGTTGCACTTGAAGGTGTCATATGTAAGAATGTGGCCAAAAATGGTTACTACAAATTCAAAATACAGAGGTCTTTTACGTTTTGTCTTTTGACGTAACTGGCAACCCGTGGTTGCTCATCAGCTGAGACTCTACTGAATGCAATGATTGGTAGACGGTGGTAGGTGGCGCCACATGCCAAAACATGATTACAGAACATAAACATGACTTCCAGTCTGCAAAAGGTTTTTTAATGCAAATATTTTAGCTGTTCTGTTGTTGTTGGTGAGTTCAGTTTGTTATATGAACATTATTTCTGAGTCTCTGTGACATATTAAGAGGATTTTATGGCCAGTTGCTTTAAATTTAATACATAATGCACCTTTAACTCTATTCTCTTTGTGTTTAAACATCCTATTAAGTGCCATTGTGAGTTGCTTATACTATTTTGGTTCTCCTTCAGTTGTTTAACTGCAAAATGGCTAAGTAGCCAGCACTTAATTAATTAACCCAGGAACAAAGTGGATGATAAAGTACCATATTAGTGTTGGTATAAGTTCAATATTTAAGTAATTTGTTAATAAATATATTAATACAATATAGCAATGTCAGTGGCTTAATAAATAATATATAAGCATGACTTATTAAGCCCCTGACATTTTTGTTGAGGGAAAAAAAAAGAAAACTAAGCATGCATTCATTTACTTGACAATGTTGGCTTAAACTGTATCAAGATTAAGACAAAGTATGGCCTGATTTAGTGAGTATGCAAAGGTTTATTTTCTATATCGAGTCAAACCAGCTGTTCGGGAACCAATCCAAACAAAACAATGATGAAATCTAAAAAGATCCTTACGGAAGTCGTCTTCTTTCCCCCCGACAAATAAAGCACCACACATTTGAAAATTTATGAGGCAATGTCTCAAATTAGGATGCACAGAACATTCTCGCGGAGCGAGCGAGGCATTTGCACATGAAGGGCTGAAAATGAGTCGCATTCAGCCAAGCTGTGAGCTCCACCTAGGAGGCAGTGAAAGAGAGCGAGACAGGCACAGAGAGGGGCTGAGGCAGGCAGGCAGGCGCCAAGCCTTGAAGAGGGCCACTCTGGCATAATGACTCTCATTTACCATTGACAAGCCTTGGGAAAGTTAAACTAATTATGACAGCACACAGATGCTGAATAGCCCTTGATGAAGTTAATCACAGGCAATCCAACAAACAGGTGTTGAAAGATTTCTGTTACCTCCCCTAGAATTAGAAGATGTTCCGTTTCATTTCCCAGCACAACATGAGGATCTCTGGGATTTTTTTTATGAATAGCTGAATGCGAGCAACACTTTTCACTCTGTGCAACAGCAAACTAGTGCTGTGACCTCTCGTGATAGAGAGAGAAACTGAGAGACTCACAATAGAATTAGATGAGCACACACAGAGTGGTAGATTAAAATGCTGATGTCGTAACAGGTGTCGTTATAAAAAGCATGGAAATGTCAATTCACCAGCTTCGAGTTCATTATCTCAATCCCTGACTGTGGAGCAGGTTTAATGCCCACTTTGAACGTGGGACGAGCAATTCCGTATTGTGACTGTTGACATTTAAACTCTTCCTTTTAGAAGCTACACCCCCCAAACATTTATGCATTTTAAAGGCAAAGACACAATGGCATCATTCAGAGCAGTAGAGTCCATAATTAGTTTCTGTAAAACATAAAGCTGCAGTGTGTAACATATGTTGATTTTTATTTTTCAACTTTCTTATCTTTGTGGTCATTGACACTTATTTTGCCTCTATTGGGTCTTTGTGAACAGTTATAGCAGCAGCACAGCGGAACAACAAGAAGCATGCATTTCAACAAACTACTGAATGACCAGGTTTTTTGAGTAGAATTCACTTCTGAAACTTACATAAGCATGACTAAACTCATCCAGACCCGTTAAGATGTTGCTGAGATATACACATCTGAACTAGTTTAATGGGACTGAACCATGTTACATCTGAATTGCCGACAAATCTGTAACCTCCATCAGATCTAGGTGAAACATAGTGAGATGGTGGAGTCTGATCCAGCTTTCACATAACAAATACTAGGATTTATTTTTATTATTATTTTTACAGTTTTTTGCCGTTTTAAGAGATAAGAGATTTCTTGATTTATTTTTCTTTGTGATGTCATCAGTGAGAAGATTTTTACCAAATTTAAATGTACTTGGGTGATCATTCACACAAATGCAGCATGGTTGGTATGCATCCAACCATACATCCAGCATATGTTCTTTTTTGGATTTACTGTACATGTACATATATATATATATATATATATATATATATATATATATATATATTTGCCTACTGCTGCCATTTTATTGCTGAGCCATGTGCAAACGAAATTTTAGTATAATTGAATGACAATAAAGTTTTCTAAGTCTTAAGTGTTAGAAGGATCAAATATATCTATATGACCGAGCACAATTTTCTATGTGCGTAACAATTGCATTTTAAAACAACAATACTGGGCTAGCTACAATGTAGCCACATAACATTCTGAAACACACAGTGGAATACTAAAAGATAGCGTCTACCATGAAAAAAACATTTGTTTAATCCCTGTATGTGACTTCGAATGAACACTAACGTAATGTAGATTAACAACGTTAATGAAAACTCACCCAGAAGAAGGTAGAATGTTCATAAGAAGTTCGGTGTGCTTTATTTTCATCAATGTCGCCATGTCTCAGAAGCACTGTATATGTTCGCCTCACGGTGTCCAGATATTCGCATGTCCGGCCACGCCCGTTCGTCCGCTAAATAATCCATCCGTTTGTGTATAAACTCTGGAGAAAGTTTTGGACGATGAAGTCAAACTCCAAATGCTAATACGTTAGCATAACGTTCGCTAGCTTAAATGCTAATGCGTTAGTATAAAGTCCGCTAGCATAGCAGACTTGAGATTGGCTTCAAGCAAACCGTATCTGTCTTCATGAAGAATCACAGCCAAATATTTGCGCTCTAACACCCATGATTTAGTTTTTCTGATGCGTTTTTCCTTGTCTTGGCCTGCAGCAGCAGCTGTGAGGAGGAAGCAACAGCGACTGCATATTAAGTAGCCATGTGTTGCCTCTGTGACAAGCAACTGATTGGCCGAAAAAACTCAGCCTAACTAGGAATGGAGTCACTGGATCGAACAACCCACATTCATACTGAAGCGTATTGCATTCAGTCTTGCATTAAAAAAAAAAAAATAAAATAAACTGTTTTTCGATTTTTTTTTTTTTTTTATTTTTTTTTTCTGTTTTTCTGACTAACATTTTTTCCCCCTGTTTTTCTGTCATTTTTCCCCTGGTTTTCTGAGTAATACTTTTCCTGTTTTTCAGAGTATTTTTTTCCTGTTTTCCGGAGTAAATTTGTTTTTTCGGAGTAATTTATTTTTTGGTCTGTTTTTTTGAGTAATGTGGTTATGTTTTTGCCGGAGTTTGAGGGAAAAAATTGCACGAAAAACAGAAAACAAAATTAATTATTAAAACAATTATTTAATAAGCAAACCGAAAATTAATTACTCAGAAAAACAGGAGGTTTTTTTTTCTTTTCAAGTGAATGCAATACGCTTCCGTACAAATTCCGTGTACAACAAATAACATCACACCAAAACATATTGTGTCTTTGCAATCTGGAAAGAACACCACATGTCCATGGGCAGATCATTTAATGTCAGAGAACACATTAATGTGACACTGTCAGTGTGACGACTAACCATTTGGGATCGGCTGTTACCAACACTGGCAAATGAGACAAACAATACTGACCCACTGGCTCTGTGAAATGGCAAAACTAATGTTTTTCTGTATAGCTGAAAGACTGCAATTACATATCCATCGTCAAGACTTTGGAGTCTCAGATCTCTCACCATATTGGACTGGCCTTCAGCACAACAGGGACAACCCCCAGTGGACCATTACATCAGACTGTGTGATCTCCACAGCTGAAAAGACTCACACCAGTGGTAACGCAGCTCCTTGTCCTTGTTAGTACACATCACCTTTTACTTTTTTGTTGAGTATGGAGCTATCAAGCAGTGAAAGTTCCTTTCTTGCACTCGCCTTAAAGGTGCAGTGCAAACCTTTAATATGAATGACGGTTACATTCAAATCACTGTCAAAAGAGTTCACACTATAGCGATTGAACATCACTGATCAGCTCCACACGACTCCCTGTGTTTCTAAAAATAGCATTTTTGTTGTTATTCTTCTGTCTGTGGCGACATTCAGGTGCTGCACACAGAATATTACGTCACAACTGAGCAGGCGAGGTGGACAAAGCAAGATTAAGCGCGCTTCATATGACAGCACTTTAAGCATTTAAACATTAAGAAGTGCCAACAAAAAGTTCCAGAAATTGACTCTAAATCAGTCACAATTTTAACTTCTCACAAACATGATTGTCTGATACTGAAAACGTGTACTAAACCAACATTAATCAAGCTCTCGCTTTGACAGCCGCTGCTGTACCTTCACCATGCAGCTTCATCTGAGAAGTAATGCTAAATTTAAAGACACATAACTTAGTGAAGCACCATAGAATAAAAACACTAGGAGACAGCGTCATTCTTTGTCTTTTCTCTTGCTGTATCTGTCTCATTCACTCTTATGCTCATTGTGTGTGTAAGTGTGAAGTAGGGGCAACTAGATTATAGCATAGACCGTAGAGTCATAGTGAATGCACTGTTTTGGTAATTACTAAGAATTTAATTTGATTCAAAAAAAAATTATTTGCACATACATGCAACAGATAATTAAAGCACTATGAAGACAGATTTACTGAGTCTGGCAGAACTTTAAGGGCTATAGTTTTCAAGTGAACTGGAGGATAAATCATGTTTCATACGATCTGAAATGGAATAAAGGTAATCGCAGTCGAACACGAATGTCAGACCAAAACAAATGTTACGTCGAGGACTAATGGCATCAAGTTATCATACATATGGTCACAGACATGTAACCCAATTTATGCATCACATTTCCTGAGTGAGTTCATGAGTGCTTCATGAGTTCCAGATGGAAAAGTACTTCTAAAACTCGTAGAGTCTGAACCATATTTAGCCAAAGAACAGGCTTTCTTTGAAAGTAAATTGACATCGTCGCTTTCAAATGGTCAAAACCCTTTGAATTACCTTTTCTAACCGCAGGTGGCTCAATACCACTTGTGTTTACTGTCACATTTGAAAAAAACATGTGAATTTGCAATTAAAACTTTGTATACACATACATGATGCATTCAGAATCTTTCTTAAGATTCCAATATGGACAGGCGTCGTTTGTGACCAGTAATGAATCCATTTTCATGCTGTAGTGAAGACTTTCATGTACACATTTATGGGTCAATTAAGGGATTCCAAAAACATAATCATACTTGCTGTAGTTGATCTGACAGTCTCTATTTGCTGAATTACTGTGGATTTGTACTGTTGTTGTGGTGGTGGCGTTGATATTACTATGTATGTTATTCCTTTTTATATTGATATGGATCTATGTGTCTGAAATAAATCAAGGGAATTACTTATTATTTGTTTTCATATCATATCAGCCCTGTTTTGGCTTCTCTTCACTGGCTCCCAGTAAAACTAGGGATTGATTTTTAAGTATCATTCATTCATTCATTCATTCATTCATTCATTGACTACTGCTTTATGCTCTACATGATGCTCGCCGGACAACTGAAGCCAATTCCAACTGACCTGGGGGGAAAAGGCTCAGTTCACCATCACTAGGTTACCACAGGGCCAACAATCAGAGATGAACATCTCTAAACTCTCACACTCACACCTACAGTCAATCTAGAGTAACGGATGATCCTAATCTGCATGTTTGTGGACTGTGGGAGGAAACCAGAGAACGATCTGCCTCATGAAGTGATATGTGCTACCACTCTTCCTTTAAAAACAAAGTTTAAACGTGTTTTTCCACAAGAGGGTTAGTTTTTGAGTTTATGTTCTAAAGTTTCTTTTGTCGTTCATTTTTCTTATTGTGGCGTTATTGCTTTTGTGTTTCCAATAGTGGATGTTTGCCTTCTCTTCATTCTGTTTTATCTCAAGCACATCGAGTATACACCTGCTGTATTGCTATGAAGATAATTGCTTGATTGATTCTATTGTGTTTTGGAGAATGTTGTATAATGAACCCACAGAGATAATTAGTATTTGTCAAGTCAAATGAATTGTCTAATATGAAACATTGCAGATAGTTTTCAATCTGTCACAACCAAATCACACTCTTCCTGAAATAACTTCTGAAGTTCTTCCTCCAGCTCCCAGATCATTACATCATGTACAACTTCACACCCAAGGAAAACACCTGAATGAATGCATAAATCTGTCTTTTAAATTCTTTTTTTTTTTTTATGACATCCTAATTTGAATGTTTCCATATTGAGACAACTTGTTTTGTTGGGAACTAATACATTTTTGAAGTGAAAATTGCATCAATAAGTGATTAGAAACACGTCTCCTCATGATTTCTTGTAGCAGCTGCTCAGATGATTTATTTGCCCCGTGCTCCTGCAGTGTTTTCTGTCCTCTCGTACCAGCTACTTTCAATAACATGCTTTTATGTGTGGTGTAAAATATCATTTATAGCATTCTTGACACATTGAAGCTGTTGCTTTCAGGTTGCCTCTGCATGTTAACATTATTAAAAAAAAAACTTTGTCCCTCAGAGATTCACAGTGAGATAATTAAATGCCCGTAGCAATTCTCACACCGTGCTAATGACTTTTTGCAATCTGGAAATCTCATCCGCAAAGAAACATTACACAACGTATACTGCACAAATGAACATACACTAAATCATATTTTAATTCTGATGACGTTGTCTTTATTTGATTTACATTTTCTGTTTTCTGTTGAGGTGGTAAACATGAAATGAAGGTAAAAGGAAACACTGAGAATCAGAATGACGAATGAAGGTCTGAATGAAGGTTTGAGGACAATCTAACGAACGAGCCTCGTGAAAAGCATCGCTGAGATTTGGGGTCTGTCTATTTTATTTGTCTGTTGATGAGCTGGAAATAAAGATGTGAGAGAGGCAGGACTCCTCTTATTACTAAGGATAAATAAAGGCAAAGCAAAATTAAATAAATATAACAAAGTGCCTATTGTTCTATTATTAAACATGGAATGAGTGGGAAACACTATTTTGTTTATGTGTAAGCTATTATACACTATTTTGTTTATATATATATATACGTATATATATATATATATATACATATATATACGTATATATATATATACACATATATATACGTATATATATATATACACATATATACGTATATATATATACATATATACATATATACACATATACATATACATATATATACACATATACATATATACACATATACATAAACATATACACATATACATACATATACATATATATACATACACATATATATATATATAATAAGCATTGTAAAAACACAGATGCAAAGTAAAAAGTAAATAATTATTTATTAACACTTTTTGAGACCAATGCGTGTTAAAGAATCAATGAATTGTTTGCACCTTTCAACGGTTTGCATATAATGAAGAATTTAAATGAAAAGCATATCTCCCTGTCCATGGCAAGATAATGTCACGTTTCCGGCTAAAACATGAAGCATAATCTCTGGTGAAGTATTGTTATTTGTAACGGACTGAAGCAAGTTGACAACAATAGACTGCGGCACATATGGAACCTCCTCTAAAGCTAAACTTCCCTCACCACTGCTGCACATTCACACACTCAAAACTTCTGACTCATGGCAGAACTTCAAACTTGTGAGGATCAAAAACTGAAATGCCCATCTTTGGAGGATTTACAAAGAGACTGAATGTGTTTTTCTAGGCAATGGGGAATCCACTAATAGATGATGTTAAATTTATATTGTGCTCAAAAAAAATATGCACTGTGCACTTTTTCATTCCTCCTACAGAGTGTTGAGGGAACTGTGCACATGTTTCTTGTGATCTGGGAGAGAACAAACAAACAGACAAAAACTATCACACACCTTCTGCTGTTGGTCCCACTTCCACTGCTGACTGTGTGTGTTTATTTAAATAAAGTTAATTACACATTTAAACAACATAAAATGCCTTCTGGGAGTGTCACTTTATATAACAAATGCCTGGACTCACACATGAGGATGCAACCAGCAGATATTTGTTGATGGTGTAGCATGTTTCCGACATTGGGCCAGAATAGCACAGAAGGGGCGAATGAATTAATTTCCTGTTATTTTTAGTTATGTTTAATAATCACTTGGCTCTCATATAATGAACAGGAAACAGAGCTTTGAGGAAAAAAGTTAAATCAGAAGAGAACATCAAGATAGAGGGACATTCAATCTCTTAGAATGGCATTTATTTGTCCTTGCGCTAAAACAATGTGATATAATACTGTGGGTGTTACAGTGAGGTGATGATGAAATGACTTTTCTCTGTCAATATTCTTATTTTTACTGAAAAGCTCCATACTGCTCAGATAAAAAATACGATTTATTTTACATTTCTATTCCATACAGACAAGCAATATTATTTATTTCAATAATGTTTTACTTTAGGTTCATTGTATTCTTGTGTAGCTGTGGACTGTTGATTTAATTTTATTTGCCTATGTTTTATTGTATTCATCTAATTTGTTTTTGCATCTATTTAACTTTGTATGTGTGACTTATTTAGTTATTGTGCTGCTGTAACGCACCCACTTTTGGATCAATAAAAGACACATTTCCAATGCTTTGACAAAATAATAAATAATATGTAACGCAATTAACTCCACATTGATTATAAAACAGTACAGACAAAGTCAAATCAGTAGATAGAGGTAACGATGAAGAGAGATGCACAATAGAGAAATAATTAGGACAAGTCTGTACTATGCTTGGATCCGTGGCTGCCGCTTCCCAATACCACTCATCTGTGTCAAACAGCTTGGTCAATAATCTTCCAGCAATTCCTAAGGATTAGAGTCTTATTATGGGAGCACCGTCTGTCACACAGACCTCGTGCCCAAACAAGTCATCCTCAGTGAACTGTGTTTATCTTTTTTTTTTACTCCATCTTTCAGCAAACAAATCCAAATACCACAGCTTCTGTAAGTTGTTAATAACACGAAACTGTTATTGACAGATTTTACCCTGTGGGCTGTTGTAATAGTTATTGCAAGTTTTTTTTTTTTTTTTTTGTACACACATTTGTGTGTTCAAATGTGTCTAAGGTAAACAACTTTTTCATAAATATGTTATAAATATATATATGTATATATACTGTATATATATATATATATATACCCTAACATATGTATAGGTTTCATGATCCTTGTGCCACGCTACCTCTGCCTTGCACACTTTGTCAGTTGTAAGTCCAACGGAACAATCCGCGTAAAAGTGCGTGGAAGCCCCAAGTTCTTACCTTGTCCGTGGATTTTGGCCACGACAGCAGCGAAAACCAAAACCGTGAGGAGGGTCTTTAATTCAGAGTCTCGTCTTAAACACATGTCGAGGTCGCTCTTCGCGTGTTGCTGCACACCGCGTCCTTGTGTTCGGAAAAAATAAAAAAATAATAGTAGTACTAATAATCATAAATAACACTTCCAGGTCTTACAGAGATGGAAGTGAATGGAATTAAAGAAGAATGGAAATAAGCAAAACGAGGTTTTCACTGTCTGTAAAATACAAACTGAAAACGCACGAGCTGCTGTCGCGCTTCCTGTACTGTTGTCAGAGTGAAAAAGAGTCGAGAATAATCAAGTGAAAAGCGGAGGTGCCTTTGTGAGCGGATCCCTGCCTCTGTGTGCGTGTGTGTGTGTGTGAGAGAGAGAGGAGCTGCTCTGGCACATGGAGAGGAAAGCGGCAGCTGAGACTTCAGCACCGCGGACAGCTCCTAGCGTCAGCTCAGGGAACAACTTCCTCCTCAAAGTTAAACCCTTAACTCCCTCACCATTATAATTTCCATTATAATTTCACGAGCGCGTGAGTATAAACCTTCATGCATTTTTCATACTTATTATCAACAATTTCAAGCAGCGGTCAAGTTCAAATGTGCAGAGAAAGGGGGTGTTTTCTGGTCTGCAAAAGTCGTGCTTCAGATTCAACAAACATCAACACAGTGTTTTTGTACTATTATTATTATTATTATTATTCGTTTCATAGGGCGTGTGATAGTACTGTGTGTACTTATAATTTTGAAAGTAATGATACAAAATTTCCGTTCAGAATAAATTGATCATGATTTGACTAACTTATTAGCCGACGATGTCTGTCTCATTTCACATAATGTTACTTCTCTGGACCTCACATTACATGTATATATGATTAATACCAGCAGAGGGCGCACATCATTTTATTTAAAAGAAAGAGATGCGTTTCTATAGTTAAGGACAATGCACACAGTTTGCTAATGCTGTATGTCATATTATGTTAAAGGTAATTTATATAATACATGTCTTTATTAAGACATACAATGACCATTATGTGTGACCAGAATTGGAGGAAATGTTCAACTGAAATATTGGTTTCACATCGTAAATCCTCAGTACCCCTTTCAAAAATGTCTGGAAAAGGAAAAAAAAAGGTCAAATTATAGATCATGGTGTTACTGTCTGTTATTGTCATCTTGTTGTCCCCCCTCATCATGTGATCATCTCTGCTCTAAAGCAAACACACTCCCGCTTTCAATCTCCTTCTGTTGCTGACACTCTAAAATTAACCATGGCTTCACTGTATGTGTTTGATCTTATAATCATGATTATGATCTTATTTCTGTATTTTCCATTGTTGACACCAATGCCCCTGCAATGTTTTTAATTATTGCAGTCAAGAGAAAAGTCACCTTTAAATGGGCTATATTTAAGCCTCCTTCAAATGATGGTACTGTATAGTATGTGTGCGCGTAAACAAGGATTAGACCCTCCGCTGGTCCGTGGAAACCGCTCTTCTTTTCAAGCAAGATACAAAGTTGAGTGAGGAATCAGTCACTCGTGATAAATCACAGCAATCCATTATCATAACCGAGCTTTTGAAGTGTTGTTGCTGGTCTCCTGCAGCCTTGTTTGGCAAGTTTCTGTCAATTAGGTAAAACAAAATGAGGAATTTCAAATGCCATAAGTGAAAAAATGTCACATAATACTCAGATTGAGGCTGCAGTGGATTGGCATTGATGGTAGTGGAGGCAGACATGTTTATATAGTCACTATAAAAGACATACAGTAAGTGTTCAACATGGATAGTCAAGAATACCCTTGTTTCAACAAACACCTTTTTTTCCCCCATCAATGTTAGAAATCTAAAACTTAAATTTATTGTTGTATTTATTTGGTTGCTTTTTGTGAATCCTTTTCCTATAGTCATGCTCAGAATCTGCATAATAAGCCCCATGGGCTGGACATTGTAAAATGAGATTGTGAGTCCCTTGGGTGAGTTGTTTTATCCTTTTTCAAGGTTAATTTTATGGCTCAAGTCTGTTTGTTTTTGACAGCAACATACCAGGTCCCTGTCAGTGTCGAAGAGAAGAACTCAAATAGTACAGCAGTTGCTAAATTAAGTTTTTTAATTTTAATTACTTTCAGTTGTCTGCCTGGTGACACTTGGGCTGCAGGGTCCAGATGCAGTTGTGAGGCTATTTATGATTATTATTAGTAATAATATTTATATTATTATGCCATGATTAAAGTTGATATCAATATTTTTTATATTTTTTCAACAATCTATGCTGTTGTGTGTTTAAATGATTATAACCATGTCAGAGTTTTTTTTTTCTCTCCACTGATGCCTAGTGTTTGTGCATTTTATGAACTGTTGGGTTTCTCTTCTCTCTATAATATTGTAGAGGTTTCTGCCTTTCTATATACAAATGCCTTGAGACATTGACATTGAAAATCTCTTTTGCAAGAGTGCTCTGGCCAAGTGGCCAAAATATAGATACAAATCTACTTGAAACATACAAAATACAAAATATATAAAATCACACAATTGTTGTACTGTAGCAATGTTTTCAATAAAATCAAGAAAAGTGCATTCAGGCAAAACATTCACATCCATTTCAGACAATGTTGTAGCTTGTTCCAGGAAGAGGGAGTCTGCTATTTAAATGCCTATTTTGGAACTGACAATAAATTCCTGTGATAAAAGACAACAACTCCCTGTACTATTCTGTACACTAAAAGCATGGCAAATAAAGCACTGTATTCTCTACAGCATAGCAGCAAGTGTAAATGTTAACATTGACATAAATTCTTGAGGAAGGCTCTGGTGTAGTCTCCTGTGTAGGCAGGAGGACAGCACACTGGAGCAAGCAATGAACTCCTACAAGCTTTAAGGGCCTCAGTTGCACAACCTCTGACCTTCCTGTGCAGTTTAAATAAGTAAAACGGTGATTTTGTTAGAGAAAAAAAAAAATCACAATAACATCATTGCTCTTGTAACAGGAGTCAATCAGAATACGACTGTAATGTAAAGCTGCAGTGTGTAACTTTTAAATATATACAAATGCCTGCTACATCTGACTAGCGTCAAATGAGTTCCATCCATCCATCATCTACCGCTCACAATGCTAATTAAGCCCGCTAATCAGCTCCACATGACTCTCTCTGTACAAGAGTGTTCGGCTGAAAACACTTATTATTATTAAGAGTCCACTAAAAGTTCCAGAAGTAAACTCTAGTGCTCAAAAATTGGGCTGTTTTGGAATAAATGCTTCTTGTCCCCACCCCTGTACTGCTGCTGTATAAACACAAATTCTCCCTCAGTCAGGTCTGATAGTATTGCTAGACTAATGTGGCATGACAGGCAAATAGAAGCTGAATTATAACAGCAAAAATTCAGCAAAAGTTGCTCACTGCAGCTTTAAATTGATGAATAATCTCATCAGCTAGTTGGGGTGATTAATCAGATGTAACAAGTCAGATATGTTTGAAAAAATATTCTCTCCCTTTATGACATTGAAATAAGCAGAAAGTATTAACAGATAGTATCTGCTATGCTTATCTTTCCACTCCCTTGAGTTATCTAGGTCATATTAATGTGTTATATCAAAAGAGACTTAATATAGCTGCTAAAATAATTGCTATGTGCCCATATTCACTTCATTAGTAATTTCCACATAAAGTGATGCATTCAGAAACAGTTGAGAGTCTGTGGGGATGGATGTTGTTCTGCTGCACTCTGTCTCCTGATCAGAGGACGATGCGGCGGCTTGACGTGAATTCGCAGGTCTGTTTTTGCGAGACAACGTTATAATAAAAGCAATTAGAGGATGAGAATCAAGGTGGATGAGTGAGTGGGGGAATGCAACATGTGCTTTAAGAGAACCAGAGTCAGAAATTATTGCTGAAATAGTATATGTAAGCACATACTATTTCAAAACAAAACCACTCTTACTAAAAATAGCACAATAGCGGATGCAGTTGAATGTACACCTGCTCTTTGAGGTCTACATGTGCAGTATTATACACCATAAGCCATGAGGGCTTTGTTATTATCTGTCCATAGATGGATTTCTCACTTTTCTCTCACACCTCTTGTCTTCAAGACTCAACTGCTATAGATTAGAAGAAAGTGTATTTCAGTAGATTTTTGTCTACGTCAGTGTCATTACACACAGACTCACACTGCTCTGACTCATTATCCTTTGCAGATTTCTTCTTTTGTGCGATTTGGGTAATGATAGTTTGCTATCTGTAAAAGGTGGGTCCCCATATAGAAAGTTCGGGAAGCTCTGGGTCAGCTTTGCTCATCCAACAGATGGAAAACATCAGACAGAGTAGGATTAGATTTGACTTTATTGCTCTCACACTGGGGACATTCGATTGTTATAGCAACAGGATTTGGAGCAGAGAAGTAGTACAGCGGGGAAAAAAAGCAAGCAATATAAAATGACCAAATGCAGAAATATAATAGAAATAATATGAACAATGAAACGTACAAGTATGCAAAAAATTGTACATTAAATTTACCACTAAATGGTACATTGCGTCAGTTACAGCATAGTTAAAAAAAGAAGTGATGATTTATTGTGTTTGTGTCAATATGAAAGCAACTTTGGTACAATGGTCACATTGGACTGTGAACATTTAAATAAGTGAGGTGAACCTTCCTCCACTTCCTTGATCTACTCTGATTTTACAATTGTATTTTTCATCTTATTGCCTGAAGACCTCAGAATATTATATAACAGAGTATTAGGACCACGCATGAAGAAGAACATATTTTTTTTTTGCCATGTTGACTTTATCCTCAACTTGAAAAAATTAAACTTGAAATTTCCAGAATAATGTTGGAATATTGGGACTGACTCAGACTGAGAATGTTCTCTCTCTCTGATGGACATGTTGAGACGAAATGTAAAGGTTAAAGGGGACATATTATGCACAATCAACATTTAATAATTTAAATCCTTATATTTGGGACTTATCAGTCAGCAAAGTGTGAAAAAAAGATGACTCACTCATGTTTTTGCGGTCCTCCTCAGTCTAAGTACAGGAAATGAAACACACGATGTTGACTTCTGCACTCATTGGGACAGCGAGGGCAACGGTATCTGAAAACCGGAA
Organism: Microchirus variegatus; assembly: GCF_963457635.1. Taxonomy (NCBI): domain Eukaryota; kingdom Metazoa; phylum Chordata; class Actinopteri; order Pleuronectiformes; family Soleidae; genus Microchirus; species Microchirus variegatus. The sequence continues at coordinate 17,999,855 of NC_139803.1, forward strand.
GTCTGCGAAAAAGTTCTATTCTTGGCTCCACAGTGCAGCACAGAGTCCTACACAAACTTCCAGCCTCAGAGGATTTATCTGTCCAGTGGATACATGTTATATATGACAGCAATGTGCCTGCTAGAGCCTGCAAATGATCACTTTTCCAAATGCTAATTGCTGTTAGCTCCCGGTAGCCTCTGTGGCTGATGTAATTTCCTGTCCCTTAAGTTTCGTTTTACTTTTTTTTTTTTTTTAAGGTGGACCTAAAGAGATACTACTAAACAGAGTGTTCTGAACAGGGCTGTTTTGGCAGGGTGATTGAACTGCTGTGGTGCTTTATCCTTATAATTTTTATATTGGTATTTTGACCAAAGCATGTCACAGACATGTTCATTAGAACACCATGGAACTAGGTTAACTTGAAGAAATAGGGTTTTTATTTACAGTTTTCTTGGTCAATCATCGTAAAAAAATTAAATGGACAGGTACGACTATATTATGTTCACCCTATAGAAAATATTCATAACATCCTGTATAATTAATCCTCTAAGAATGATTTAACTACACCTGCCACAGTAGACCACAAATTACTGAAATGAGGTATGGTTGGAAGAATACTGGGGAAAGGTTAATGTAGACTTTTTTCAGGTTTTATTTGACTTTGTCTCATTGTGTTGACCTCTGTCTCCTCCATCAATGCATCTCTCTTTTCCCTCTAAATTGATCTCTCCGTTTCCACCCCTTTCCACATTCCCAAGCATGGGACACTCTCTTTGCATCACTCCCGTAACCCCCTCTGGCCTGACTCAGGAAACGATTTAATAGTGCAACTTTCCCTTTAGTGAAGCTCAGTGGAGCCATAAAACAGCCCTGAGGTCTAGTTGGCAGCCAGATGGCTGCAGCCGAGCTTTCATTCTGCTAATGGGTAGGGGGGCTGAGCAGTTAATGAAAATCAGACTCTCGAAATGAAATGACCAATGTCCCGAGGTAATGAGGCACACATCAGCAGCAAGCCTTTACAAGCATTAAGGTAATCTTAGATGGCAGGATTATGGAAAACATCTTATGATGACTGTTCATTAGATAGCTAAGGACTGACTGATTATTATACGGCATGTTTGGCTAACAAACACACTCCTATAGTGATTCTGTGCGGTATTTGATATTTTAGCTTGACTAAGTGCTTCATCCGATCATGGCTGTGTGCCAAATGCTATCAATGAGTCTCTACCCACGCAGCATCATATCCTACAAATTGCAGTCACAGACAACAACATCACAGTTACAGAGCTCATAAATGCATGCAGGGCTAATCATTGTGCATTACATTCACAGAGCAGACTCATGACCCCTTTCAGCTGGCAATCCCAATAACAGGACTGTCCAGAAATCTGTTCACAGTTCACTGTTATTTACCACTGTTTGTTTTGTATTATCTGATGCCAGACCAACCTCAGCTGTTTTAGAAGAGAATAATGCGAGGTTCATGGTGTATTTACTTATCTGACTGGATGGTTTGCTGAGTGTGAAGCAGCAGGGATCACGATCAGCAACTCTAAATCTGAGGCAATGCTTCTCAGGAAGGAAGGGAGTCAGGATGGATTGTCTACTCCAGGTGGGGGAATGAGTCTTTGCCTCAAATGAAGGAGTTTATGTATCTCAGGGTCTCGTCTCACGAGTGAAGGAACAATGGAGCATGAGATTGGCCGGAGAATCAGAGCAGTGCATTATTTCTGCTGCACTCCATGAAAAAAGGAGTTGAGCCACAAAGCAAAGCTGTAGATCTACCGGTCGATCCTCTTTCCTCCCCTCCCCTTTGGTCATGAGTGCTGGGTCATGACCAAAAGAACAAGATCGCTGGTACAAATGTCCAATGGGTTTTCTCAGGAGGGTGGCTGGGATCTCCCTTAGAGATAGGGTGAGAAGCTCAGTCATCTGGGAGGGACTCGGAGTAGAGACTCGGGTCCTTAGTATGGAAAGCAGCCAGGTTGGGTGGTTTCGGGCATCTGGCAAAGATGCCACCAGTGCACGGAAGAAGAAGACCAGGTGGAGAGATTAGCATCTGGGGATCCCCCAAATCACATTTGGATGATGTGGCCAGTTCTCTGCAAGAACTGCTAGCCCTACAACTCAAACTCGGATAAGCGGTTGGCGAAGGATGGATGTAACTCCATTATCATTCCTGTTTTTGCTGTTTGCAACTTTTTTGAACTCAACAATAATGTGCGCCATTAGCACAGAAGTGCTCCGAAACGGTTTAATGACTGAACTCTAACTCTACCCCTGAGAAGTTTCATCACAGAAATCAGAGCAGCGAGTACTATTGTGCTTTTTGTCTGCTCAAGACTGTCAGCAGAATCTCTAAAAGCATTGATTTCCTCCAAGAGTTTCTATTTATGTTTGCTGGAACCTGTGTTTTGGAGTGATTTGCCTCAGAAACACACGATTTATGTTTTTAACAAAAGTAAAAATATTGTATTTTCACACAGTAGCACTGGATCTCTATTAAGATATCGATTATTGATTGATTTTCGAGTTTATGTCCTTGTTATTGTCAATTTGTTGGCAAACAATGCAATCATTTACTGAAATGAAATGATACCTGTATATATTGACCTGTTCAATTAAGAATTTTACTGAAAAATATTATTAAATGTTTTTAAACTCAGAATGAACAAACTGAACATGGATTCCCTCATATATCACAGTTTGTAGTAGGGGGTAACATGTAAAATTAATAATAATTAAAAAAGACTTTTAATATGTACATATATATATCTTACTACTCACACTAAGCATAATAGTTCAGTGAAGTTTGCAGTTTTTAAAAAAGCACCCTCTCCCATCACACACACACACACACACTGGTAGAGCCCACTTAATTGCAAAGTCCTCATTAACACTGGAGAAGAGCTCCCTCTGAGCCAGTCAACTGTGCCGCAGAGTTTTTCCCAAAGATTTCTGTACAAATCAATTTTCTCTAGCAGACTAGAGAAGCCAGGAGGAAGGGGTGGAGGGTTGCTTGGGCATTACCAAGCTTCACCTGACCTTTGACCTGAAATCATGAATTTAACAGGTGGGAACAAGAGCGTCAGGAGGCTAGGGGTAAGTAAATTTCTGTTAGCAGCAAATGTTCTTGTTTCCACAGCACAGACTGCATGGCATTCCCGCAGTGTAGGGTGGCTGTTGTGCTCACTCTGCTCTGCTCTGAGTCCCAACAGTGGGAATAGAGTGGATGTGACCCCAAAGACTGAGCAGCATCTGTTAAGCCCCTGATCATTGCTTCTATCTGACAGCCAGGCAGGAGCATCGTCTGCCCAGTCATGCGGGGCCCTGCCAATACATTCAGCGGACTATGGTAATGAGTCTGAAAGGATTCCCAGGCTCAGTGCTGTCACTTTGATGACTCTAAAATTAACTAACACTGGACTAGAAATTCTCAACACCTGCTGTAATAACATGGAAGATAGAAGGAATATGTCCACAGTGACACAGGTACAAGAAAATTAATGTAACCTCTCTTGTCAAATGTAATTATAATCTTGGTGGCACGGATATGGCACACTGAATGTTTTGAAAGGGTGAAGTGAGGAATGATTGCTGCAATGAGAAACTCTCTTAAGACATAATAACAGTATTCACTCTGCCACTGCAGATACATATGTCAGGATTTCTCTCTATAAATGGTCAATTGGTGTATTTATATAGCAGTTTTCTAGTCTTGATGACCAATTAAAGTGCTTTAAATGACATTCACTCATTCCCACCCACATTCCCATAGTGCATCTATATGCAATGTCATTTATCACATTTCTATCATTGCCCAGGAATAGGATAGCATGTGGGTGCATTGTAGCATGTAGACATTCAGAGCCAGGGATCAAACCCTGACCTTTCAGTTGGATGGAGCCCCGCTCTACCACTGGTACATGGCGATCTAAGAGTAGTGCAATAGGTTGTGGGTTGTTTGAGTTATACATGTGTACACAAAGCATGCGATTTCAGATTTTCATGGTGTATTTGTTTTCTACCACTTTCTACCCCCACCACATGAGGGTTGTGGGCAGGTGGAGCCAATCCCAGGTTGCCAGTCCATCGCAGGGCAACACACAGAAACAAACAACCATTCACTCCATTTACATTAGAGTGTCCAATTAACCTCTGCATGTTTTTAGACTGTGCTAGGAAACTGGAGAAAACCCATGCACACATGGGGAGAACATGCAAACCTCTTTTTGCTGCAAGGCAACTGTGATACATGCTGCTACCCCTGCCTTGTGGCAGCACTAAATTTCAAAAATCACTCTGATTTTCTGTCATACTTTTCCTGCAGTATATGAGCTGCTTTTTACGACTCAAAGACAGAAAATGCAGTGGAGACTTACAGTACCTCTGGCCCTGCAGTTGGTGTGAGCAGTCAGCTGTGCGTGATGAAGAGTTGCTGCGTAGCTCGAGGATGATGTCACGTACAGGACCATGAGCCATCATTCTTTGGTAAATTCAAGGTAAAATGGCTTACAAACAAACATTGCAACCAGCTTTATAACAGTTAGCATGTCTTACATTGGTGAAATACTACTATTTGCTAATTAATTAGCTTAATTTAGCAAGTTTCTACATTACTTTAATTAGCAGTGAAGATCAGAACTAATTCTCTGCAAAATTATTACCTTTGCTGAAACAGTTATTAAATGTAGCTGTTATCACATGTATACTTTTGTTCAAGCCCTTCCACATTATGTACATTTTGTTCAAAAATCACAGCATTTCATAAATAAGAATAAAGTGTGGATTTGTGTGTAAAAAGAAAAAAAAAAAACATGTTGCATTACCTCAGCCAAGGGGGTTATGTTTTCGTCGGTTTGTCTGTCTGTTAGTTAGGAACATAACTCGAAAAGTCACAGACGAATTTGGATGAAATAAGTCAGGAAATGTCCAAAATGGGACCAGAAATAAGTGATTACATTTTTGCCGTGATCCGTAGACGCTATCACTGGTTACAACACTCGATGTCTAACAAAGGCGTGCCGACAGGGTGTATTTTGTAGGCACTGAGCTGCCTTGGCGGAGGTTTGCGCTCTCCGAGTGCTTTTCTAGTTTTTGTGGATGCTCAAATAATGTAAAAAAATACACAACGTTATATTATTTGGTAACGCTTTCTTTTACAGTCCCCTAATTACCAGGTATTTACCTGGTAAATTCATGGTAACACCAAAGTGTTACTAGGTAATTACCAATGGTAATAAGAAAGTAAATACAGTGAAACTGTTGCCAAAATACTGGGCATTTACCTGGTAACTATATAGTTAATTATAGCGTGTTATTACTGCTGTTAATAAGAAGGTATGTACAGCTAAACTATGGCAAAACTATGGTAAATGTAAGTGTATTATTGGGTTATAAACTGGTAATAAGCAGGTAACTACAGTCCCCTAATTACTAGCTATTTACCCAAGGGGTAATCTAACAAACCAAACCCTAAAAATGTGTGTAATTACATGGAAACAAGCTTGGCTTTCTTTTACAGTACAGTTTTACTTTACTTACCGAGTACATTACCGTGCATTACCCAGTATTTTGGCAACGGTTTCACTGTATTTACTTATCTTATTACCCTTGGTAATTACCTAGCAACACTTTAGTGTTACCATGAATTTACCAGCTAAATACCAGGTAATTAGGGGACTGTAAAAGAAAGCGTTACCTATTATTTTTGTATATAAAATTGATAATATTTTAGTAGTAGGAATTGTTTTAATACAAACAAAATCAGTTAGATCATGTAATAAACTGTTTACATTTACATTTAATCCAATATTGCATACAGAAATATGTTTAGCTTGTCATTTAAAAGAAAATTTGAGGGCGGTAATCACAATCACACAATATTGTGGAACGGTGATCTTTTTGTTTTCATTTATCATAGTCAGCATCTCATTTCTCAAACAAACACATGCTGCAAACATCGTCACATACTAGTTCTACAACTAAAGGTTATTTTCATAATCATTTAATCTGTCAATTGAAGCACTCAAGCCGATTGATCGTTGCAGACCTAAATGTTACTTTGTATGATAATTGACAGACACACATAAAGACAGACTTTTCAAGGAGTTTGTGACATGTTGTCCTGTTCTTTTACATCCACATCTCTGTTCAGCATTTCTCCTCCTCTTTCTCCTCCTCCTCTCACTGTGTACCCCTCCCTCTCCTTGACCTTCTCTTTTCATTAGTCAGAGTGTGTCTCATGCCTCCGAGCATGCTGATAGTGCACTGCTCCAAGGCTGCATTTATCAAGATGATAAAGCACTCGCAGACAACAGCCCAGTATCTCAAGGCTAGTGGCCACGCTACCTGACAAAGTGACAATGAGTCACACAAACTCCACCTCGATGCTCCTGATCTCCCCTCATTGCCCCCTGATCTTATCCTCCCACCAACATCACCCATATACCATGCCTAGTTGGTCACAGGTTGTTGCCTTATGTCACACAAGCCCCTAATGAGAAGATAAGTGTGGATAAAAGGCGAGTGACTGTAACACTTTCCCAGCACACGTGTCCTAAGTCTTCACTCAGTGACATCCAGTTACACCACAGAAATGCGAGGCTTCGCCACTTTGCCTTCATCTCTCATCTCTGCCGGCTGCTCACCTCACTTTCCTGTACCTCAAATCGTTGGCTGTTTTCCACTTTTAGCCATAAAAGCACTGACTGCCAGAAGAAAGACAGAGCAGGGTCTCCAGCCAGCAATCAGTGTTGAGCGCTCACAAACCTGACAGCCTGCGATGGTGGAAAAATGTGTTTTTCACTTCAAAGGATATTAGCAATTACTCTAATGGAAGGCAGTGGGTGAATATGACAATTGTTTTTCTTTTTTGTCACCATGCCATTTCATTTAGATGTCATTATTATATTAAAACGAATGTTCAATTAAAAGGAAAGGGTATATTGTTCATGGAAAGTCATTATTAATGAAAAAAGCTCCAAAGGCAACAGTTTGATTTCTTTTGTTTCTTGCAGTTAAAACGTCTCTCTCTCTCTCTCTCTCTCTCTCTCTCTCGCTCTCTCTCTCACAGAATTAAAATTCTCAAAACCACCTTCAACCTTCACATAATCACTTGTTCACATAACAAACCAAATTTCTCAGCATTTTCAACAAATTGCAAATACTTTGGCACACTTCATCACAATCTTCTCACAGCTTCTCTGTTGAATACCCAAACGTCCTACAAAATCCATGCAATAGTTCATATGTTGTCATTTGCAAAATGCTTGACCCTCACTTTAGTTGTCAGAGACATGTTAGGGATATTCGGCTTTTGCGTGAAATGTATGGAAAACGTCAAATGTTCATGCTACAGTGATAATATATCATGAAAGTAGTGCATTTAAGCAGAAGCATGCAATGGTGGTTTCCTCATCAATGTCTCAATAACTTGTGCCCGACGTCTCATGCTGTTCACAAGTCGACTTATTGTCTGCTGAGGCGTAGCATCCCACTCTTCTTGAAGGGCGGCCCTTAGGTCATTAAGGTTCTGGGGTACAATTACAAGCCTCTACACGGTGACTCGGCTGATCCCATAGGTTTTCTATTGGATTCAGATCTGCAGAAAATGCAGGTCACTCCATTTGAGGTACCCAGGTCTCCAGCAGTCGTTCCTTAATGATGTGACCTCGATGAGCTGGAGCATTGTCGTCCATAAAGGTGAAACTAGGCCTGTATTGTTCATGCAGAGGCACAATGACTGGATTAATGATGATTAATGATGGATTATGGGCTTTTCAGTGTACCAATCACAAAGTGTAAGGCAGTTCTGTACTGACTAGACACATCTGCCCACACCAAACACCACCACCAAAGGCTCATCTGGTGACAAGAGTGGCTGATGCATAGCGTTCTCTTTGATGACTCCAGCATCGTTGGTGACTATCATTTCTGCTCAACGTGAATCGACTTTCATCAGAGAACTGAGCACTTGTCCAGCGTGAATGCTCCCTGGCCCATGCGAGACGATGATGCCTGTGCCCGGTGGTGTGGTCAGGTATCCTTGGGGGTCGTCTAGCACGCAGACCATGCTGATGTAAACGGTTTCGAATGGTCTGACGTGACACTTGGGTGCCCCTCACCTCCCTTAAATGTGCCTGGAGTTGTATGGCATTCATCATCCGGTTCTGCAGGGTACTGTTCACAATGAAGTGGGAATTAGTGTGGGATAGGGTCAAAGGACTCTTCAGTCTCCCTGTACCTCTGTTCCAACCTGCTGATGACACTTGAAGCTCAGTGGACACTTCCATCTGAGAACATCCTGTTTGGAGCCTCACAATGGCTGTACGATGTACTCTTAATCAATTGTTAGGTGTCGTCTTGGTCTCATGATGTCAAAATGTGAACAGCATGATGAGGAGGACTGTTTAAAACACTGAAACGTTGGTCATGTGCATTCAAAAGGTCACATTAAGTTAAAGGTGTAAAGGTTATAGTGTATGTGACAATCACACTGTTAATCCTTCAATTAGATTGTCACTATTTGTTCAGAAAACTACACCAATATACTTAAGTTGTATCTTAATCCCCAAATAAACACCATTGATCACATCCAAAACAATCAAGTATAAACAAAATAATTCTAGAAACTAAAAACTGTTTCCCAATAACCTTTGTACTCGTTTGCTTATTATATCAGCAACTTCAAAAGACACCATGTACTTCAAACCAAACACATCCTCCCCCTCCCCCAAGTCTCACAAAGTCCAGCACCAAAAAACACCAAAAGTCCAAAGTCCAAAAACACCAAAAAAATAAGTTCATATTTTTTTTGGAAACTCGAGATCTCGATTTTGAAATTCAAAAAAAAAAAAAAGTCTGAATTTTTTCGGGGGCTCCGTACAAACATGGTCCTTAGCAATGCATTGCACAAAAGGTAGAAAACTGGAGAGATCTCACTGGCAAGGCAGGCTCAAACAAATATATTACACCGGCATTTCTTCATTCAAGTACTTCCTTTTGCTCCCAGGTTAACTCCATTACCAAACACACCACCCATCTCTCCTCCTCCACACCAATCTCCTTTGTTCACTACCTGCTTCCTGGTACCTGTCCGTAGCTCCTCCCCTTGTCCTCTGAGGTCACAAGGTTTAAAGTCCCAGTCCCTTTTGACATGTCACATATCAAAATCACAGTAGCTTGCATTATATTAAGCTTTTAGACATCAGCAAAACACACAAAAACGTACAACACACAAATAACACAAAAAAGTAACCCAGAACATTATTAACCTTGCAAGGATTTAAAACATTATGTTCATTATGCACTTTCATTTGCATATACTTTGTACATTTAGATCAAACACTTGAGACATCATGTGGCTTTGTCACATGATGTCTTTAGGTTTAGGTTCATCCTGAAATTTCATCCAAAAGTCGAATATCCCTAACCAGTTTTCTTATCACTCATGTGAAAAAAACTGTTGTTTGCTGACTGTAATTCTTCATATTATAGTATATTTAATTTATTTTTGACAGACTGAAAAACAAGTGTATTATTGACAAAACAACAGGTCAACAAAATGTGTATGCTGCATATTCTATTAACTGTAAGAATAAGAAAGCCCATCACTCAAAAAAAATAAAAAATAAATAAAAAAACAGCTAAAACAAAATCTTATCTTTTGTGTTGGAGGGGGATCTACTGTGCATGCACCATTTATAATTATAGAGTCTATGGTAAAGATGTTTGCGCCCTAAAAGAACTGGAAATACTTCACTTCACCATTCACTCACTGTACACTACATTTGAATGCAGATTATACATGCCACACACGGTTTGTATAATGAATAGCTCGTTTATTTAAATGTGTATGTAAAGTAGGGGACTAATATTACCAAAACAAAAAGCAAGCGCTCGACAAGGCCACCCTGGGAATTTCACCCAGGGAATTACTCTATCAGACACAAGGCACACGGGTTTGTGGTCACTCAGGGGGCATGAGACATGGTTCCAAGTTAGAATACACCTTTTATTAAATGTTCATCGGTTCTAAAATGTCAGTAAAACTCATTCACACACACACACACATGCCAAAAAAAGGAAACCCTAATCAGGGCTGAAGTGGATGGACGAAGGCTAGCGCAGGGGAGGGATCCACCAAAGGAAAACAACAAAATGACCCCAGGCACAGACACTGTCAGTGAAGAAAACCCACTCCCAGGGACACAGCAAGACAAGACGGGAGGATGCCACCACCAGGTCACCAGCACCACAAACTAGTGAGGTTGCACACCAGAGACAGAGGACGAGTAAGTATCGGAACCACTGTTTATAATGAAATCAGTAAGATCCTGTAGTACGGGCATCACCAAATGGTGGACTGCATTCTGGGCACAGACCAAGTTACTGTTCTATCCAAATCCGTAACCAACTTGTGATGTGTTTTTTTTTTTTCTACAGACTGCAGGAGCAGCTAGTCTAGTTAATATGACAATTGTTTACCATGAGCATAAGAAAAAATTCAGTGACGGGAAGGTAGCCATTTGGTGCCTGTTTTATTGTACTCAACTGTCTTGTGATCATTGTCGAAGGAAACAAGAGATGTAGAAAAGAAATGTGAAGAGAGGGGCTGTTTAAAGCTCTGTAAAAAAGAGGTACTTTTTATTTTTTTATTAATTGTGAATTTGGTCATGTTTTCTTTTGCTTGGAAAGTAAGCGACAAGTCCACAGGACTAATTTTATGTCTAATTTTTATGTATAAATATTATTGTATATATATATATATATATATACATTTATATTTATATTTATATTTATATTTATATTTATATTTATATTTATATTTATATTTATATTTATATTTATATATTTATATTTAATTTTGTTGTATGTGTGCTTCCATTTGGCCTAAACTACTGGTTGAAAATATCAAAGATATAACAGAATGTCCAAGGTCACATTTGTTATTTAGTTGTACATAGGGCTACATTTAGAGGTTTAAATTGTCTATAAATCATAACAGCCCTTATGCAAGAGGCACATTGGTTGAGGTTTGAATGGCCCCTCAAGAGGAAATAATGTCTCCTTGGGCGATTCCCTTCACAGCAAAACAGCAAAAAGCATGCATTCTGTTGTAGGAAAAGAAAAAAAAACATGGCTTAATAAATAAAACATTTTGAGGGAAAAAAATAAAAAGCTGCTATTCTATTCAGAGTAATGCTGGTATAGGCTATGACCTGGTGCAGGTTGACTTTGACCTCTGTGAAAGGCTTCAGCTGTGGAGTGATTCTGAGTGCTATTCAACCAGGAAAAGCTGCTTATAGTTAACTGTTCAGGTTTAGAGGTTTCACCTCTGCTCTAAAGGTTGGAGCAGAACTGTGTGAATGTTCTCCATTAACTGTTTTCTAAATGGTTTTACACATTTTCTTTTCTTTAGCTTTGTATGATTTCTACTGACAACTTTACATCCGTTGGTCATCCTGAATCGTTCAGACACATCAGCAAGCGATTTAATGTCAGTGCTCAAGGACATTTCAACACAAAGGAACATGGGATCAAACTACTAATCTATGCAATCCGTGGACAGCCCTCTTTAATGACAAAATTCACTCATTGTCTACCTTTATATCCTCCACGGGAAAAAGTCACAAAAAGGCACCAATGCCAGCCACTGCTCTGCTGTGACGCCAAATTCAAACAATGTAAATTCTGCCTGACCTAAATGAACCAGTGTGCTGCAATGATTCCCGATACCTTAGTGAAAGTGTGCTCCTGCTTATGAATAAATACATGTTGATGCAGCGTTGTTTATGTCACCTAAACTGTTTTCAACGGTATTAATGCATCAACACTCTCTGGTCATATTATTCATTGAAATGCTTTGCAGTGTTTTATGTTTTCGCTGATCTCTCATGGGCTTAATTCTACCTCACAAAAAATCACAAAAACTCAGATATCTTAAAGCTCACATAGAGTTGTCCTCTTGTACATATATGTTAGTTATGGAGGTCTACTTACATACATTAACTTGTTTTTATGGTCAAAAACCTCCTAGTTGCTGTAAACGAGCCGATAGAAATCCTCTTTTCTGACGCTGTTCCTCAGCCGCGATATTTCAGACTCAACTCTCACAACCAGAAGACAGAGTGTGTTGTGATTGGCCAGCCAGTGTAGAGCCTTCCCAACTGTCTTGTGATTAACCAATACCCGGAAGTGACATATTCAGCACACCTGCTCTCAGAAGCACAGCTCCCCCCTCTGGAACGGTGGATGCACTGCTCCTCATTATCAAAACAATGTTTTAGCAGTGTTTAAAAATAGCTTCATCACGACTCCCCACCACAGTCCCTTTTATTTGCAGAATGTATTGCAATGTGAATGTCAGCCACAAATCATATCAGAAATGTGAGTTCATTTTCAAAACCTTTTTTTTTTTTGTAGAAACATAGTATGATACATTCACTTAAACGTACAAAAGGTGGAGATTAAACATGTATCCTGAATGTCAAAGAATCCTGCAAAGCCTGTTTGACAGCCAATGGAAAGAATTCAAGAAGGATGGGGACAGTGGCATTTGGATTTTAACACTGGGTGGCTGTGAGGAGGAAAGGGATGCGGTTAAAAAAGGCCGGTGGGGGACGGGGGGGGCGTGTAATAAGGAATCCATGTGACTGACTCAGAGTGATGGGCTTACCTGGCTATGAATATTTCAGACAGCAGTGAGGTGTGTTATTACAGCTCAGTGGGGGCACTCACACCGTGGGGGTAAGACATGTGTCATCACAAGATACAACTGAGCACAAAGAGACATGCACAAACAATGCAATTTTCCCCAGCATTCAGAAAAAAACCACAATTGAAATTACTCAACCGTGTTGAATGCAGCTGCGCAGCAAAAATGTTTTCATCAACAAACTAACAATGTCTTCCACTGACATGCTCCCTTGAATCGATACACCAGCTAATCAATAAGCAGGGAAAGTTTTACACACCATCACACGCCTGAGTAAAATAAATCCATGTGCAGCAATTTGCTGGAGTTGAAACAGTCCCACATGCCAACATGTCGATTTACCTGCCTCCAGTGTTTGATTTAACCCAAACTATTTTGAGCTTCCTCGAGCATAAATATGTGTTTTTCTTCAAAATTTTCCAAGACCTCCTGATATCGTCCACACTCCACGACTGTATGGAGGGAGTCCTAACAAGTTGTAAAACAAACTCCTTGAGATTTTGGGATTTAACTGAGGCCATGTTAGTTGTTCAAAGCAGAAATTCACAAACATTGCCTGCAACCAGGCACCTATTGGAAGGTACAGGCAGTCAATCAATGGTGCTCCAAATAAAGTGAGAATTTCCCATGGACTTCCATTCCAAATTAGTTATTTTTTGCAACCATTGAAGATGGACCGAAGTAGACAGAAGAAGGACAGAAGTAGCAGAAGGACAGAAGTACTACCTTGGCTTCACAAATGGAAGGGGATGCCCATTATTTTCATTTGGAGTGGTTTATTAATATTAAGTGGTCAGTGTGTAGTGGATAACACTATTGCCTCAGAGCGCAAGAGGGTCACCTGGAGCTTGCATGTTTCGCCCAGACTCTAATGGAAGTTGTGAATGGGACAGGTTCGTCTTGTGACCTGTCCAGGGTGTACCCCGCCTTTTGCAGTACGGTAAATGAACATAAAATGCATATACATACAGTATATGGATGTATTATATGTTCATTTAGCAGATGGAAAACACTCCCCGAAACCCACAAACTCATCCAAACGTCCAAAATCCCAACCAATCCACCTCCCTTCCTCACGCTTTAGTGTCCATGCCCCCATGTGAACCACACCTTTCACAGTATTTTCCCACAAATGCACTGCAATTACTAATTTTCCTCTTCAAAACACAGTGGGCTCATACGTGTGAAGTTTTCTGTTGTTGTTGACGCATTAACGCAGGTTTGTGAAAGACACTTGTTATGCATGTGAACTGTCAAATCTGATCTGTAATAAATCAGAAATGAATGAGAGTTAAACAATGTTGGTGGTCATGTGAGTGCAAAGAGATTTCTTTGTTATAGATCATGCACATTTCCAAAATGTCGTATATCCCGACCCACTTTATTACTAGATCACAATGTGAATTATGACGCGACTCAGTTTAAAACCTATAACTATTTCCTAATATCATATTGAATTGATTAATCATTTCCAAGAGATGTTTGGAACATTTATAAAAAAAATTATGTATACACATTAATTACCAAAAATTAAGGAAAATTCAGCAAATTTGCTTGGGACCCAAACAAAATATCCTGCGACCCATGTGTGGTTCCTGACCCAGTCTTTTGGAATCACTGCACTAGATTGTGTCATGGTTAAAGGTGCCATATGTAAGAATGTGGCCAAAAACAGTTACTACATTCAAATTCAAAATACAGAGGTCTTTTAGGTTTCATTTTTTGACTTAACTGGCAACCCTTGGTTGCTCAGTAGCTGAGACTCTACTGACTGAATTGATTGGTAGACGGCGGTAGGTGGCGCCACATATTTCAAAACATAAACATGATTTGCAGTCTGCGAAATATTGTTTTAATGCAAATATTTTGGCTGTACTGTTGTTGTTTATGAGTTCAGTTTGTTATATGAATATTATTCCTGAGTCTCTGTGACATATTAGGAGGATTTTACGATCAGTTGCTTTAGATTTATTACATAATGCACCTTTAAAAAATACATCAAAATGTTATGATGATTTTTGTGTTGGTTGGGGGGGTTCAAGGATCCCCTGTAGAGGGGTTGAATAATCTGTTTACATGGACTGGCCAATGCGGTCACCAATATACTAGCCCAGCTAAAGCTGCTTCACTCCACAGCCTGTGGCTCATGCTCAAATATTCCCATAATATTATTTTACCCACTTCTGCCTCTCAAGCCGAGATTTCTCTTTACAAATCTGTGTCCAGAGATAAGACTCCTATAATGTGACAGGGAGGCATGTGTTGGTTTCCAGTGCACTCAGAATAGTGGGAGTATTAACATTGAATGCCTACAGCGTAAACACTATACAGCAGTAAATGTGGACAGAAATCAACAGGAATGATGGTATCGGTTATATACAATTTATAGATTGTATTTTCCTTGCACAAACCTGTATTATAGGCCCAAAAGAAGTTGATTTATTTTACACACAAGAAAACAAACCTCAATAAATAAACTAGAGCCCAGGGACCTCAGCTTAAGCTGCTCAGTTCCCCACAGTGTCAATGCAGATCCAGATATGGAATTTGATGACACTACAAACCAAAGTAAGTCACAGGAATGCAAGTTCTTTCAAATATATATATATAAAATACTTTTCACAGGTTTATAAATAGAAATGTTAAAAAATCCTTTATCTCGCATGGTTAAAAATAGTTGCAGATTCAGATTGTTTTCAGGCCACAATCTGCATCCACAGAAGAATTAATCAAAATCCTTATTTTCCTTGAGCTCTGCTGCACAAAAAGACATGTGGCCAAAATCATAACCTGCTGGCAAAGGTAAACATTTCAGTCCTACAGTATTTCCTGTTATTCTTTCTATTTAATTAAAAATAAATAAAAACAAATCATCTTCCCGATGGTGACTTTCAACACTTACCAACATGGACCAGCTGAGAAAACAACAAAGCCCCGAGCAGAAAAGCAGGGCTAATGCATTATACATTATCCTAAAGTTATTCATCATGAAGGGATGCATAGTAACCTGTGTGCAACCTGGAGAGCACATTAATATTCAGCAGATAGCACAGTTCAAACAGGTCCAAAAATAAACACTGTGACTTCAGTGAGTTTGGGACTGGTAATTAAGACATGAGCCCCAGTGGCTCCACGTGTGACCACAATGCTAACCAGTTATTGTGTTGAAAAATGTTGATCCGTCTCAATTTTTCATTGCACTGATATTATACTGTACTAGTGCAGTGCCCGTAGGAAGGATGTATTCCTATAGTGGGAGCTGAAGAAGATTTTTTAGTTATGGTAATGCATGATAAGGAACGTAAAGGCTAGCATAATACAAACTCTGTGCACTGTGCAAAAAAATATACTCAACAAAAATATAAACGCACAAATTTGAAATGGTGAACAAAAATAGAATGTCATGACATTTGCTCAGATTCTTGATGCATGTGTTTATGGAATGATTTGTTTTGTTCAAACACAGTTGTCCAGTGTCACTTGGCCACTCCTATCGACTACAGAGTATTTCAACTCATGAGTCATGGCAGAGTGGTGGTCAATATGCATGACCAGTACACAGACACTCCTTTTGGTCTGGTCAATAAAAGGGCACACCAAAATGTGGACTTTTGTCAATATGCCACAGATGTCACAAATCATGAGGGAGTGTGCCATTGGCATGCTGAGGGCTGGGTTGAGTGTTACAGCTGTGGCAACAAAACTAATGCTCGCAAATTAAAGCCACTTTATTGATAAAGTTGTACTGTTATTTTGGGATAGTTACTCTTTTGTCAAGTTTTTCTTTGTGCGTTTATATTTTTGTTGAGTGTATGTTCTCGTGTATATGATAATGATAGAAAACCTGCAAAACTACACTGTGGGTACATTGTGGAACATTTTTCCATTCATTTGATGTTTATTTGACATCATCAATCTTATAGGTAATAACACGTAAACACATTTGTATATGTGCTGGATATATCCAATACAGTTTCATTATCCACAATTGTTGATGTAACTGGGAGTTTATACACTGTTGTCCAAGAACATAATGACAAAACAGTACTTTAATAATAATTCATTTTGGCAAACAGCGGAAGTTCTCAGCCAGGGTAACATACAGTATACACGGCTCCAACCAGACATGATCATCATGTCTGGTTGGCAGTTGATCATTTTGGAGCTCACAGTGCCCTGCGAAGAGTGTATGGATGAGGCCAATGAGAGGAAGTACCAGGAGCTGGTGGACGAGAGCAGGAGGCAAGGCTGGAATACTTGCTGTGAACCTCTGGAGGTGGGCTGCCGAGGATTTGCAGGGCAGCCCCTCTGTAAAGTTTTTACGGTGCTGGGCCTCACCGGGGAGACAAAGAGGAAGGCCATCAGGGCTGCTACTGAAGCCGCAGAAAAAGACAGTCGTTGCCTTGGCGAGGATGTCTGATGTTGAAAGACCCAAAACACCCGATGAACCCAGGTTATATCACTGAGGATGTGTCCCAGCGCATCCATAATATGTATTTTTCACCCATTGATGCAAATAACAATTCCAATTCATATTAATCATGAATAGATTAATTTCTTTGTCTAATTTCTATGCTTTTGTATAGAATGAAAGACGCACGTACACAACAGAGACGTTGCTCTGGGAAATATCATTATTTTCTGGGCTTTTTATGGCCTTTAGGAAGGTTTTACAATAATGACACTCCATGAATTAAAGCTCCCATAGACCGGAAGTTACAATTAACGCTTTTTTGACGTGTATCTGCGCCATTACCTCATAATGATAAGATCCTGATGAAAATACGGAGAGAAACCGTATTTTGTCTTTACTCCACAATTTTTTTCCCTATTTTCTAATATACAGTATATATTGTATGACGAAGAGAAACCCTGCATTTGCTTAACATAGACTTTCATATCCTCTTTCGGTTTAAACATCATTATCTCATGCAAAGTACATATGGAGATGTTTTATGGGAATAATAAAAATGTGAATACATTCATAATAATGTTCCTGCAGCCATTTTATACAGGTTACCTAATGTATTTGTATGCCTGAACATTCAGTTTGTTGTTGCATTTTATCTTACTGTGGGAATGGAAATATTTCCTTTTTTTCATGGAGACAAAAGTGATGAGTGAGAATCATGCCAGTGCAACAGAGCTGGCTGTTAACAAAGTCCACCTTTCTTGTATAAAACACAATTCTAATTCTAACAATTCTAAGTCCAAATCAGTTGGCAGTTGAACCAACACATAATTCACTCTTTATCATGCATGGCACAAAAACCACTGGTTTTAGACTGAGCAGAGAGGAGGCCGCTGTTCTTACTAGTAAAGAATACAACCTGTAAAATAGCCAAGCAGGTGTACAATCAACCTGTACAGGGTGTTCTCGCAGATATATATCTTGTTTTTACACCTGCCAGAAAGTCATTTTAGTGGAGCAGCATGATGCCTTTCATTTTATACACAAATCACACTCGCTTGCATGTGTGTGTGTGTGTGTGTGTGTGTGTGTGTGTGAACAGGAGAGAGACCTTTCGTATTGAGAAACACTGAACATACTAACCCAGAAGTATGTTAGATATATAATCACTTTAAATTAAATATAGTTTATTTTTTTGTAGCCTTAGAATAAGCCTTTGATATGTAATTCACGCAATTTACCTTGCTTTACAGAGGCAGCCATTTTGAGTGAGCATGTTTCTACTGAAGCCTAAAATGGACATTTGCACTTTGAACAGAACAGAAAAGACTAGGAAAGTCCAGTGAGAGTGTTAAGTTAAAGCATAGAGTGGTCCTGTTGCACATATATGTTAGTTATGGAGGTCTACTTACATACATTAACTTGTTTTTATGGTCAAAAACCCCCTAGTTGCTGTAAACAAGCCGATAGAAATCCTCTTTTCTGGCGCTGTTCCTCAGCCGCGATATTTCAGACTGAACTCTCACACCCAGAAGACAGAGTGTGTTGTGATTGGCCAGCCAGCGTAGAGCCTTCCCAACTGTCTTGTGATTGGCCAGTACCCGGAAGTGACACATTCATACACTGTACATGTTGTTTGTATTTTCATTTGTTACAGTGAACGTTCTGTAAAGTTCTTTTCACAATAGCGGAGATGGTTTAGTGGATGGCGTCATTAAAAGGTGACCAAAATAAAGGATGGAGGATCCGCAAGGTCAGGCCGTAGCAAGTAAGTGGAAAATAACCACTAATTAACTGCAGTGAAAGACGAGAGGTCCTTAACCATGTCCTTTAACTCTTCACATCTTTTTCTCAATTGTCGTCATGTATTTCCGAACGTTAAAAGAGGATTCCTCTTGACAAAGTTCATTCATTCATTTATTTATTAATTGTCAAGCACTTTATCCTCCAACTGAGGGTCATGGGGTGGTCCCAGCTGATCACAGGGCCACATAGAGACAAGCTACCATTCACCCTCACACTCACTCCAGATAACTGGAGAAAACTCATGCACAAACAGGTTCCTAACAGGTCGCAAACCCATGTCTTCTTGCCGCAAAGGCAACAGTGCTCTGACAAAGTTGACAAACTCATGAAATACAATCGTTACATATGTATATGGCATGCTTTTCACCAGCCTTCGTAAAGGCGACCTCCAACAATTTTGAGGACTCACCCCCGGTACCAGGGGCAACCGTGAAGAAGGACTCGCTAATGAATGATTCACACGTATTTGAAGACCGGGTCTGATTCTACCGGTTTAGAGGTTTAAAACGAGCTGTCAATCACCCAAACTGACCCAGGTAAGACAGAGCTATGGCGCTGCATAACTGAAGACGCTGCAGAGTCACAGAGTTGTTATTATGCACCGCACAGGGAGCATCGATTTACAGCAAGTTATCATATGTATATATGTATTTTTCAAAACAAGTTCATTTTAGACCAATACTGACATGTAAATAAAATTAAATGAGTTTTAATAATTTGGTACCTAAGAAATCTCAAATGGCACAGATGGTGCCAAACTGTGCCAAAAGAGAGAACGCCTAGACATCTCTTTACTAAAACCTAATAATAATTAGTAATTTCACTCTGCTTCACTTCAGCAGCATCAGATTTTGCACAGCTAATGTCCACATGTTGTTACATGACCTCCGTGTGTTTTTAAGCTCCTACTGCATATTTTAAAGGTGATATTTGCTTTAAAATGCAATATTTTTTTAGGCTCGAGAAAAAAAATCCTTAATTTATGCTGTGTTCCATGTACAGTGGCATCTACAGTGAAACTTACACCTCTGGTGGAATCTCACAAGTGTTATCTTTGCATGTCATTTTCGAGCAGGGACTCCAAAAAGAGGGTCAGGGAAGAAGAGGCTACTAAGTCTTGGTAAAGAGGCTCCATTAAGTTACATATGCAGCTAATCCCGGCAGACACAGGGCAAAAGGCGGACAGGTCACCAGGGTAAACATAAAGACAACAACCATTCACTCTCACATTCACACCTGTCGTCAGTTTAGTGTCCAATTAACCTCTGCATGATTTTGGACTATGGGAGGAAACTAGAGAACCTGGAGAAAACTAACATACACACACACAGGGAGAACATGCAAATTCCACACTCATCAGTCGTACTGTGTCACAGACCTTTGTCATTTTGCTGCAACAGGGCGAGCCACAACTTAACACAATTGTAACACCATTACAAGTAATAAAATTCTTAGTCCCAGTGCCATCTCAGCTTCGCTTAATAAAGAGATGGCAGACTAAATACAAATCTGTAGCAGTGCAAACCTGTGGAGCAAAGACAATCGTTGTAAAGGACATGAACATAATTGTAACAATAGGTTGAATCATTTATTGTTTAGTTGTTTCCATGTGTCACGACTTCTGAATTTGGTTGCCCCAGGCAACTAAAATGTCAACCTTTGTATGTAGTTCATGCCAACTAAAAATAGAGCTTGGCTTAATACTAGAGAAATTGACAGTGTAGGCATTTAATCAACTATTGTGTCAAATGAAGGCAAATACTGTCATATACCGTCATGATATACCGTCATCACATGCCAGCTGAGACACAGACAACATTCAACTGATGAACAATTCCCACAATTATAAAGTACTGGTGAATATGAAGAAGAGCAGATAAACCTTTTGTATATTCTCAAACTTTTTTGGATTTTAAATGGAATAATGATCACAGACATTGTAGCAGAGAGAGCAGCATGTGTTGAATGACTGGGTCTTTCCCTGCACTGTTGCCAAGGGAGCTGCAGTGGACATACATGAATAATCTGCAAGAAATGTGAGGAGGACTTTATCCCCCAGCAGTGCCACCGGCTCTCGGCAAAGTTGGAGGTGAGGCTAATGCCAGTGAAATGTACTTGAGCAGTGGAGCAAAAGACGCAGCAGCTCCCCGGTTTAAACCTCAGCTTCAACTCAACCACTTGCCATTTTCTTTTTTACATTGCTTGACCAGCATCAATCTGGTTTTAAAAAAAGAGATTGTAATTATTTATTTATTTTATTCATTTATTTATTATAAAAGCACAATTATTTTGATTAAATCGAATGTGCTTTATTGTCCATACAGGCAAATAAGTCTTGGGAAAGTAAAGTGCTTAATCAGAACATGAATAAACATCTATAATAAGCATTTAGCAAGCTCAAATATGCTCAGCATTAAAGGCATTATGTGTACATTTAGTAACATGTATAGGGGCTGTATATGTTGTGGCTGGATTTTGTCCAGTTTGTCCACTGTGGGCTATCGTAAAAATAATCCTGTATATGGTAAAATAGTAATTCTGAGGTGATGAAAACAAACAAACAAACAACAATTCATATAATCAGAACATTTTACACAATATAATCCTCAATATAATGGCTGGAATTGGAATGCTGCACCGTCACCTGCTTTTTGATGATGCACATTCTCAGTACCAATAGCTGGTGTCTAAAATCTGAGGAGGTTAAACAAAATGGTCAGATGTGAAAAATATTTGGAGGATTTCAGGTGAACTGTTTATTTTGAGAGTAGAAAGACGGGGAAAACACACTGCAGTCACATAGTTGCAGATCCCATGGGGGGGGTGAGTTGAACGACCTGCCAAATCTAATTTCTCAGTGTGTGTACCAGAGTTGCTATAGTGGGGGGAAAATGTATTGTGTCAGCGCCTAGCAGTTTTCTCTGTTATGAAAGTTCAGTGACCCATTATTTAGTGGTGTGGTATGCATTGTGGTGTGCGACAGTAAAAGTAAGAATCATAGCATTACTTGATAGGCAAGGCAAGGCAAACAATTACATGTTTTTGTTTGGTGCAGCTTGGCTGATTAGTCACAGTAAAACGTAAGACTCTCGTGCAATTTACAGATTAAATTTGTCCTTAAAGTTCCTATAAGCCTGTTCATAGAACATATTTGGATTGTTGTGATAAATTAGGTAGAGACTTAAAAGTGTGCATTGTGCAAAATGGTGGTAGCAGTGCCGGCCCAAGCCTCATTTTTTACAAAAATAAAACCAAATAACTTGAGATAAACACTATTTACATATCTAATTATATTTAGATATCTATAATTAGATATTATCTAAAGATATCTATAGATATCTCAACGTATGCCTTGGGCTGCCTTGGTACTTCAGGATTTTTGCAGTTTGAAGGAAAAAACAAAGAGTCGTTCATTTATCATTATCGAGGTAACCTGCTCAATATATCGTGATATTGATTTGAGGCCCTACTTCACATTACTCTTGTCACGGTGTTGCATCTTGTATTTATGGAAGTCTCCAAATCCACCCTGTGGCTTTCTTAAAAATCCTTATTTAGATTATATCTCACTTACTCTTAAGTCTGTTTGTAAATGTGATTTTTAACTATTCCAATATGTTTTTGTTTTTTTTGCTAAGTATTCGATAATCTGTATTTTTTTTAATATTGTTCCATCCTTTTTTATTTTCTAAAACATTAGTTATTAATCTAAGTGTGCTGCTATGTTTAAAAAATAATAAATAATAAAAAATAAAAAAAATGTTGGTTTTATTTTATTATTAGTATTATTATTATTTTGTACTGTTCACACATTTCTATTTCTAAACTAAATAAATAAATAAACAAGTCAAAGTGATAGCAGACTTCACCCCATTCATGCAACAAGCCTCTGGCGGCCTCTGTTGGTCATATTGGCAAGTGCAAGTGTGGAAGCACAAACAAACAGACACACAGAGCCACTAAAAACAATACTTCACTCCCACCCCATGGGGTGAAGTGATAAAAGGCTGTCTATCAGTCAGTAAAATAGTCCACATTATTCTTGAGCAGTAGAGTAAATAAAAAGATTAAATGTTAATTATCTTATATTTATCATATAAATACTGGAGTGCATGTTTTCCATTTGCAGGGTAGAGCAAAAAGTGCTGGAACAAAGCAAGGAGAATCAGAATTCTTTTTACCACAGACAATGAGGCTCATCATTCAGCATCTCCCACGTAATACAATGGATCATATTTACACCCAGACAACCAATGTGGGCTCCAGGGACAAGCAGGAATTCACAGAAAGTGGCGAACACTTGACCAAACGCAACCCAAGCGGCCCCCATGGGAAGACAGCACGAGCGATGCATCACACCAGAGACCATCCATCACCCCAACCGTTCGATTTGAAGCAGTCTCTTAGAGATCTGCAGCAGCCAGAGGCAAACCAGCGGCTATGTGGTCACACAGTATCCTACATATACCCTATATACAGTAACTCTGACAGCCTGGTCAGAAATAAAGAAGTAAACTGTCAACACACATATTTAATTGAGATGTGTATACAGTATTGCCTGGCCATGATTCCTTCATAGAAATAATGTTAATGCTACTGGTTTAGCATCAATGTCTCGGGAGTTTGTAGCTATGAGCAAATCAGGAAGAATTTTTGTCAGGGGTGACCACAGTATTGAATCTGTAATAGCTGGAATATAATTGGATGGAAAGGACTTTAGACCCTGAATGAAAACCTTACCAAAAAAGTGAAGTTTTTCCTGAAATAATAGTATAGCGCCACATTTAAGGGCTGCCTAACAACATGTTAAACCACTGAAAACATTCTCAATATAGAGCACAGCAAGAATGGCATTGATTATTTTGTTTCGGCCATGAGATGTTATTTCTAATATTTCAGAGGAATATACATATGGGCTGAAATATGTGCCACCAGAAACTGAATTTGAATCGTTTATATTTGAATTTGAATCGCTAAACTTGAATAATTGCATTAAAAAACTGAATTTGAATCATTTATATTTGAAATTGAATTGCTAAACTTGAATAATAGCATTAAAAAACTGAATTTGAATCACATAATTTGAATTTGTATTGTTTAATTTGAATTATTGCATTGAAAAACTGAATCTGAATAGTATAATTTGAAATTGAATTATTCAAATTCAACACCATATCTCTTCGTATTCGGTTCTCACAATTCAGATTCAAATTACTGCGACATACATCCGGTTAGTTCAAGGATGAAGGAAGAGCAATCTAAAAACATATGACAGCACAACAGATTGTGTAGTGTGTGACTTGCAGCAATCCTTCAACTCTGAGTCATGGAGTGTGAACCTTGCTTTGGGAATCGGAGAATGCTAGCAGCTTTTTGATTCCCAAACTGTCAGGTGAATCAATTTGAAGTTGTGTGTATTGTTTACTCTCCAACCATGGCGGTCAAATCAGTTTAAGTTTAGGCTCAAATTGGTAAATTCAATGATAATACTGGTGACTTGAACCATTGCTAAAAGGGTATTTGCAGGTAAACAGGGAAACACCTCAATGTCAAGAATACAACACTACATCTGTGTTTTTATTTACAGTGTAAAATTTATGAAAATGGTCAATATCACCAAACAAATAACACACAACTATTTGTCTCAGACTATCCGTGATGAACAGTTGATTCTGAATGAACTAGTGATCCATTCTAATTGTGTTCCTGTGCACATTTAGTATTGCAATGTAAATAAAACCCAGACAACATTTTTGAGGCTGAGCTTCACTTACTGTCTCAGAGCAATCACCATCGGGACAAATGTGTTGCTATAATTCAAGACTGCAAATAATCAAGACAGCATTCAAGCAACAGAAGTCAATCTAAATGAGGGAACATAACTCAGGGACAGAACAAATACATGCTTGGTCATAGCTCCTACTGGACTGCAAGGAACATTCCTGTGTACTTTTCTAAGCAGTTATCCATACTGCACAATCGTAATTTCCTAGAACATTCCCACTAATTATTGTGCAGGTAAATGTAAGGGCGTTCGAGTTGAGGTAATGTCAATAGCATCACTGGAGCAATCGTAGTGGGTTGGGAAAACAGAGAGCGGCAATCATGTTTTCGGAGCATGTTTTTTTTAAACCAACCCTACATCCCTTCAATACCATTTTCGCCTTCTCCACTTTTATCTGTACTTGTACCGACTAAACATAATAACTACTTTCAAACATCCCTGGACCTCAAACAACCTCTTAAGCTGTGTTTATTTTTTTGTGTGCCTGCAGTCTTATTTTCCAAAGTTCCCAGTTAAAGAAACACACACGTTGGTAAACCAGCATTGTCGTTGCGATAAGGCAAAAAACAAACAACGCGTTGACGTAAATCCCGCGCAAATGTAATTTTCACATTGATTTGTTCAAGTTGAAGGATCTTTAGTGAAGAACAATTAGCAAAGGAAGTGGAATTGAAGAAATGCAACAAGAATGAAAGGACGGTGCAGAGAGCGATGAATTTGGACTGGCTGGTAAATATTGAAAGTGTAAAAAACAAAACAAAAAAAAGCAGTTTGCTTTTCATAGTCTAAGAATAAGCCTTATAGATATACATGTTCGGGGACATTACCCTTTAACAAGTGAGATCAATACAGACAATAAGGCACCTTAATACATATGTCCCTCAATCTCTCCAAACATGAAATATCATTAAAGGTCCTATATTATGCAAAATCAACTTTTTAATCATTTTAAATCTATATATTTGGGACTCTGGAGGCCCTACCAGTCGCCAAATTGTGAAAAAAGATGACTCACTCATGTTTTTTGGTCCTCCTCAGTCTATGTAGGGGAGATAAAACACGAAATGTTGACTTCCGCACTCATTGGGACGTCACAATGCGCAAAAATCCTGAAATTGTTGTTTCGCGGCGCTCTGTCCAGTGGATACATAATATTTGCAGGCTCTAGCAGGCACATTTCCATCATCTCACTTTTCCAAATGCTAACTGCTCTTCGCTCCCAGTAGCCTCTGTGTTGGATGACATTTCCTGTCCCTTAAGTTTCGTTTATTTATTTTTTATTTTTTTAAAGAGATACTACTAAACGGAGTGTTCTCAACATGGCTGTTTTGGCAGGGTGATTGAACTGCTGTGGTGCTTCGTCCTTATGGTATTTTGATCAAAGCATGTCACAGACATGTTCATTAGGACACCAGGGAACTCGGCTAACTTGGAGAAATAGGGTATAATATGGGATCTTTAACAACAAAAGATTCTCCTATTGAGGTCCTCTCACCAGAGTACACTGTAAACCCTAATAAGTTAAGTTAACTCAAAAAAATTGATGAAACTGATTACATCAAAAAATTTAATTAATGTTAACTAAATATTTTGAGTTAAACAAGCAATCTTGATTAAGTATGCTTTACTTGTAATCTTAAGTGGCACTAACTTATTTTGGTAAGTTTAACGAACCTTATCTGATGTGTCCATTCTACTAGTTATTTTGTTTTCACAGTACAAATAAATACAAGTGTAGATAACTTGAATGTTCTTAGTTGTAAAACTGAGTTTTTTCACTTTACATTAACTTAAATTTTTCAATTCAAAAGAAGCTCTATATTAACTCCACTACAAGCAAAATCTTGTTTAGTTTTAACTCAAAATAATATGTTAGGGAACTTCAATTCTTTTTTGAAACTGATTACATCAATTGTTTTAAGTAGCTTTAACTCAAAAAAATAAAATCTCTATGCAGTACACATACAGTCAAAAACACATTAACAAGGTCAAATGCAACTCAGTTTTATTGAGTAAACATGCAACAACAAACACATTGTTTTCTAAAACTTTACACTTCCATGTGCTGAATACTTGAAATAGTGCAATACTTGTCATAAAAGCCAGTGAAACAGTGAGACAACTTATTTTTGCAGGTGCCTCCCTTTGGCAGAATTCTGTGCAAAATTACATTTTCTTTAAATGATTATTTTAATCATAAATCAGCCCCAGAAGAGTCACATAGGCGTCAGCCAATGTATGCACGTCAACCACAAGATTACCCTCAATGAGAACTGCAACCCTATCTGGGCAGAGGAACGTGGCATCAGGCGAATTGGCACAGATCAAAGCAAGGCCAAGTAGTACGTCATCAATGTCCAGTTCAGGGGACTCCACAGGCTGAAGATGAGAGAGCGAGAAACACCTCTTAGCATACCACAATACAAACTGATTGCACCACAAGCTACAGCATCAAATGACCACAGACGATGCAAATTTTTTATAAAATAAAACAGATTTTTAAGCAGATTTATTTCCTGACTCTATTAGACTGTTAGTATCAAATTGCCAACTGGATGTAAATTTATATTATCTCCTCTTGCTACACTAAAATAATATCTTTCCATTGAATTATATTACATCAGGGAAGTTCTTTTTTTGAACTATGAACCTACAGAGCTTACTTCCATAACATGCCTTGATCATGTTCATCAACAATTTAAAGTGCTGAAGTAAAGGGAGATCATATTCAACAGTTGATGAATATGATTATGTGATGAAGGACAGCCTGCCAAGAAATGTCAATCAGCTAAAAATGTGCAGAACTACGTCCCCTACTATCACAAAAAAGGCATGCCGTGTTAAATGAATTTTCAATGCATTTATTGACTGAAAATGTGCAGATACAGTCATCATACACACATGGCAATGGAATAATTGAGGACAAATTGCTATGACTCAAACGGTAGTGTTGAAGCAACTGTGTCCGTTGATCAAAGGCAGCAGCACAAAGCTTGCACTTCCAAACCATTGGAAAACTGAGTAGTTTTACTAAGCTGGCAATAAGTGTCTAGAGCATCTACTGTACATACCAGCTTGCAGACGTCATGTAACACCCAGCTTCTTCTGCTTCAGGCTAAAAGAGACAAGATTTACATGAGTTTTACAGACATACAAATCAGACTGAAATGATAGACAGAATCATACAGATCTAACACTAATTAATTGAGAGAGCCTTTGAGTTCTTTAAATACTGAACAAAATTACAAACATATCAGTACTATTCATTAGGCTGTGAAGGAAAAAAGACTCGAAAAAAGCTGTTGACTAAGGTGTTTCCAGTCAGCCAAGCAATGAATGTGACTTTAAACGCTGCAAGACTTGGTGGAGGTCAGGTCAGTTATGTGCAGCTCTGCAACCAGACTCAGACAGTATTCAGTTATGATCTGCGCAGCTGGACGACACAGCGGTTGTAGGCGGGAGCGGGAGGGGGGTGGGGCAACACGATAAGCTAGGCTACAACTTTATTGTTTTTGGCATACAATTAACATGAAACTTACCAGAGACGTTACTTAATGTTGAGCCTCGAAGTTAGCTACAAGCCCAGACATGCACAAAGAGTAAAAGCTCTGTAAGCAGGCCACTGTTTTTCATGTGAAATTACCAAAAAAAAAAAAATTAGGCTAACACCCTAACGTTTTGCACTAAGGTTATCTCAGTGAAGGCAATAATTACACTAACTTAACTCAACACGTTATATTCAAATGGATAAAATAATTGCTTTTAATGCGAAAACCACAACAAATAATTCTCTAAACATGAAGGTAAAATGAAGAAGAACGACAACTCACCAGAGAGGAGGAGTGCACAAAAAGGAAAATCAGCCTGTTGAAGAAAAAACAGCAAGCCACAGCGGAATTAACTCCAGAAGTCGTCCCTGGCAGTCCGGAAGCAAAGTTCCCACAAGAAAGATGACTTTTCGTTAAAAAATATCTTAATTATTCTCTTGCTGCAAAGTTGCAGCTGCACAGAGAGTCGGAGCAAGCGGGAACTAGAATGTTCCACTCGTTGGAAGTGACGTCACGGACAACAACTCAAACAATTTGAGTTCAGTGACAAAACTGAATTAAAGTTTTTGAGTACTGTACACTTAAAATTGAAAATCCGTTAAGGTAACTCAAAAAATTAGCAGTGAATTAACTTTTTTAAATTTCTGAGTTAACACAACTTAATCTTTTTAACTAACTTTTACTGTTCGGTCTTACAGTGTACATGGAGACGGTGTGTTAATACACTGCTGATTAACAGTGAATGAGTGCACAGGATGCGCAGACTGAACAGAGCATGAGGAGCGCACTGATCTTTTCCAAAGATAGATCGACTGATTTATTATTTCTTTCCGCCTAAGAAATTGGAGGTGTTGTGTGAGCATGTGAAAGCAGTCAAAAGAGTGTGTCTCACGCTTCTTGCGTGAGAGTTGGCAGCCCAGGGTTAGTAGCATGCACAACTAGAACTGAAAGCTGGGAAGTATGGACATCACTAAAATCATATTAACCTAAATCTAGACATAATAACAACAACAACACTGTGTTCAAGCGCGTGAGGTCAATTCAACATTTCACAAGGTTATGGTAATGAGATAAAGTAGTCTATAAATTGATTTGTGTGTAATAAGAATGGAGTAGATTCTTAAACGTTATACATACAATATGACAAGATGGATGCAAATGTGTTGTCATTGTAAAAATGTTGAACATTCATCCATCTTCTACCACTTTATCCTCGACATGAGGGTCACGGGGGTGCTGTGCCAATCTCAGCTGACATGTGCGATAGGTGGGGTTCACCCTGGATGGATCGCCAGTCCATGACAGAGCTAAATGTTGAACATCTTTGTTTGACATAAACTATGTTTCTATTTATCTGACCAAATCAATATGGTGTTAGTCCAGCCAAACAATAAAAGCAACAAAATAAAAAAAATATGTATAAGTCATAGATGATGATGATGACTCAGACTGTATTAGGTGTCAAGGCAAGGGAAGTGCTTTTACCAAGGCCACCATCTAGAGTGTTTTCATCTTTTCCAATATGCCAAGGCCACCATAAAACCTCATTCCCAAGAGTAGCATAGGGGTGGGTATCGGCATCTTCCATTTCCTGCACCATGGAGTCTTACCATTAGATGTCAAGAGCTCTTACACACTAGATATTTAAAACTAATAAAATATGCCAACTAATGATTGTAGAGGATGACAGACAATTCACTCTGAGCATATGGTTCATCGAAAAGCTGCCGTTTAGCCAAGAATACACCAGGCAGTGACAACTTTAAATGATATGCTTCTGTATGTTTGGCCCCACAGAAAGAAGTGACATAAAATGCATGTGACCTTGTACTGTGTTGTAAGGCCTGTTGCAGGTGAACAGTCAGAGTTGATTAATGTGCTCCAAATGGGAAGGTTTTGTGCACAAACAAGAAGGTATGGGTTGTGCAGCGGTCTGGAAAAAGGAAAAAACACAGAGTAACTTCTGACTTCATGCCCTTCAATAAACACTGCAAAACAAGGCGGTGTGGGAAATTATGCACGAATAGATTCAGCTCAACTTCCAGTGATGTGGTTCATTTTTACAGTCGCACAAGTCTCGGGAAGAAAATAGACCTTTCAAGCTGTTACAACTTTTCCTTACAGCATCACCTCTGGAGCCATTACTGAATTATTCAGTGCCTATTTGTCTGCCATTTGCCTGAGCATTAAGTCTCCTAGCAACGTTGATGGAGTGTGTCGTGATGTAGGTAAAATGTCATAAAGAACACTGACTTTGCAGGAATGTTAAATATTGATTGGCAAATATGTAGGACTCCTAAGTGCAAAAAGGGCTATTACATGCTGACTTGCCATGACAGAAGGAGAGGTGGTTGAATCCAAACATGAAGGGTGAACGGGGGTCTGAAGACAAAACAACATGAATGAGGAAAAAGGCTAAAATACAGACATGAATAAACCAAAGAGCAAATGAATGACAGTGAATACACCAGTTTTGAAACTAAACACAGCAAGGCAGGTAATAACAAAGGAGACAACGTGGACAAAGACAGTGCAGTGCTGAACACAAGTGCAGAACAACAACTCTCGAGTAAAAACAGGTACAAATCCAATGGTAATATCACGGTAGTGCAGAAAATAAAGTCCAAACAATTCCAAGAAGTCAAAAATACACCTACTGTATGTCAAAGGTGTATTCATTCTACACTCTTAGAAATAAGGGTTCCAAAAGGGTCCTTCTTCAAGGGCCGAGGTTCTACCTGGAACCATTGGCTTCTGAAATACCCTTTCCTGAAGAAAGGGTTTTTCAAGGGTTCTTAGTAACACTAATGGTTCCAGTAAGAACCATTTTGATCCAGAGAACCCTTTAACCCCTATTTCCTGAATAAAGGATTTTTAAAGGGTTCTTGGTGGAACCCTCCAAAAGGGTTCAAGGTGGAACCTTTATGAAAAGGTTCTACCTGGAGCCAAAATGGGTTATCCAATGGAGGACAAGCTGAAGAACCTTATATGGTTCTACTTAGCACTTTTATTTCTAAGAGTGTACACAAACTGACTGCGGTAGTGATTTCATTCTAAATTGCCAGTAGAGTTGGTTTCTATGACAATCTCTTAAATGACTGTACTCAGGCAACTTTTAAGGAAATAGTAGTGCTTGAAGCCAGACATATTCTTTTGTTGTACTGAGAACATTAAGGACATTGTATAAATTACTGTATAAATGTAAATATTTGGTGATGGGATAAAGTAGTCTATAAATAATTTATAGATTGATTTGTGTGTAATAGGAATGGGGAAGATCCTTATAAATGTACACTTCTGCCTACTCCTTTTCAAATATGTGACAAGATGTAAATGTAAATGTGTTGAACATCCTCTACGGCTTTATCCTCCACATGAGGGTCGTAGGCGGTGCTGTGCCAATCTCAGCTGGCAGGGTACACCCTGAACGGATCGCCAGTCCATCACAGGGCTTTAACGTTGAACATGTTTGTTTGAAATAAACTATGTATCCCATTAAATAAATATTGTGTTAATCCAGCCAAACAATAAAGCAGTTAAACCAATGAGTCAAAGAGACTTTGCACACTATCAAGAAAATAAGCAGGAATATAACGATGTCCGTGCATAATATGTATAAGTCATAGATGATGACTCAGACCGTCCGCTGCACTCTTGCAGTTTGATGCTTTTTTTTGACACTTTGAGGGCGAGAGATTGTAAATGTCAGTGGCTTGTCACTCAGACTCAGTTCCACATGAAAACTGAGATGGACTGTGCTAACAGGGAAGAACAAATGACAGAGAAGACATTAGAATCCTGTCTGACTCACTCAGTCTCCAACTGTCAATCTGCGGACATGTTTGAGACACCACTTTGTCTTTTTAAGTATTTTCAAATTTGTATTCAGTTCCTGATCATCACCATTCAGTGCCTCACTGCTGGACGTCGATTGGATTTCCTCCCTCAATAACTATTTCATCCCTTTCCTACAATTGGATGAAGCTTCAAATTTCTTCTCTAATATCAAATAAAAATTTAAGTGGCTCTGTGTTGGATGGATCAGTCTGTTACTGAATGAGCTGAATGATGATGATGTGCTCAGAGAGTTGCTAAATCATTAGCAGTGTCAACACTTCATACACAGGGCTGTGCCATTCACACATTATTAAAACACATCAGGTTGGTTTGTTATTCACATTAATAGCAGATGCTATTACACATGCTCCCGTTACAGCCACATCATCTGATCAAACACAAGTTTCGATGTGCAACATTTGCATCATTTGGGTAGTTTGTGTTGTGATTATGATCTAAAAATAGGAAACAGTTGTTTGACAATAAATGGCTTCAGCCAACCACTAACCATGAGTGAGAGAAAAATGTCATTAGTTATCATTCATATTCTCTAAAAAATGTTGTCAGACATATAAATACCGAAGTGAAGTATAGATATGTGAATTCTACCTAAGTACTAGTAACAAAGTATTTGTACTGTATTTGTAAGTCAGGAAATATCTCCATCCACACAAAACCCCCCAAAATGACTAAAAATTATATAATACGTACCAGGCCTGCACTTTAACGCTGCAATACCAAAAACAGAGAAGAAGACGAATGCATACGTACAATCAAAGGAACAGAGACAGAAGGAATTAAATCAGGGGAAAAAAAGTACTGTACATAGTAAGGTAGAAACCTGGAGAGTCGGTCTGACTGTAGACAGCGAGGGAGAGAGAGAAACACATAGTCACAGATGAGACTGAGTTGTAGATGTGTAGTGCAGCTGACTGTGTGTGCAACAATCACTCATCTGTTCATTCAAGTAAAAATAGTGTCTGCAAAAATAGGTTTTGTTTTCTTTCCCTTTATTCTACGATTCAGTTTCACTGTTAAGGCCACATTATACTTCTCCTACTGCGTATGCGTTATCCGTCTGCGTCACCACGGAGACGCCTCGAGCATTTATACTTCTGCGTCGTGGTGACGGACACTCGCTGCAATTTCCCGCCCGATCAGTAGGGGTCGCTGCGCAAGGTTGTTGTGCTTCTGGCTACAGTGAGCAATGGCGTCCGAGAAAGAAAGAGAGAGAAAGTCTGTTGTTGTTGAAACAGTGTCCGTTTCTCACTTTTCTGTGTGACGGAACGCAGTTTTAAGATAATTTGAGGCGAGAAATTGGCCATTTAGAGTCTAAACATGTGTTGTGTGTGTTAAGATATGACGTATTTATAGTTCGGCAGCGGCGTTATCGGCGGGGATCAGCTCCGCCTCTCTCAGGACGCCCGGAGCGCACTGAGAGCCGGCACAGAGCAGCTTAGCTCGGCCTGTCCTGAGGACCAATCGCAGCTCTTGCCGTCTCCGTAGTCCCTTGACGGAGTGACGGACACTTAAAAAATATTTCGTGCACCCGGAGACGACGCAGAGGCTCTTCGACAGGTTCTGCGTCGACGCAGAGTCTCTACGTAGCCTACGCAGAGCACTTTACGCAGAAGTATAAATTGGGCTTTAATCTTCAACACTTTTTTTTTAATTTTCATTCCTGTGTCTGAAGTCTGAGGGCAGGATATGTTCCAGTGATATCGAGCAGATGACAAGAACGACAAAAATAAGGACAGCGAATGTGGACAGTGAAAGAGAGAGAGGTGGGACTATGATACAGTTGGATTTATTGTCTTTGACATTTTCCCAATCGGGGCACATTTTGCAAAAAATACCATTTCAGGTCTCCCAAAATGCCATTTCTGGCCACATGAGAAATTGTTGTCATTTCCCCAATACACAATATATAAAAAAAAAACAATGCAGCTTCACCAATACTAGTTTCCATGTGGACAGGCCCTAAATGTGGTGTAGATTCCACCAGAGCATTTCGACTCTGAACCTCAAAATTAAACTCCATTCCACAACCAAATCAGTCTTTTGTATTATTCCGACTTGGGAGAGGAATATATTCTTCTGGACACTGATGTGGTGCAATATCCTGGGGTTTTTAAGTAAAGTAGCTTGAAATGCACAAATGACTTCCATCTGCTCAATGAGTAATGCTTATACACTCTGCAATTAAATGCATAGTTAATTCCTGCTATTTATCAGTTTACTGCTGTGCTGCCTGTGAGTCCTGTGGTCTAGACCATCAAGCTGTCAGTTGCTGGCACTAAGATGAGAACATTTTTATTCATGGTGCAAAGACTTGCGCCGTGACAGACCTGAAGAATTCATCAAGTGTGTGTTCGACAGTAACAGTAATGCGTGTTTGTACTAGGGCTCGGGTTTAGCTCGTCAACCCAACATCAACGTCTGATTATTCTGATGTGTAAGAAGGTATTCAAAATACAAGTAAGGCAAAGCTGTGCTCAGAGTCCCCTTTACTGGACAAGGGGTTATGGTCCACATTATACTCCTACAACTGTTTAATGCGTTATACAAACTACGTAACCACGGAGACCCCTCGAGCCCTCATAGTTCTCCGTCATAGTGCCGGATACGCAGTGCAATTTCACTTAAAAAATATAAAAATATATATCGGAGAAGACAGATAGGCTCTCCATAACGGACGTAACGCACTTAACGCAGGAGCATAAATTGGGCTTAACTACTTAAAATGGTCTCAGGTTCTGTACACACAGAAACGGAAAGAAACATGAATATCAATATATTTCAATATTTGTGTTTGTCGGTTTGACAAAGTTTTCCATGAATACGCCCTCATTTCAGGAAATGTCTCTATCCACAGGAAACCCCCTGAACACTTTAATACATTATACCAGGCCTGTATATTATATACAGTTTATACTGTATATAACACTGGAGAAGAAGACTTGCACATTCAGACATTTTTTTTTTTTTTCAAAATAAAGTTTTATTCTAATAAGTATGCATTAATGTATACCAACACAAACAAAGACAGGGGGAAGAATTGCAGGGCAACTAAAGAAAGAAAATCATTATAAATGTTATTATTTAAAGGTCACATAGAGTGGTCCTGTTGCACATATATGTTAGTTATAGAGATCTACTTACATACATTAACTTGTTTTTATAGTCAAAAACCTCCTAGTTGCTGTAAACGAGCCGATGGAAATCCTCTTTTCTGACGCTGTTTCCCACCTGCGAGATTTGAGAATCAACTCTCACACCCAGAAGACAGAGTCTTGTGATTGGCCAGTACGAGGAAGTGACATATTCAGCACACCCGCTCTCAGAAGCACAGCTCCCCCCTCTGGCACGGTGGATGCACTGCTACTCATTATCAAAACATTGTTAACAATGTTTAAAAATAGCTTCGTCACGTCTCCCCGCCGCAGTCCCTTTTATGACTTTGACCCAGAGTCAGACCCAGAGTCAGAAGACACTGTCGGTCGAGAAACACCTCCACAACGGACGTTATTCTTCTTCTGTGGTTCAATGTACGCAACCGAATGTGCCCGGACTAGTGCCCGGAGCAGGACGATCTGCTGTTCCGGAGAACCGCTGTTTACGTAACCGGACTGGGATCTCGCTGAGCCCGAGATAACAATACAACACAGCGTTCTCAGCAGTGGCTGAACTGTTTGTTAAGAACCTTCAGGGCTTCTTAAACAAGGTAATGACGCAGACACTAAAAAACAGCATTAATTGGAACTTCCGTTCTAGGTTCGCTTTAAGCAAATAGTTCAACAGTCTATTTGATGATGTAAGGAGCAGCGGTAGAGAAAGTGGATGAGTTTGAATTCCTGGGGTCAACCACTCAAAGAGATGGACAGTGCATAAGAGAGTGGAGTGTTGGGGTGGGTAGAGTGTCAGGGCTGATATGTGACAGAAGGAGAGCAGCAAAAGTGAAAAGGAAGGTCTACAAGACGGTAGTGAGACCTGCTATGATATAGCTTGGAGACAGTGGCACAGATGGACAGGATTGGAAATGAGTATTCTTCCTTGTCAAGCATTTGCCTCAAAGCATGAAATACATGAGGTTACAGAAATGTGGAGGCACAAGTCTCCATATTGTAAAAAAAAAACAGGTTCCCTAAATTTTTTGTTGTACAATTACAGTTGTATAATGACATTACAGATGATTCCCTTTCCCTTGCATAAAGCACACACACAAAAAGCCAATTGTAAGGCTACATAGACCACATAGATTGAATTTTGAATTAATTATAGACTTACACAAACGTACCATCCTACCCTGCTAAATTCGATACACTGGACCTTTAAGAGTTCAGTCAGGAAAAAACATTCACACACTGAGTGAGATTTTCACACGGA
This sequence comes from Microchirus variegatus, assembly GCF_963457635.1. NCBI lineage: Eukaryota > Metazoa > Chordata > Actinopteri > Pleuronectiformes > Soleidae > Microchirus > Microchirus variegatus. The sequence continues at coordinate 18,036,331 of NC_139803.1, forward strand.
ATATAATGAAATAATCTGTGACAGGTATCTTTGGGACAGCGACAAACTCCTGTGCAGAATCTAACACCCATGAAGTGGAACCGAACAGCTTGGCAGCATGCTGTCGTAAACAACATGGCCGCCTGGTTGGTAAGTAGGATCTGGAGATTTAAGGATCATTAGAAAAAGACTTAAACACATGAATGAAGCTGCAGAGAAAAACTGGGAGCAGAGCAATTGTTTCACAGCACCGCGGTCAATAAAATATGCAGTAATTGAGAAGTTTGGTTCTTGGCATAGAGCGAGTACAGCCTCCTACACAAGTCTCTGTCTCCACCCCCGCTCATGTCAACCCTCCCATCTGTTTGGACACCATTTGACACAGACAATAAAGTTGCATTTTTCACAACAGTCACAAGCCGCTGAGAACTGAAATCCACGAGATGAAAAAAAAAAAAAAACACTTTTGTTATGAAACCACTTTGTCACGGGCAACTTAGCCTTGATAAATAAAGCCTTTTAGGTCTTCATAGCAAATGCGTGACACACATAATTCTCTAGCTGGTGCTGTTCTCTGCCAATGGGCAGTTAACACAGTGGTTGGGTTTTTGACATGTTACCAACGTTATGAGTGTCAATCATAAATTGAGAGCAATCATACAAAAGCCATACAGCAAGCAAATGACATTACAGTAGCAAGTGCTCGAGATATTTGTGAAAAAGGCAAACACACTTTCTCACTGAGAGGGTCTGTGAGGAAGGACCATTTATAACACTTATAAATCCCTCAGAAGTCATGGCCTAATGTTAAGTACATCCCTAAGCCTTCATTTCCTCCTCACACACACACACACACACACACACACACACACACACACACACACACACACACACACACACACACACACACACACACACACACACACACACACACACACACACACACACACACACTCAGCCAGCAACTCTCCTTTGGCAGGGACACTAAGCACTGAACAGCTCTGAGCACAGCAGGAGTCTTTGGCCACCTACATACTCTGGAGTGGAAATGGAAAGAGAAAATACCACATTGAAATCAGTGATTGACATTGCAACATTTTCTGTTTCCACATCCATGTATTTTAAGTATTTATTCAAACCATTACCATATTTACTTCAGGATATGATGACTATCAATCAATAAAAAGGTTTAATCATGATACCTCCCATGGTGGTCCACAGTCTAACTCTATGGTCATACTTTTGATTAATCTCTTTTGGAAGTTCCATAAAGCTCCTATATTTTGAATTGTTAACACTTTCACTTCATGCAAACATGTATGTTAAAATATTCTAAATAATGTCCAGTATATTCTCCACAACAACCTCAAAGACACTACATGCTTGTTTGTTGTTATATTGGAGTGAGCAATTACAATGTTTTCCTCCTTTATAAAGACTGTGATAAAGAGTCTGGACCAATCACAAACAGCCTCATTGCACCCCACCTCCATTTGTGCATTCACAAGGAGCATCACCGTATTAAGTTTCGTCCTAAACAATTATGTGTGGAGTAGGCAGTGGACTCTTATGATGATCCTCACAGGAAGTGCAACAGGAAAATGAAAGAAACAATGTACAAACAGGAGAATCTGTCTTTCATATCTGTATTCAAAATCACATGTATAATGTATAAACATAAGGAAACAAAGGAGCATATAAATCAGCAAATGACAGCTTTTCACAAAAAAAGGCACTTTACATCTTGATTTTACATTTTATATATATATGTATGCTGTTATGTAAACAGAGCATCCTCGACAAGGGAGTCCCTTTGTTTATCTGTTTGCCTACCACCCCACACAGTTGGAGTGAAGTATTTGTTTTGGTGGCTCTGTGTCTATCTGTGTTTGTTTGTTTGTGCTTCCACACTTGCACTTGCCAAGATGACCAACAAAGGCCGCCAGAGGCTTGTTGTGTCAGTGGGGCGAAGTCTGCCATCTCTGATTGCTCTGTTTGTACTGAACCAGCCTTTTGAGACAAGTAAAGTGATTTTGAAATCTAAACTGTTTGAGTCACGCTTTTGAGTCCCATCTTAGTATCTCTTAGAGATTTATCACATCATCAGCACAGAACATCTATCCGTTAATCACATGAAGAGGAATTTGCATTAGCATGTTATTGTGTCAACGTTGACAGCTCTACTCTATGCATAGGTATGAGGAGAGGCATGGAAATGTAATATATCAGATTGCCCATTGCTGAGGGCTAAAATAGCTTGCCTTATATAATGAGTTCTACACAGGAAGAGAAACAATGCTTTTACTGTTCCTCCTGCAAAGACCGGTGCAAAAATGTTTTCGGCTACTTTTTGAGCTTTGTTACAAGAGCCCCACTACTGTGCACTGTTTATTAGAGTGGAAATGATATGTGCAAACAAAGATGCGCCCAAGTCACACACTCTGCTGCGTCTTTTCATCTTCCCAATTGCAAATGATCGCTGCCTCCTCCTCCTCACCTGGTGTCTGCAGGCAGCATCCCAGTGCCTCCAATCAGTGCTATATTGACAGCAGGCATCCAGCAGAAAAGTGGGAGCGCTAATAGCTCTCGATGATGCCGGATAAATACATTCTTCTCCTTCTAACTGCTCCCCCACACGTTTTACTGCCTGGCAGCGTGGCCTTTAGCCAAGGTCAAAATGTGCAGTTGCATTGTGAATAGAGCAGGTTATTTAAAACCTGGCACACGGATTTATTTAAAAACAGCTCCAACTGGGGTTGAATTTTCTCCATCTGCTTTGTTGTTTTTAAAAGGTACATTTTTATCCATTATTGGCGCAGAGATGTATTGGATGTCTCTCCTTGAATATGGTGAAAAAATAAAATACTAATTTTAATTTCTAAAAACCGACTTCTAGTCGGTTACATTTACATTACCTACATTTCAATGACGTCTATGGGAAAGTGAGCTTCTTCTTTTCACTTGATTCATAACATGAGCTTACATTTTCATCTTTTTCAACTGATTTTTTTTTTTTTTTTTTAAAGTAATGTTCCATTTTGAGGAAAAATAATGATAAAGCACTGCACACAAGTATGCAAAAACCGTTCAATTGTGACTGTCTTGGCTTTCAAACAGGACTTTGTTTTGAACCTGGAAGACAAGCTCCATTTGTATAAATACAGTCCATCTACATGTAAAGAATAAGAGGGGAAAAAAATGATACCTTCTACAAAAGAACTCAAAGATATGATCTTATTAATGGCGACATAAAAGACAGTTTACTGGGTATCTCAGTTATAGTGATGTTTGAATTGAAATGGCCACACAAATGTTAGCAAAATCCAGTTGATTAGATTTAATCAAATGTAGTTTGATAAAAAAAAATACTTCTTGTTCCCTCCCTGCACTGCTGCTGTATACACACAAACGCATGACAACAAAATCCCTTACTGTAGCTTTAAAACTGAGCGATAACGTGTAACTTTTGTAATAAATCGAAATGTAGAGGAACACTGAATGAATTGCAACTATGATTTAGTTTTTTTTTTGGTTTCTTATAAACCCATGAGATTTTTGTGCATGACTCATAAACAAACCTATAGGAAGCACAGCACCAGGCTTCCAGTGCAGCACATTTCTGTGGCCAAACCATTCTGTCTAAATAACAGGGAGGGTGGCACCGTAAACACAGACTTGCTCGGCTTTGTCGAGCTAATGACTTCCTGCTCCACTGGCTTGTGAAACAGTGTTAGAGCCAAAATAAGTAAAATTGGGAGCAGAATTTAATCTGTCACTCAATGGAAAAGCCTTTAAACAGAAACATACAGCCACCCAGAGGGTGAACACAAGCGAGGTGAAATTACAGCGAAAAGCTCCCCGGCAGAGAGTGAAGCAGCAGAACAGTTTGGGAATGGGGATTACAGATTGGTTGGATAAATAGTGGATTCTTTAAAGCAAAACACACAGTGTGAATGTCACCCAAGGTGGTACGGTCTAAAACCATAAATCCCTTAGAATCTAGGTGAGCTTCTCCTACGTAGAACGAGGGATTGATGCGGGGAGGAAGACTGTGCTTGCTCTCACTTTTTGATCTTCCTGAATTTGCCCCAAGCTTGGTTTTGAAGAGTGTAGCTGTGCAGCAGTCATATTAACAACCCAACTGTTGCAAGGTAGTGTGTGTGTGTGCGTGCGCGAGTGTGTGAGAGCACAACCTTCAGTCTAGGTTTCCAGCTCAGAATTAATCATTTCTGCAAATTGTTTGTTTCCTCTATAGTCTCCTGAGGGAAACTGGATGGTTGTGATGAGAAGCTTCTCTGGGGTAGATGAGCTGAAATTAATCAAAAACATCAATGGCTTGTTTTTTCTGAAATTGCCCTGCCTCTTTTCTAACCTCCTTTTCTCCAGCTGTTTTCACAAACAAAGCCATATAATACCTCAGTTACATTTCCATTCATTTATTTCTATTATGACTTATTTTACAAATACTGATCTGATCAATAATGGAAACAGATTTTTCCAAAACATATGTACTTTGCAATTTTTTGGAAGTCTAATGACAGCTGCTTCCACTTGTAAGTTTTTTTTTTATTTAACAAGTATTGTCTAAAACATCAAAGTTCCCAATGTTCCACATTAATATTCATGTCTGAAGAAAAGGAAAAAAAAAATCTGCGAAAAACAAGACATGAAATGCAGATTAGCCTCTTCTGTGAAAGATATGCAAATGGGAAGCCAGACCTCCAAAGCATTTCTTTGCACATGAGCAGATTACACATGCACACTATATTTTATATGCCTCCTCATTCAAATCGACACAGATATAATTATCATTCTGTTCAGCTAAATATAGAAATACCCAGCAAGTTTCATATGAGTGTGGACAGTAAGCGTGTAGCCTTCAACTTACAGTAGCACCAGTGGTCTGAAAAGTAAATGGAATTCTTGAAAACAGCACTGGCTTTTAATTTAAAGGCGGTTCTTGCAGTGTTGATTAAATGATTAAAATAAACCAGAGCATGGAGTCAGGTGTGAAAGAATATTTTATTCATAATGACTTCATAAAAAGTCACTTATGTGATATTGTGTTATTGCAAGGGCTGCCTCGTGATTGTTGTGGAGCAATATTTAACAGTGTCACCATTCTGTCACCAGTTTTTAAAACTAAAGTTTATCCATAAAGTTTTGATGTTAATTGACGGCTACATAGGTTCTCCAACACACTTGGAAGGAAAGGGTGAGATGCAAGCTATTCAGCTACAGCATGATCATTAATGGCATAGTTATATTATTATTAGTATCATTTTTTTAGACTGTGGAATTTCTTTAGACTACTATATTCCAGTATTGTTGATTTTATGCGATGTTAACTAATTTTAATTTGTATTCCTAAACATGGGCTACATGGTGTCATGAATGATACTGTATAATGTACATATGTGTTAGCAATGTACCAGACTAGAGCCTTATGCTTATCTATCTATCTATCTATCTATCTATCTATCTATCTATCTATCTATCTATCTATCTATCTATCTATCTATCTATCTATCTATACATCTATACATCTATCTATCAAGTCATCATTGCACTCTCCATCTTGTCCTTGATAACAGCCTGCAGGTCACCTATCCTCTTGATCCATCTACCTACCGAAAATAATGCATTTCATCTAAACAGTCCCAAATGGGATTCATTACAGAGCACTTTATGTTAAAATTATTAATATAATGTTTCAAGAAGCTTTAATTTCCCATTTACAATAAAAATCCAATGTTGATGCATCACAAAAACACACCATACATTTCTGCATCAGTGCATCTGCCACATCCCAAAAGCTTAACAAATCTTTTATAACAGCAAACGGATACATTCCTGTTTAACTTTTACAAACATACTGTATGACAGAAGTAACCAAACTTATAACTGAGCCTCAAAAGAGTCAAACCAAACACAGGCCATCATGCACTAAAGATAAAAATATACAGAAATATGACGTACATTTTCTTAAAATCATTTAAGAAAATCCATTTAAATATGTTTATGTAAAGGCTTTGACTCCACAAAATGTTAACTACATATGCTTACTACACCATAGAATGTAGAAATTCAAATATATAAATAGGATTAAAAATTCAAAAACATCAAACACGGTGGTAGAAATGCATTTCCTGAAATGCTATTACTTACATGTCAGAAATCTTGACCTATAGCATCACTTCACTCAAACGATGGGTATCTCAACATGGAACAAATGCCACATGTAAACTTACAGCGCGATAATTAATTGAAAGTGGGTTAATTCCTCCCACCACAGTAGTCCACATTAGCAGGGAAGCGATAAGGAACTGCTTTAATAGTGGGTCAGACCTTCATGGAGAAGTCCAGCCTGAGCTGAGTGAAGCTTATCTAAATCCTCTTGGCGGAGATATCAGAGGAGAGAGCAGAGAAGTGCTTAAATTTGCCTGAAAAGAAGCTCTTAGAAATACAGCAGCGGCAAGAACTTCCTCAGAAAGTGCTCGACTTTACTGCTCAGTGTTGACCAGTTTACTCAATACGTTCTATTAAATAGGAAAAAAAAAATGGAAGCACACTGACTATGACAGCAAACCACTTTATAATGTGAAAGGGGGCACTATAGTATGTCAAATATGATTGAAAATGGCCATACTCCACATTTTTTCCATCCTCGGGCAGCCCTGTAGTGGTGCTGGTCCCTCGTCTGTGTTTGGTGTCAATGAAAAGCACAAGGTCGCCTGCACGGGTTACGCCGCGCTCTCTACCGATAAACCTTCGCTGTCGCTCTGCTTTAGCAACTGCCCACTGGAGCCTCTGAGCGCTTCCTCCTCTTCATCAGATCTGCCAATGCTCAGGTGTCTCCGGCATACAGGAGGACTATAGGGGTCAACACACACAGGCACAACATTAGATTGTTTTACCAAGCAACATATTTGCTGTAAAGAGGGCAACATGGGAAAACAAACAAAACATAACATGCATAATTTATATTAAGTCATGTTATCACGACGGACTGGCGAACTGTCCAGGGTGTCCCCCCGCCGATCGGCCTATGTCAGCTGAGATAGGCACATCCTCCCCTGCGAGGATAAAGCGGTAGATAATGGATGGGTTAGTAAATACATCACAAAAATCCATAACCAGGTTTCACCCACATTTAGTAAATAACGTGCAGTTAGTGAAGTAGATGTCAGAGTTGAGACAATGCAAGAGATGCATTTGGTGCCGATAAGCTCAACAACTAATAGGCTGGAAAGGTGATAATAAAACTGTTAGCTAAAGCAGTAGAGACCTGAAGTCAGCACACAAGTGTTTTCTTTCTTTCTTTCTTTCTGCATCTGCTCTACATACTCTGAAAACAAGCAAACACTTTGGTGCTAAATCTTGCCAGTCTCAGACCAAAATTAAATATTATTAAAACTGAGTATGAGAATTATGAGAATAAAGTTGTAATATTACAATAATAAAATCTTAATATTAAAAAAGTCATAATATTACAATAATAAAGCTGTAATATTATGAGATTATTTTCTATGATTGTCTAATGCATTATCATTATCATTATTATTAAACAGCAAAACAACACAGATGTAACCAGCAGTTGAACCACTTCCAGCCATTTCCTCCCACAGTCCACAAGAGATGATTTTCTCCAAGTCTGTGGAATTCTTTCTTTCAAACAGACTCAGTTTCTTGCACAATCTTTCCAAAGTCCTGAAGCTGAAGATAATGCAGTGCTGCCAAAAAAATAAGTATTTCTTTATTTGTGAAGCCCCAATCAAAATGTAACTTCACAAAATGCTCTGCATTTTTCCATCTTGACGCAGGTTGCAGCTGATCATTTGTGATCTTAATTTTTACGACTTTATTCTCACAATACTGGGACTCTATTCTCATAATATTATGACTTTATTCTAAAAAAAAAAATCAGTTTTGCCTTAATAGTCAGTCGTATCAACCACTAAACCTATACCAACTTTAATTTACTTGCATGACAGACCAACACAGTCTCACTCCCAGAACGTCAAATAGCGACTGTGGGTAAGGGCGTTGCACCTGTGCTTTGCACCCCCAGCTTGCAATATGCTAGGAACCAGCTTGAGACACAGTCACTCACTGAATGGCAGCAGTAGAGCAGCATCTTATGTGTCTCTAAAATGCCAAAAACACACAATTAATCTTACAAAAAGGCAGCCGGATAAAGCAGTGAACAGGTTATTTAGATTTTTTGAGAGCATTGTGTGAAGTTGTTAAAGTCTGTTTCTCCTTGTGTCACTGCTGGTGGCCATATTTCCAGAGAGAATGAGACATGAGCACTTAAGAGCCAGTGCAATATTAAGTCCACTAAATGTTCACCAGCACATTTTCAAGTGAACCCAAGAGCCAGTGTTGAAGTGGAGACTCATATTCTTGCTCTATTACAAACATGAAGCAGCTGCCGTGCCTTTCTTTTTTCTCTTCAAACCACACAGGAGCAAGAGAAGCTGTCAGTAAAATGACTCAGAAAACACATCGCTTTTGAAGCCGAGAGATAATTTTAGAAATGTTAATTATGATGCAAAGTGTCTTGCAATTCTCTTTAGACTCCTCTCAGTTAACACATCTAGGAAACAATGTGTAATTTCATTTTATCCCGCTGCCAACATCTTTTTTTGCTGGGTTTTTTTTTTAAGTGTGGAAGTGAGTCACCTCCAACTTAACGTCAAGCAGAGACACTCACATTTGCACAGATGTAATCAATCTGTACAAAGAATGGAGAGTGAATGAGAGAAGCAACGCTGCTCTACAACTACGTCGCATTTCTGATGTCAAGTAATTGCAGTCATGATTATACAGGAGGGGTATCAGCAGTTGTTTATGAAGGAATTGAGGAACAAAATGGAAGAAAACTGTTGGTGTCAGCAATGGCCACCAGAGGCAAACTACAGTATAATAAATAAAGTCATCATTGTGTAAATGTAGATAAATGTTGACAAGAGGGAAGGGAAATATGGCATGATCTTATTTGCGAAAATACAAATTTGAAAAAATGACATCTTAAATCTAGTACAAGCAGGGGTGTTGCAACAGTTAACGTCTTTGTTTACATATTTACAGTTTAATTGGATACATTAATGCGCCTTAGTAATTCCATAATACAAATATAATATAATAAGAATATGCACTTGAAGCCACGTTGAGATTTTCTTGCAGCCAGGCTCCTCTTGGACAATACCAACTGTCAAACACACGGGTGTCCACACAAATTTGTTTATTTTCCTGTAACATAATTTGCAAAACTAGTAGTGATTGAGATCATTACCTCCTCAAGAAAATGTTTACTGATGTTATAAACTGAGCTTATTTTCCCTTATCTGGTGGCTATTTGATATATGCCGACTTATGGTTAGTTTCAATGCAGGCATTGTGGGTACAACTCAAGGCAAGGTCGGTAAACACAACCAAAACATACGCGCACCTAGAACGACAGCTTGACGAAATGGCTGAGTCCAGTATTGCAGTGTGTAGTTTGCTTCTTTGGGCAGTCAAAAAAAAGTTGAGTGTTAGTGTATCACAGGGATTATATACAGTGTGAGAATAACTAAATAAAAAACATTACACACAGCAATCTGTTAGTCATTTTATTTATTTTTTTTGCATCACCATGCCCCCTTACTGTCAGTCACTGCCAGGCCTGTAGATATACTTCATCATCAAGTTATCCATCTTCTTTTGCTTCTTCTTGGATTCTTTCTTCTTAGGTTGTGCGCGACCTGTGAGCTCCTCGTCATCATCATCATCTGGGTGTTTTGGGGCTCGTTTAATGCTGCTGGAGCTGCGGTAGGAGATGGTGGAGTCGGAGGAGGAAGAGGAAGAGGACGACGACTCAGAGGAGGAAGAGGAATCTTCAGACTCACTCGGCTTCTTGTTAGATCTCCTCTTGGACTTCTTGCTTTTCTTCTTCCTTGAGCTCTTCCTGCTGTGATGATCATCTGACGAGTCGTCTGATGGAGAGTGTCTACTCTTTTTATCTCTGCGACTGCGGGAGCTGCTGGTGCTCAGGCTGCTGGACGGCCGATTACTGTAGTCCAGAGCAGAGCTTGATGAGGAGCGCAGCAGGCTGGATGAACTGCAGCCAAGCCCCTCATCCTCCCCCTTCTTCTTAAGTTCTTCACTTCCCATTGTCGTCTTCTCATCCTCTTCTTCACCACTAGAATCACTCAGTTTGCTGCGCTTGAATTTAATGGGTTTGAAGCTCAGCACCTCATTGATAGCCGCCTCCAAGTCAGGATCTAGGTAGTTGCGGTGTGTGACTGTTTTAATGTCAGATGATTCTGTCGGGTTGCCGTCTGAGGACCGCGGTTGAGCCGGGGTAGAAAAGCTGCGGCTCACTGAGCGGGGACTGTAAGGTGAAGTTCCCCCTTCACTGAAAGCTACACTCTGGGCATCATCCTCATCGTTGTCACGTAAACGCAGGCCAAATTCGCTGAGGCCGCAGCTTCGGGCAAGGGACAAGCGTGAACTGGTTTGTCTCTCGTCTTTCCAAGAAGTGCTACGATGCAGTGATCGGGGACTGGAGCGGCTCACGCTGCTGATCGTCGACTTACTGTCATCCTCCATGTCCAACATACCCCTCCTGGTGGACATCCTGCTGGGAACCACAGATGACACCATGGACTCCTTATCAAATTCAGGGCTGCTGCGGGAGGTCCAGCGGGACTCCAGTCCCTTTCTGGCTCTGCTGGTGGCCTCAGAATATGCCATGGAGATGACAGAGCCTTTGTCATCCAAGTCTTCCTGTGCCTGGCTCTTCTTCCGTTCGTCCTGGATCTCTCCAGACTTTGATTTGGCTTTACGAAGCGAGGCATGGTCTGGCATGTCAGGCTGCTCTTTGAGAGTGCTAAACAAGGAATTTTCATCGCCCGTCCCCCCGATGGAGTCTTTCAGGTTGGAGCGTTTCCTGTAGCTCAGGGAACTCATGACAGACACTGATCTGATTTGCTCTATGTCTTTCCCATCTTTGCTGGTGTCACTCATCTTCTCCTTACCTTCTTTCACCTCCTTGGTATCTGCATTTGCTGCATATCTGAAGGGTTATGAAGTAAATTTGACAACAGACACAATCAACAAAACCCAAATTAAACATTCAACAAAATACTCAAAATAACCTGTTTTGTGCAACATCCACAGCTCATGTGCGATAACTCCTTGGGACCAAACAAGAGGGAACAAATGAGCCTCTGGCTTGTGATTGGACAATATACGATTTTATCACAATTGTACTACATCAAATCTTATGATCAACTCAAATCAAATTGTACTAAATTAAAGTGAATTGTTGCATGGTGCCATGGTGGTACAGTGGCTAGCACCGTTGCCTCACAGCAAGAAAGTCACCAATTTGAATCCCGGGTCAACCAACAGCCTTTCTAGGTGGGGTTTGAATGTTCTCCCTGTTCCTCCCACAGTCCAAATACATGCAGAGGTTGATTGAACTCTATACATTGACTCTAAGTGTGAATGTGAGAGTGAATGGTTGTTGGTCTTTGTGTGTTGGCCCTGTGATGGACTCTGCCTTTCGCCCTATGTCAGCTAGGATTGGCTCCAGCTTCCCACTACCCTCATGTGAAGGATAAAGCAGTACACAGTGAGTAAGTGAATCATAACATAATACAAGTATCATTAATGAATCAAAGGGAAGTCTGTGTATTGAGATACATATCACATGGTCCTCTAAGATAGAGATGCACAGCTTGGCAAACTTCCTGGAAAACCATGAGAACATGAAGTTTTGCAGAAAAGGGGCATCTTTGTATATTTTGTTATACACATTTAGTTCCTTAAAGCCTTATTTCCTTATTGCATTACTATTGTGAATTATTTTTTTGTCCCATGCCTTCCTCTGGCTACTGCAGATGTATACAGTATCAACTTTAGGATGTGAGAAAACCAGTGTGAAAATCTATCAAACTGTAACAGAAGCGTCATTTAGCAGGTGTGAGAACTGGCCAGGGGCCACTTCAATAAATTTGGCAGCAGCCGTTCCCCCATTACCGCCTCCTGTCATTGGACATAGTACTCAGAGAGAGGGATGACACCTAATCACAAAAAATACTCATCTGTCTTTTGCAAACTACCTTGAGTAATTCTGTTGTGTTTTTTTAAGGTCAGGGAATGTGGGTCGTTTCATGGCGATGTCACCACAGGGATACACACAGTAATCTGTTATGATACAAAAGGAGCAAAAATCACTAACCTGGTGTTTTTCAGGCTTCCTTCATCTGCGACGGTCTTAGTGGAGCCTTTGTTCTTCGAGAGCCAAGACTTGACACCGTCCACTCTGTCCTCCACCTCTGAATCCGTCTCTGTATCATCACCACTGTGAAGAAACAAATCCAGTTTGTGAGAATCACCTGCAACTCCATATTCATCGTAACAAGTCATTATTTTCATATTCAAGAGCTTAAGTCTCGCAGCTTTAGATGACTATAGGAAATGCAATAGAACAAGACAAAACAAGATACAAGTCAAAAAGTAAAGGTAATAAATGGTCAACATGCATTAAAAACATAAAAAAGAAATATGGAAAAAAATTCAATATTAGAAGCAAAAAACAAAGATATCATCAAAAGAGTGGGGAACTGCACTGACGTGTGTTAAATGGCACAGATACATGAGATGTGTTGCGTGTTGTCTACTCAGAACCAGAAGGTAGATGAAGGTCTTAGAGGCATAATTAACTTGTTTGGCTGGTTCTTGGCTGTGAGCATCTGTGTGGCGTGTCACCTGCTCCTGGTGATTGTTATTGGAGAAGAGCCATCAGGAGCCCAGTGGCACTATATGCTTGACAAAACAATCAATAAACAGAGACCTGGGGATCACAATAAAAAAAAAAAAAAAAAGGTCCTACTGATTCCACCTGCTTGAGCTTGCCACTTTATTTATTTGTTTCTAAATCGACACTGCATTTCCTGCATTATGCCCACTGTTTCCTGGAAGCTTAATGTGACAGGAAATGGGGCAACGGTCGATACTGCCATTTGTGACTTATGTGATCTATTACTTATGTGATTAAGTTGCACGTTTTTTGGGAGCTGCTCAACAATTACTCTCATCTCACACCTTTAAATATAGATGACTTTCCATTACTTTTAAACCGACTTTAATGTCTGGGATTTTGAAAGCACACGTGCTGCTTGCATCCAAAGTATCACATATTCACGACATAGCCTACATTTAATGTGCTGCTATGGTAATCTCTTTCAGAGAAAATTACATCATCTCCAGTATAGTTTTTTGATAGAGAACAAGACAAACGTATATGAAGATATTGTTGAGAGTGAGCAAATATTTCAATTTGTTTTGATTTAGAGCAGACTTGGTTTCATCTCCGCTGTTAGGTTCAGTATCTTTATTGGACAATGTGCTCCATCTATCTGAATATTTGCCTATATCACAACGCTGTCGATGTATATTTCATCTACAGGGAGCCGGCTATCATTAAAAAGAAAAAAAAAAAAACGGTGACGCAGGTGTAACAGCTCCTGCTTCTCGCACCAGCTTATCCATCTAAACCTTGGAACGTGACACGGAATGCACAAAAGCAGCAAAGACAGAGGAGGTGTGAGATGACAGACAGACTGCTGAGCTCTATCATTTGTTCACATTCCACATATCCATCTATGCAGGTCTCCCAGTGAGCAGTGCACCATTTATTTTCCCACCAAAAGCTTTGTGTCACTTTTTATGTCATGTTTCCTCAGAGAACACCGTGTCCTCTCTTCTATTTCATTTTTTTTTCTAGGGGGGGTGAGGGGGTGATCTGCCTAAAAGCTTTTTTTGTTCCCCTCACACAATAAAGGTGGTGCTGCTTCTGGTCTATGTGCATTATGAGCAAGTCAGCACAGACGAAAACAAAGCTCAGATTCTCAGACTAAGCAATGTTCAAGCTTTCTAAGAGCTTTCCACTCTTTCCCTCCATCAACTTCACAGCCAAGTTTTTCTTAGGGGAAGGTGAGACTAATGATAATCCCAGAGAGAATACATGACCTGATATATTTATTTTCAACAAAAACATATTAATCTTAGAGTTTAAGTGGAGTTTCATGAGGGAAAAAACTGTGACTTCTGCATCCATTATACAGTACATTATGTGGTAATTTTACACCTCTCTTAATTACAGAAGTGAATTTTTTTTATTAATTAGTATCACAAAATAACGTGTAACGTATTACATTATAACAAGAACTGTTCTGTTAACCATAGTACGTATGCAGTGTTCTGGTTTCATTTGTGATGTCAATCAGGAAGTGAAGATTTATTGACTAGCCACCAGGGGTCGAGACCACTGGTTGCAAATACAAGTCAGCAAAGGAGTTAGCTAGTTTAAAGCTAACATAGAGTGGTCCTATCTTACATATACGTTAGTTATGGAGGTCTACTTACATACATTAGCTTGTTTTTGTGGTCCAAAACCTCCTAGTTGTTTCAAAAACAAAAAAACAACCTCGTAGTTGCTGTAAATGAGCCGATAGAAATCTCTCCTCACTGAAGCTCTCGTCAGCTCTCACACCCAGAAGACAGACTGTGTTGTGATTGGCCAGCCAGCGTTGAGCCTTCCCAACTTTCTTGTGATTGGCCGATACCTGGAAGTGACATATTCAGCACACCAGCTCTCAGAAGCACAGCTCCCCCTTCTGAAACGGTGGATGCACTGCTACTCATTATCAACAATGTTTAAAAATAGCTTCGTCACGACTCCCTGCCACAGTCCCTTTAACGCCTTTGATCAGGAGTCAGACCCAGAGTCAGAAGACCCTGTCGCTCGTGAAACACCTCCACAACTGACATTCTTCTTCTTCTGCGGTTCAATGTACCCAATGGGATGTGGCCGGACTAGTGCCTGGAGCAGGAGGATCTGCTGTTCAGGAGAAATGCTGTTTACCTAACCGGAACAGGTTTTTTCAGAGATCTCACTGAGCCCAAGATTACAATACAACACAGTGTTCTCAGCAGTGGCTGAACTGTTTGTTTCAAACCTTCAGGGCTTCTTAAACAAGGTAATGGCACAGATACACACCAAAAAAAATAATTAATTGGTACTTCCGTTCTATGGGAACCTTAAGTTCTTCTTCAATAGAATAATATGTACATTTTGGAACATATGATTGGGACTGACAGCTGGACAGCTTTTGACTTAGGAAGAGTTCATAAATCAATATTTGGTGGAATAAGCCTGATTTTTTTTTGTTATCACAGCATGCATATTGCCATGCTCTCCAGCAGCCTTTCACATTGCTGCTGGGTGACTTTATGCCACTCCTGGCACAAAAATTCAAGCAGCTCAGCTCTGTTTAATGGCGTGTAACCATCCATCATCCTTTTCATCACATTCCAGAGGTTTTCAGTGGGGTTCAGGTCTGGAGATTGGACTGGATATGACAGGGTCTTGATCTGGTGATCATGGAGCATTGTCCTGCTGAGAAAAAAACATCCCTCAGAGTTGAGGAACATTTTCAGCTCAGAAGGAAAAAAGTTTTCTTCCAGGATAACCTTATACGTGGCTTGATTCATGCGTCCACAAAGACGAAACTGCCTAATTCCAGCCTTGCTGAAGCACCCAGATCATCAATCCTCCATAAGGCCTCTCCTGGTCTATCTAACCATTAGATGACCATGTGTTGGGCAAAGCTGAAAATTGGACTCATCAGAAAAGATGACCCTACTCCAGTCCTCTATTGTCCAATTCTCATGGTCTTTTGCAAACATTTTCCTTGCTTCTCATTGATGCAGGGCTTGAGTCCTTCATCAACCATTCACCTAATCAGAAACTCATTGAATAGTTCAACAGATACTGGAGTGGAATAGCTGTCATGCTGATTTATGAAAAATTTTAATTGGTCTCTTAATTTTTTTCCAAAGCTCTATACTTTTTTTGTTTCCTGCACCCAACTGCAGAGATCATTTAGTCTCTTCTGTAGTGAAATTAGCATCATTTTAGCCTACTCAGAGATATACATTGTATTGATTTTGCAATACAATTAAAAATAAAAATAGTTAAGGAGGTAGCAGCTAATTTAGCATACTGTGTTATTAGTCATATCGGGGATCTTGGCGTGTTTGCCGATATTTGATATTATATTTTAAAGCCAATATCAGCCTTTACCAATATTGTGCTAATATCATGCATTCCAATTTGACAATGTAATGAGATAAGGTGGTCTAGCGGAGGTAGATTGCCCTTGGCAATTCTAATCATCTCTATCAGTTTACATACTTGTAAATTCACGTCCCAGTGTGAGTTAAAGACTCATGCTTACTTTCATACAGGAGGCCTGTTGTACCTAAATTCTCTGGGAAAGGAGATGATAAGACAGATAAACTATGTACTGTACTATGTATCAACCCTGGCAAATTGCTCGTCAGAATCAGAGATGACGCCCTGCAGTTCATGTCTGGCATTGTCTCTGTTCTCTGTACTGAGCCGCCTCTGGTTGTGATCTGGCCGAAAACATGGATATCCGTATGAAAGAGACTCAAATCACAATGTTTAGATATTTCCTCAATTTATCTAATCTCCACACACTGTTTCCTCGTTTAAACACAAGTTTCACTGGACAGCCCATGGCCAAGAGGAAAGAAATTGGGCTTGTAACCAATTCCCCATGTGTCCGATTTGTGTGTGTTCACTACCATAAAATGAATTACTTCATGTTGAAATAATATAAGTTCGCACATTATTATATAATGTGTTAATGCCTTTCCATTTTACTAGTAGCAGTTGCCCTGTTTTCAGCACATTAAATACTGTGCATCTGATAAAAATTCACCACAGAAAAAAACAACAATCGGTTCATTAGTACAGGGGAGTTAATTACACTCGCTGTCCATTTGCCAGCTCTGTGATGCTTTGACTTTTTAACATGGTCTATTACAAAACAGAACGCTGGAGCCAGCTCAAGCACAAATCATCACCCACACGAACATGAAATAAAAGGTGGCTCGCAATTGAGCGCTGTGCAAATGGTGTCACAAACGATTTGTCCTTGGCCTCCACACAACGAGCTAACCGGTCCTGAGGCTCACAGATACAAACAAGCCCCCAGAATTTAGCGGTGAACGTTAATCGCTTCTGACAATCGGTCTGAGCTGGTTGTAAATCTTTGTCACAAATACTTAAACTCAGAATCAACGTATGTGTGGCTTGTGTTTTCAGCAGTTTAGCACTTGTAAGGAAAACATATTTTCATGACAGATATACTGGCAAAAAAAGTCCAGTTTATGTTCTGCACTAGACACACAGTGACTAGTGCCGAACATAAACAAGAACGTTGTCTTATAATTAATACATTTTTATTTTTGAATTATCTATATAAAAATGTATAATGTTTTATGTTACAATAATAATAAATGATAACTTGAAACTTGAAAATGTTCAGGTTATAATAAGATAGTTTAGTTTTTTGTTGCAATGTGATATGGTTGTATGTCTTAATAACGCGAAAATATCTCATAAAGTGAAACTTTAAACTAATGTGTCTAATCACTCCCGTTTCTTTCTTTTTCTTTTCTAAAACAAAACAAGATATAACGCCATCGTAACCTCTGTTTTGAAACACTGAGTACACAGATACAGATTAATAACGCAAATCATCTGGAAAATGCACTTTGTGTTTAGAACTCCTTCATTGTTGCTCATCCATGCTGATAATGATATCAACGGAGGGAGGAATGCAATTAAGCCAACTTGGTGTTCACAAGAAGAAAAGCAGAGCTGTGACACACCCAGGTTCACTGAAGCCACATGGATCACAACATACCACATGCACATACGGAACAATAAATTGTGTGACACCAAGGGTCTTTAAAGCGGACCTAGACTGGAAGTTCCAGCTATTTTTTTGGTGTGAATCTGCGCCATTATCTCATTAATGAAGACCTGAAGTTCCGAAACAAACAGCTGCTGAGAACGCTGTGTTGTATTGTAATCTCGGGCTCAGCGAGATTTCTGAAAAAAGCCATTCTCGTTACGTAAACAGCAGTTCTCCTGAACAGCAGATCGTCCTGCTCCGGGCACTAGTCCGGGCACATCTGGTTGCGTACATTGAACCACAGAAGAAGAAGAACGTCCGTTGTGGAGGTGTTTCACTTGCGACAGTGTCTTCTGACTCTGGGTCTGACTCTGGGTCAAAGTCATAAAAGGGACTGCGGCGGGGAGTCGTGACGAAACTATTTTTAAACATTGTTAAAACAATGTTTTGATAATGAGTAGCAGCGCTTCCACCATTCCAGAGGGCTGCGCTTCTGAGAGCTGGTGTGCTGATCACGTCACTTCCAGGTTTTGGCCAATTACAACACAGTCTGTCTTCTGGGGGTGAGATTTCAGTCTGAAACACCTGGGCTGACGAGAGCTTCAGTGAGGAGAAATTTCTATCAGCTCGTTTCCAGCAATTAGGAGTTTTTTTTCCATAAAAACATGTTAATGTATGTAAGTAGACCTCCATAACTCACATATATGTGCGATAGGACCACTCTATGTGAGCTTTAAGAAAACAACTGGATGTTAGAGTAGGAACTTAAGTCTATAATTATGTGCAACAAACTAAAGAAATATCTCTTATGAAAGTTAAAATTATTTCACAATAAAAAATGTGTCAACCCACTTCAAGTCAAGTAGAAAGGGAATTTGACTTGTAACCGGAGGGTTGCAGGTTCAAATGCCTGCCAGGTCAAGGGCTGGGGTACCACTGAGCAACTGTAACATAAAGAGCTCCAGCTAGCATCATTTTCAACCAATCAGAGTTCACTGTGGACTGGAAATCCATGAAAAATTAACTAAAAATCACTGAACCTGACGGACTGAATATATCACAGTACTAAAATACCCTCATCCTACTCTGGAGTACACCAAGACATTGTAAAATTCTGTTGCCCAATCACTCCCTATTATGTACCCGCTTTGAATCCATTTATGGCAGTGATCTAGCTCTGTTGTCTCTCAGGATCTTTTGGGATCCAGGAACTTTCCTGTTTGCTTGTCCCTGTTTGTGTTGGCACAACAGCTACCCCACTATTATACACATTTTCCTGGTAGGTTTCCTTTAGATGAGCACATCCTTTAACAGTCACAGTCAATGATTTACACATTTCACAGACGATCCCAGTCGATGCTCACTTTAAGGTAACATTTTTCACAACACTATGGATGTGATTGGATTAGTGCATCATGTGCATGCATGTAAAACAGCAGCTGAGTTTTTGAGTGAAGAAAAACATGTTAGTCGTGCATTGTGCTGTCATTGTTTTACACCCCCCCACCACCTGACTGTTCAGCCATTCACATATAATCACATTTCATAGTCATAAGCATCGCTCACACAGTGACAGATAAGGCCTTCCAGAGCATTATGTAAAAGCATGCTCGCTTTGCGCCACAGGTGCAACAGCAGATCAATTCAAAACCAAATACTTGATGTTCAAGATGATCCTCTGAGAAAATGTGAATATGTGTGAATATGTGCTTTATTTGACCGTTTCCTCACTGGAGTGTTTTAGTGATTCTATATTTATTTATTATGTACCATATTTGTGTCTTTTCTGCTTTTATATTACATGTCTATGCTTAAAAGCATGTAATGTATTTTTTTTTTTTTTTTTTAAAGAACACCTGCACTAAATGGCCCTCATCTGTTTTCAATTATAACATCCTTATTCTCTACAATGCCCTATACATAAGGCAAAAAGAAAATCAATCCCTTTTGAAATGATAAATGGTTTGTATTTACCGTATGTAGCACTTAACTAGTCCTGATGACCACTCACAGCTGCATGCTTTACACATGCTTTGCGATTCATCCATTCACTCACGCTTCCGTACAGTGCATCTGTGTGCAGCACATTTTCTATCACTCATCTTTCATAACCATTCATACAAATTGGCATGGAGACTAGCGGAGCTGGGAATAAAACCCACAACCTTCGAGTTGAAAGACAACCCTTTCTTTGGATCAAATGTCCTTATGTATTTATATATATATATATATATATATATATATATATATATATATATATGTATGTATGTATATATATATATATATATATATGTATGTATGTATATATATATATATATATATATATGTATGTATGTATATATATATATATATATATATATATAAATGGGGGTAACACTAAAGATGAAAGCCCATGGAAGACAAGATGAGACTAGAAATATACATGTTTGTGATTAATTTTCTCAGTGAGTGGGATTATCGGTCATTTGATGATCATGCTGCAAATAAAAACAGAGGATGTGGTTTAATTAGATTCATAGAGACAATAATGCAGTATTACTGTTCCACAGGTATGTCACAGTAAGAGGAGAGTTGTTTTTCTTTTTGATTTAAAAATATTAGTGTTTTAATTTTTCCTCCAACAATATACAAAATATCCTATGTGCCATCACATTTTTGTGGCTCTGTCAGATGAAAGATAAGCACTTAAAATCTCCAGTAAGGTTGATGGTGTCGAGATACTTCCCAAAAAAAAAATCTTTGTTATCACATATGTTTACCACAGACATGAAATTTCCATTCTCTTTAAAATAACTTCTCCTCACTGTGTTACTGTGAACAACACACACTGAAAGGATGAGGAATACTGCGTTATTCTCCCCTGTGGTTGAAAATGAGTGAGGAAACAAAACAAAACAAAACAAAGGATGCATTTTTCCGTTCTCACGTTTTGTTTCTTCTTTTCTGATATTTTGTCACCGTGTCTTGCAAACTGTCCATAAGTGTGAAAAAAAAGGAGAACAGGGAGAAAAAACAGAGAAAGTGAGATACACAAACAACAGAGTAAAGAAATAGTACAAAAATAAGATAACAAACAGATGAATGGTTTTACACTTCCATGTTCACACACGGGGAAAAATAACTATCCTTCGCAAATCAGTGACTTGACAAATCAACTCCTGCTGTTGCTGGCCTCCTTCACAAACACAGACAGTGTATGTAATGTCTTCCTTTCAAAGATCTGTTTTACTGCAGACAGTGTTTACCTCAGTGTGCTCAGAGCGAGTCTAACCCTCAACCTCGCTGCAAAGAGGGAAGGGGAAACCAAACGGAGAAAAACCAGCTCTGAGACAAGAGATCAGAAGAAGGGAGCTAAATTAAACCGTGTGAGAGGTATCTGGGGAACAGACGATGTAGAAAGCCTCACTCAGTACAAAAGAGGTGAGAGAGAAATAGATGTTGGAAGATGTGGGGGAAGTGAAAAAGAATGAGGAGATGTGAGCTGGGATTGACAGACTACTGACAAACAAGCTGTTCCCATTTGGTAACTTTCTTGTAACTTATGAAGAAAACATGCTTTCACTTCAGTACGTCATCTCCCTGATGTTCCAAACATACATTACTGGTGTCATTTATTTTCTACACTTAAAAAAATAATAATTTTATAAATACTTGGGAGTTATGATCATCACGTTTTCTCTTGGAAAAGTGCATACTGTACATCATTTGAAGCATATGCAAGTAAAGGTTTGAATTTTGAGTCGTTCCCTTCGGTCACTTCAGTTGAATTATTATAACCCAAGCCAATAAGAGGGGAGTTAAAATATGATCCACTTATCATCCAGGAACTTGAATATTTGTACTGCAATGTGGAATTTGCTTTTCGTCTTGTGTGAAGGCACCATTAAAATCTTGAGGTGAGATGACAAACCTGTAACTGGTTTTACAGGTGAACTCTACCAAGCCTCTGCTTCTTCTTTCAGCGTCCCCCTTTAGGGGGCGCCACAGCGGATCATCTGCTTCCATCTTGACCTATCCTTTATGCCCTCGTCTGATACACCAGCTGTTCTTCTTAACAACATTCATGATCATTCTCTGACTAGTTAACTCTACCAAGCAAGACAACTTAATAGAACAAGTCCAGGATGGAAATCACTCCTTTTGTTGTTTTGTTGAGAAAATTAAGAAAACCACATGATGAAGTATTATCTTTCTCGCTATCCATCCATCCAACTTTAGAGCAGTGAGGTACCTGTTGATTAAGTCATCATTGTCATCGCTCTCCATCTCATCCTCGATAGCAGCCTGCAGGTCACCTATCCTCTTGAATGCCAGCTTAAGGTCCACTTGTAAGCTCTGATTTGCCGCCTCCAAGCTCTCGATGTCCATCTCCTGGTAAATGGATCAGAGCACAGAAGTGCTGGTTACCTCCTGTGGTGCAAGCCTGAGTCACTTCCAGTCTCCCAGCACGAAGGGCACTTACCAGCTCGTGCTTCTTGCGGCTCGCCTCGCCCTCCTTCTTAGACAGCTCTGCCATTTCTTCTTTCTGGTCCCTGATCTGCCTCTGCATCCGTTTATTCTGCTCCTTCTCCCTGTTTTCTGCAGCAACGTGCTGGTTTCTCTCCTCCATCAACTTCTCCAGATTCTCCTTTAGGCGACCTGCCAGACTCTGAACAAGAGAAGAGAACAGCTCGTCATAACACATTTGGGCCGTACTAAAGAAAAACAAGAAGCTTTTAAAGTGAATAGTTATAAGTAATAAAATCATAATTGTAATTTGTGACAAGTTGATGAACGTGGATCATCAAGTTATACTTTGGTTTGGGCTTCATAGAAGTAATGAATCTTTTGGCACATCAGCACCACAATAGCATCAGTGTCAGGGCTTTGAAAAGATTGTGTAAGAAACCGAGTCTCTTCTGAAGAAAGAATCACAGAGACTTGTGGAGGAGGAAATGGCTGGAAGTGGTCGACTGCAAGGCTAACGCTGTGTGCTGTTACAAGATACAATTAGATTGATAATTAGAAGGAGTGGAAACTTTATTGCAAATTGATTCTTATGAAATAGACAAACTGAAAATGTGGCATTGCAATTAATAGCATCATAGGAGGAATTTGCCGTCACATCAAGTGGATGGAGGTAAAAAAAGATTACCTTTCTCACTAAAAAAATGAGAAAGGTAATCTCATGTCTTTTTTCTTGTACTATTATGACTTTATTTTCATAATATTAAAACTTAATTTTCAAAAGCTCTTATTTTTTCTTCAGTATGGTCCTAATGATCCACACTGAAGCAGTGATCAAGTTTAAGCCCCTGACCCAAGAAAGCTCTCCCTTCTTATTCAGTGTTGGATGAACAAAGATTTTTTATTTTTTCCTTAAGTAAAATGTGCATCTGTCTTCGTCTCGTGAGGTGATTTATGATTTAAAGGTGCCATATGTAAGAATGTGGCCAAAAACGGTTACTACATTCAAATTCAAAATACCGTAACTGGCAACCTGTGGTTGCTCGGCAGCTGAGACTCTACTGACTGCAATGATTGGTAGACGGCGGTAGGTGGCGCCACATGCCAAAACATGATTTCAAAACATAAACATGATTTGCAGTCTGCAAAATATTTTTTTTAATGAAAATATTTTGGCTGTACTGTTGTTGTTGGTGAGTTCAGTTTGTTACATGAACATTATTCCTCAGTCTGTGACATAAGGAGGATTTTATGGCCACTTGCTTTAGATTTATTACATAATGCACCTTTAACTATAGTTAACCTCCAAGTTATGTTCAGTGTTGTGCATTTAATGGCATTGCCATTGATCAAAGTATTTATTGTGGCCGATGGATGTGTTTCTTAATTAGTACCTCAACAATATAAAACTATGCAACAGATGCCATGCTGTACCCTCACTTTATATTATCTCCCTCTATTGATCAGTGGAATATTAAGGATTGTATCTGCATTCATAGGTTGACAAAGTGTGTCTTTAAAAATCCTCTCACCTCCAAGCGTTTGATCTGTGTCCTCTCATACTCCAGCTTTGTCTCCAGCTCACGGATCTTGGCCTCCTGACGGCTCACAAGAGACTTTTCCACCATGGACTGTTCCTGGAACTCTAGCTGACTCTGCAGTGAATGAAGCTGGAGGAAGGACACACACACACACACACATGCATATAAACAAACACAATCACTCCCTAAGGAGCAGCAGTTCCTGCACACATCCTCCTCGACCTCTTCTTCTTCCCCCTCTTCTTAAGTGGGTAATGTGAAAGACTTTTATGCTGATGTTATGTGTGCCTTAAAACAAAATTAGCGTCCACCTTTTCACCCTTCATGTGTAAATTCATTAAATCTCAGTAAATGGAAATGCTGTGCGCCCAGTCTGAATAATGAGCTCGAGATAAGCTCACAGTTTTACCACAGTCGGTCAGAAGAGGAGCTTGTGGTCGGGGCTCAGCAGCATTGGGACGCAGTAACGTCGCAGGGCTGAGCTTCATGCAAAGCACGTTCCCTGTTCCATCTGAACCGTTTTCTCATGACTGATAAAATAGAGGAAAGATACGTCCCAATAACACTAGCCCATAAGGCAACGTGGCACCTAATGAGGGAGTTTGCATCTAAGACAAGGAGGATTTGGAGCTCTCCTTTGATATTTCTACAGACGGCAGATTTCCCTCCCTACTGCTCATAAGATAACCACTTCAAGGTCAGACACTTTAGATGGCTATCGCTACCTTCCTTGGCAGAATTTAACAATGCCTCACAGCTTGCTGTGAGTCTCTAGTGAAGCCAAAAATGATATGGACTAGTAGACACTTTATACGAGAAAACCAGGGTATAGATATGAGGAATACTAGGAATGAGCAGATAGATAACTCAGTATCTGTGTTGGTCAGAATCTCTTCAAAATCACTGAATCAGAAATTTCAAAAAGAAATACTTAAAATTGGACTGATTGTGCTTGGTCTGATAACCAATATATTTTTCAACAATTGCTGCAGCCCTAAATTAAAAGTATTAGTCGTATTATCAGCTGATACTGATAATAGCATGCGTCCCGATTTAAAATATTATATTGTCCTAAAAACCTGCATTCACATAAATGCTCCGGTAAGCATTCTGTAAAGTGTGTGCTGTTTAGCTCTTCTTTAAGGGAGCAGAATATCAGTAAATGCATGAGGACGGATGTGTTGTTCACATCTTCGTAGTTTGCAAGAAAACCCCAAAACAAAACGTTGTATGAGAAAAGATAGATATGCCTAGATATAACATTTTAAACTATAATACAGCACTAGGATAAAAAACAAAACAAAGGTCTAGGCTAAGTGTGTACATTATAACTGAAATGTACTAGAGTATGCAATATAATAACCAAGTTTTTGCTGAAATTCTGCACACAAACGCATCAAAAGACAAGGCACACATTAATATTTGACACCCGTTATTGTTAGATGGTGTCCTCTGAACAAACAACCACTCCAACAGAAAATAACACTATCATTATAAAAGCACTATTATAACTGCAGGCCTAAATCACATGCATTATGCATGATGAATACACATTAATGCTGAACCTCAGCCATTTAACTGACAACTCAGTGACAAGTAAACAGTAACTAAGCCCAGAAAAAGACGACAGAGTGCTGATTGTTAACATGCACTGTTTAAGTAGACTGTTTACCAAGCGAACTTTACATGTAAAATGTCAGTTAGTAAGACAGATTTTTTACTTCAGATTGAAAGGCAACGATATCTGTTAAATGTGGTTTAAAAGGGACAAAAAGCAAATAAACACAAAAACATTTAAGGAAAAAACATTCATAGCAAAAGTGTGTTGTGTCTCAAACAATGAATAACCAAAATAAATATCAACATGAATGGAATTATTGCCCAGCCCTACTTAGAACCACGTGTTATGGTTAAAAATTAAGACAAAATTAAAACATGGATTATGATTATGTCATATCTTTGCATCTTGTCAAAATACTAACATTTCAGGATCAAGGTTTTTTTCTTCTCAGCATGGATTAACTGACGTGGGAAGGAGGAAATCTCTCAATGTCTGAAATTCTGCAGTTGTTGCTGGTGCTAGATGAGCAATCATTTCACCTGTATGTAGTGGAACCACCAAACAGCAGCACCTGCTCTCCCTCTGAACTGCTCTGTGATTGGTCACAGAGTAACTCATATACATTTTATTTCACTTCTCAAATATCACTGTTTGTCTCCTATACGATACATTTAACTGAAACCAATGATTTATAAAGGAAAATCATGAAAATTTACAGGGCTGCCCATACTTTTGCATACCACTGTATGTTGCACAGCCTCCAGACTTTCACATCATGCACACAAAAACACAGCACAGTGCATCGATGGAGGAGACAATATGTCATATTCACTCTTAGATAACTTGATTTGCATAATGCTAAATGGTTAAAAAAAAACAATTATAAAATCTTCCCTACCATGACCGTATTGCTGATGTAAAGACATTTTGTCCTTGGTTGAACACACAGAGACCACATATATAGTTTATATGTGTGAGTGAACAGAGGAATAGGAGTCTGCCATTTCGAATATGACTCAATTGTGAACACTGGAGAGAGCAGACCATCAGGGTTTTGCCAGTTGATTGGAATAATGATAGGATAGAATGCATAAAATGACCAGTTCAGGTTTTGCTTCTGACTTATCATGTGTAATCAACATCACAAGGTGAGTCACTGGATTAACAAACACACCACACTCGGACACTGTTTTCATACTTATTTCAAATTGTAGCTTATTTTTGTTTACCTGGATACTTTCTGATCTTTTTTGAAATAACATGATGCACTTGCAGTGGAACTGCAGACAAAACCATACATTAAAGAAATCACTGAGTCAGAAGGTGCTTCATCAGGTTCATCATTGATAAAAAAGGGCTTTCGTTTTTTCTTCCTCCCGAGTGCTTAAACCGCATAAAAACGTGCTGCTGAGTTTATGTGCGTGGCCCTTGAGTCGAGAAAAGGCTAAAGAACAGTTTCTCACCCTGACTCTAAATCGTCACTGATTCCTGCTATTTAAATGCAAATGGCTTTGCAATTTTGAGAAGAAGAAAAAAAAGCTGCCACAGAGACGAAACACGTTTTTTTGGTCACAGTAATCAGAAAATCTCCAAGGTCTAATCAGAGAGCAGAGTCGAGGCAGTGGGCAGGTTCCTGATAGGCAAAAAAAATAAAAAATGCTCGTACCTTTTCTTGGATCTCCTGTCTTTCCTTCGTGGCCTCTTCCAGTTGAGCCTGCAGGTCAGTGATCTGGCTCAAGTCTCTGGCGGACTATCAGACATAACAACACACAAGTTAATCATCAGAAAATGTGTGTTTGTATGTGTGTGTGTGTGTGTGTCAAAGACAGAGTGATTGTCGGTTAATGCTTCAATTATCTGTTTTAAAAAATAAAAAAAAGGACAAACAGCTTTTATATATAAATGGTTAATGAATATAGTGGGTCGATGCCAAATAATGAGTCATGTGATCTACTGTGGAACAGATTGCATCTCCCCGACTGCGCCACACACAAACACACACACACACACAGTGTTCAGAGGGGAGTGTGTCCTCCAAACCACAAAGCCTCTCCACTTCAACACACAGAGAAGAACAGAATATTAATGTTGATGCCGATGTCAGAGGTAAAATCCCACAACGTTTCAAAATAAATTAGAATAAACAAATACAAGACAATAATTAAACTTCAGTAAAACGAAAAAAAAAACAGAAATACTGTTGAACTGCTGATCCTGGAAACACATTTTATTTTAATGCGCTCTACCCCCTACAGTTTTATTTTTACCATCTTTCTTTTACATCGTTTTACGATCATACGTTTACATTTTTAGCTACTTTTATACGTTTAATTTCACAAACAGTATATGCTCTGTAACTGGATCATATGCATGCACTTGACACCTTGGACATTCAATGTGAAAATATGAGATATATATATATAAGATTCTTGCGCTTTTCAAATATGAAAGTCATTAATTGTAATACACCCAGGCACTGATACAAATACTTAACAATAACACGTGTTAGACATTATAATTTTCCTTTTTTGGAAGAAATTTTCTCTGTCTTGACCTATAACACAAAATAGTATAGATGCACTGATGCAAATACAAATATGATTTGAGCACTTGCGGAGTACTGAGGACTTAATAATGGAATAAAATGGAAAGATTTGAATTTGATTTAAAAGAATAATACCTAATATTTAGTGTCAAATCCTTTGCTCTGTGTCATGTTGGTTCTTCAGATGTTTTTATCAAATGACTTGAGTTGCTCTTTTTCTTGACAGTCTAGCAGAGCACAGGTTTACAGTCTGTTCTACTTTTGTCCTCATTGTTTATCTCAAAGTATTTCCAAACTGCTGACATTGCGACACACATGTTTATTGCTGCACAACTGCTCAACTCACTTGAAGATACATGGTAAAATGGTATTGTGCCGTTGTACATGAAGGCAGCATCGACGGCAGGTTAGGTTTTTCCCCATACAACTTCATTGATTGGTGGCAATAATGTGAGGAGGGTTTCGTCAGATAAGCCAAAACGTGCTTTAGAAACCACATGTGGACTAAATGAATGGGAAAATTGTAACATAAATCACTTAGAGTGGTCGTAAAGACCTAAAACCACGTTCCAATAGTGGCGACCTGGAAACATCTGTTACCTGTTCTAAGTTTTATCCAAATGATCTGTGTATTACATGTGTTTCCAGGAAATCACTGAATCTCTTAACGATTATTGGCCGTGAAACAAACTGGAGACAGGTGGATGAGCATTTTGCTGCACTCGTCCACGATTATTACACAGAAATGACTCCAGTACTCGCATTAAACAGAGAATTTATAACATTGAACTCATATGGCCTATGTTAAATCCTGATTGTTTCTTTTAAAACATCAAATATGAATTAATATGAACTTACTAACATTGATATCATTGTTCCTTATTGGTTAAATATAATACACATTATCATTTTCAGATAAATTATTAAAAGAAAGCACTAATATGTATGCAAATATATAACATTCTTGTAAATTAAACAAATCTAAATGACAGCCCTCCATATTATTCTCTACACTTGTTTTTTTTTCCACTTTTCCCCACTGTCCAAGTGTTGGCATTGATAAAAGAGGCAGTTATGATACATTTCCAAGGCTTTTGATGAGCAATGCTGAGGTGTAGAGAACAGATGAGTTACCTGAGCAACTGCAGCCTTGTGTTTTTTCATCAGCTCGTTCATGTCTTCCTGATCCTCCTCCATGCGCGACTGCAGGTCATTCTTCTCTCTCTGCAGCCGACTGACCTGCTCGTCCAACTGCGGGACAAAGAGAGAGTGCACACTTTAGTTTTAGAGTGACAGGATTTATTCATGAGCTATTGAATATGATAAATGGTCATTAACTGGTCAGGCCTGTGTCAGCGCAGGAATCTCATCCAATAGAAATGAAACACAATCTGGACAGGCTTCTGGCTGGAGGATGAGACCAATTGAAGATAATCAATTGGCTCATTTAGGCTGAGGAAAGTGCAGCCAGTGCCGCACATACTGGTGATGTACTATTTAGAGTTCATAATCCACGTTCAGCGGCTCAGGCCCTCAATATGCATTCTATAATCTGGGACATTTGCAAGACCTTCCTTTTTCCATAAATGCAGCAATTAACAAGCGATTGTGTGTGTGTGTGTAATTGTGTGTGTGTGTCATCCCCAGAGACACAAACATCCTCAGTCTTCATGTCTGAAATGTAGGCAGTATTCTCATGAGAGGACCATTAATGAGCAGATGGAGGTGGAAAACAAAAAAAACGACAAAGCTTATTTATCCATTAGCGCAAAATGTTGAAATCAGACATATGCCAAAGGCCATTTTTTATTTTAATATCCCACCACAGCTAGATGATGTATGCATATTAATATTGCTGCATTTTGAAGAGGGGGAGTTTGACAGGCACAAGCTCTCCATTAATTAAATGTTGTTTGTGTGCTTCTGGTTTAATTTGCTCGCCAAAAGACGGGAATAGACGGCACTTACAGAAACAATTTCTCTCTTATCAAGAGTGTGAAATGGGGAGGGAGGTCTGGAGGATTTCATTAATCATTACTTGTGTGTCAAATTACACACACTATTGATTCAATGCCACGGACAAACAAGCACATGTGGAAATGATTGGCATTCAAGCCCACTTGAGTGAATAATTGAAACATACAGCTAAACAGATGTCAAGACTCACCGACATCTTGACTTTGACCATGTCGTCCATTTGGATGTGCAAGTCCTCGATTTCAATCTCCATACTCTTCCGAGCCTTCACTGCCGCGGCGCAGGTGAACTCTGACTCTTCCAGCTGTGAGGAACAGGAGGAGGGGAAAGGTGAAGGACAAATGGAAGTTGACCAAGATCAAGGGCCACTACTGGATATGCAGAGTTCATATGCATGCTGTATGTGGTTGTCCCCAAGCGTTGGGGCAAGAGGCATGATGTCACACCCTTGACTGATGAAGATGATAGTGATAATTCTTATTAACGTTATTGATTTTTCACCATTCTCTCCTTCACTAACAACCTCAATTCTTTCTCGTCTTCTAACAGTCAAGGCAGATGTTTCTACACTCACTCTCAGAGATTGATTTTTCTCCACTGTTGCCAAGTGTTTGCTCTTTGTGTTCATGCTGGGTTTCTATATAATAATTATAAGGCTTAACCTAATTATTGTAAGGCTTGACCTTATGGCGTGAAGTGCCTTAAAAAATGTATGTTATGAATCGGCACTACACAAATAAAACTAAACTGAATTGTAAGCCCATCACTGAAAACAACAAATAGAACCTTTTGAATAAGGTATTCCCCTCCTCGCATAAGGGCGGCGCTGCATCGAGAATTACTGAAGGAGAAGGCAAGACAACAATGGCTCATCTGTTGGTTAGACAACTTCTGTTTCCTCCACATAAGACCAAAACATGGAGCTGCATCAAATCCTATGGTTTTATGTGAACATATAGGACACATACGCTGCAACAATCGACTCAGGCTATCGGCTATCGTTCTACTTGCGTGCATGTTCTGGTTGTGTTTACCCACAATACAAAAACCCACCAACAGCAGTTGGTGCGCACCAAACGATCCATTCAAACCAAAAACTCTAGTTCGTTTCATTTTCGATGGTGTTAAAGCATCAATCGCACTCGGGTCCGCACCAAATCAAGCAGACCGAGACCGCCAAAAAGAGGTGGTCTCGGTCCGCTTGACTCCGCACCAAATGTCAGACTCTGGTGCGGTCCCTCTGGTGAGAAAGCGAACTCGGGTCCAAACCATATTCTGCAGTAAATGCCATGGACATAGCCTACCTTGTAAGTCTTTGGAGCAATCTTCGTCTCATAGTTAGCACGACCACATTCATGAAAATATACGTCTTCGCCGACTCCAGCGCATCAGCAGATTGTTCTCCAGACGCAGCCGCGACTCATTCTCAAATTAGATATTTTGCCAAAAATGGCCAACACAGAGAATGTGATAAACGAAGATCAGAGCAAGTGACAATGTGCGAACGTGTTGCTCCATAGCGAGTCAAAATTGGCACTTTTCTACCGGTAGATATATACACATTGATGAAACGTAAATCGGGCCAATTTTGGTTCGTTTGCTGGTGTGAAAGCGGACCACACTGGAGTCATATGTTACATCGGATCTAGTGGTATGAAAGCACCCTAAGACTTCGATTATTTGGCACGGATCAACTTTTGGTTGCACATTTACACCTGCCCAAACGAACCGGACTTTCCGAGCAAACAAACTAAAACACTTCAAATTAGAATGGCTGGTGTGAATACGAGTTTAAACCAGTGCCAGCCCAAACCTTAATACAGACCTAAGCAGAATTTAATTTGGGCCCACACACTTTTCAGTCACCTGTGCTTAACTATCATCAAATAATAGTTGTGTTATTTATTGTCTCAAGAAAGTGACTTCATTCACACGAAAAGCCCCCGAAACACAAGAAGAGGGAGACGATGAAAACTAAGATAAGCAACAGCAAATGTAAGCACAAGAGACAGGTGGTTTTCCCTAAGTACTCTATTGGTTGTCTACAAAAAAAGACAATGGTGGCGTTCCAGTTTCTGTCCTCCTTTGAGAGTGTCTGTATGAGTGTGGTGTGGTGTGTCTGTGTGACGTTCAGTCTCTCAGGTGGATCTCAGCAACAAGGTATCACACTGTGAGTGGCTAATTGGAAAGAGATTGGCTCACCATGAGTGGTTGAAGATAAGAGGGCCTGGACGGCTCGGCTTCCTCCTCACCTTTCCAAATAAATCCTGTGCTGTTGCAATTGCGTAGTAGTTTAGTGTGTGTTTACATTTATTTTATGTTTTCTTTTTGCAGGTAAGATTAGGTTGATAAGAGAAGTGTTGGTTTGTTATTTTGGCATTGATTCTCTACAAAAATGAACAAAACAGTTACAATTGTTTTGAACAGACTTTGGATTTATTTTGGCTTTCTTTGGAAAGACGAGGTGGGAGACACACACATGTTGAAACCCCTGGTTTCTCTAGGTCAGGGACGTAATAGTAGGTTTAGGTGAAAAGCCGTGTTTTCCTGTAACTGTAAGTTACTGTAACAACGACAGATACGCCAAGTGTTATATATAATAGAAGCAATAATAAATACACACTACAATGATATACAATAACTATAGTGCAAGAATAGTGCAAGGGGCCTCTGCTGAACTCAATGGTGATAAAAGTGAAAAATATTTTAAAGGGACCTATAATGCAAATTCAACTTTTTAACTATTTAAAGGGACACTGTAGTATTTATGGGTTTATATAACCCAAAATCCACTTTTTTATACATATGTGCTCCTGCATTGTCTAGTCGCTGTATAATAGTTTGTGTTTCATTTTTGTAGTGTTTCAAAAAGTAATGTAAAATAACATGGTCGCGGGCTGCGGTTGCATAGCCACTTTTAGCAGCGAGACGCCATGTTTCTACCGGAGCCTGTTAGGACAAACGCAAGAGAACAAATCAAGCGTCGCTTGACTTGTAGCGGAAGTCCCGCCTCCTCTCTCTCTGCTTCGTCTGCTACGGCCGCGGTAGCTCGCCCTCTCCCTCGCCTCACGATCCTCATCTGCTGACACAGAGAAAGACGACGAGGTCGACATTTGACCAGCTGTGGATACCGTAGCGCTCAGGGAAGGGAGGGGGTGAGCAGAGGAGCAGTTCTTTGTTGTAAATTTCAGCCTCTCCTCTAGATGTCACTATAAACTACTTACTTCACCTTTAAATCCTTTGGGACTCTGGAGGCCCTATCAGTCGGCAGAGTGTGAAAAAAGATGACTCACTCATGTTTTTCAGGAGAGTACAGGAGATGAAACACACAATGTTGACTTCCTCACTCATTGGGACGTCACAATGTGCTAAATTACTGGAATTGTTGTCTCGCGGAGCTCCGCTTTGTCTGTAAAACGCGTGAGAGTGCTGGCGAGGGCAACAGTATCTGAAAACCGGAAGTCCACAAAGTCCACAAAAAGTTCTATTCTTGGCTCCACAGTGCAGCACAAAGTCCTACACAAACTTCCAGCCTATCCACTGGATACATATGAGAGCAATGTGCCTGCTAGAGCCTGCAAATGATCACTTTTCCAAATGCTAACTGCTGTTAGCGCCCAGTAGCCTCTGTGGCTGATGTCATTTCCTGTCCCTTAAGTTTTTGAAGGTGGACCTAAAGAGATACTACTAAACTAAGCGTTCTGAATAGGGCAGTTTTGGCAGGGTGATTGAACTGCTGTGGTGCTTCATTCTTATGGTATTTTGACCAAAGCATGTCACAGACATGTTCATTAGGACTAAGCCTGTCACGATAACAAATTTTGCTGGACGATAAATTGTCTCAGAAATTATTGCGATAATCGATAATATTGTTGTTCTGAGATCATTTTCATCTAATACAATGATAATGCTATAATAATGCTATAATAATGCAGGTACACCTTTTCAAAGAGAAATAAACTTTTATTTTTAAGGAATATTTAACACTAGAACACATTAAATTAACAAACAAGTAAAAGCAATAAATAAAATGGGTTAGCTGCACTCTGCTGTGGTAGGGTATGCCAGGAGTCCCGCCTCCACACACACCATGCGACTACATGAGGGTTTACTCATCGTTACTCTGGCTTTACACAGCAACGCTCCCGGGTGAAACCGACACAATATTTTATCAGATGTGCCTTTCGTTTAGACGGCGACGGCGTTTTTGGGTGAACCCACCCTCCAGAGTGGAAATCTTAAAAACGCTCCGCTGTCAACCCTTTAGACGGGAACGCGACAGCGCTGCTGCGCCAGAGAACCGGGGGCGAATGTGGTGCCAACTTCAGCGTCCTGTCAGCGTGAGCAGCGCTGTCGCGTTCCCGTCTAAAGGGTTGACAGCGGAGCGTTTTTAAGATTTCCACTCTGGAGGGTGGGTGATACTGATCCAGGAGTCATTTCAGCAATTACGCCGAGTCAATGTTTTGGTTTTCGACTGTGGGCGACTCTGCGCTACTAGAAAGAAGTAGAAGGAAGTTTCAGCGCATGCGCGCGCTCCTGGTGTTGTTGTATGGCAGTGCTTCACATCGCCACCTAGCCACCTGGCATGCATACTACATCAAATTTCACACACTTTAGGACCCGAGAGAGAGAGAGAGACGGGGGAAACAAAAAAGCATGCAAATGGCATTTATCGCGGCCAGAAAAATTATCGAGCTAATTTTAATTATCGTGCGATTAATTGATTTATTGAATATCGTGACAGGCCTAGTTAGGACATCCGGGAACTAGGTTAACTTGGAGAAATAGGGTATAATATGACTCCTTTAAATAAAGTCACAGCAGCGAGCAAGGGGCACATGTTTTGTCTGACAATGTACGAGCTTGTGTAAAAAAACATACTTGATTTTTTAGTTGAGCAATCTCCCTCTTGCTGGGGGCGTTACTCTTCAGGTGGTCCAACATAATCTGGGCATCAGCCAGAAGGACCTTGGTTCTCTTCAGGTCCTTCCTCAGTCTCTTCTCTGTCTCCACATCCCGCTGACTCACCTGAAGAAATAACAAGCCACTTTAAATGGTTACCAACACTCGGGCTCTTGATACTCACAGGCAGCTTCTCTTGAATTCAAAGAAGTGGCCAACACTAAATCACACACACTTAACTGCACTGACAAATACCAGAGGTGGAGTGATGAGTGATGACAGTACCTGGTCCTGGGCATTCAGCAGTTTAGACTCCAACTCTCTTCTGTCACGCAACACTTTTTGCTTGTCTTCATACTCCTCCTCCAGCTGCACCTCCATCTGTTTCAGCTGCAGGACACAGGGTGTCAAGGAGGCACCAGCAGATGATCAGTGGCAAACAAAGTCGGATTGAACACATCATCAACCATCCTGTTAGACATGGCTGCTCTCTCACACACATCAAAGACAAATGCATCCCCCCTAAGTAAAAGCAATAGCCTCGGGATCCACTAAACACTGCTTTGAAAACATAGTGTTGTGTTCCATCTTTACTGTTAAAGATGTTGAACATGCAGACCGTTTGGAATCCTGCTTAAATTTGTTTTGTTATTAAAGTGAGTTTTTTGACGTATGATTGTATGTCCTGACACATGCAGCTGAGAACCTGCATGTACACGCCTGAAGGCCATCAGTGACACATAGCAAAAGGCTCACTTTATAAAGTCTACATTAGCTGAAGTCTATGTCTTAAGAAAATGTTCCCCATTTTCTCTCAATTTCAATCTTAACTAGTACTAGTATTGTATTGTACTCTCTTGCCCAGACTTGACTAGGTGTGAATCCAGGAGAGTGAGGCTATGTGAAATAATATTATGCACGCAAAAGAAGATTATTAATAAGCAGCACATACCTTCTTACTGCAGGATCGCCTAATCTCATCCACTTCTTCATCCTTACTCTCAATTTCTTTAGAGTGGGTTTGCCGCTGTCGCTCCATCTCCATCTCAAGCCGCAGCTTTGCCTGAGTAAATGATGAGGAAACATATAACACATTCAAAAACCCATTCATCCATCCAAAATGAGAGGAAGACTCTGTACATTTAGTTTTAAAATGTCGATATTTGGAGGAAGACGGTATTAGGACAACATACAGGTTAGACATTAACATTTTATGGCTCACATTATGAGCAGATTTTAGCAATAAAATAAATTCTGCCCACTGTACCTGCTCTAGCATCTGGATGCTTCCAGCCTGTTCATCCAGCTCTTCCTCCTGGTCTTTCACCTTAGCCTCAAGGTCATGAAGCTGCTTTTTTAACTTGGCTAGAGAAGCTTCATCCTTGGACTCCTGGGAGGCCAGATCCTGCAGTTCCGCCTCCAGCTGCTGCACCTTCATATTTGCAGTGCACAATTCACTGTCCTTGTCCTGCAGATGGAGGAAAAAAGGGTGAAGCGCACGTGTGGACCAGCCCGGTTATGTCATTCAAGAGAGCACAGATCGGACATAATAGTCCCCAAGAGAGGATGCCCGAGTATGTGTAGTATGTTCTGTAAAGTAGCTTGACCTGCAGCTGCTGACGGAGGTTAAACATTTCACCAGTCATCATGTCTTTCTCTCGAGCCAATTTCTCCCTCTGGCTCTTTTCTCTTTGTACCTCGGCCTGAGCCTGGTTCTGCTCCAGGTCAAATCTGAAACACACATGCAGTACAGTGAGTATTCAGTACAACAGTAACTTCAAGTCACGCGACGCATACATTATGCTGGTGAAGTGATGGATAAAATATTAACAACACTGAATATGCCTCCACTAAGTAGTGCACTTTCAATTTATATACATCATTGTACGACAAGCACTTTATGATGTGACAGGAATTTAAAGTTCAAGGCGGCAAAAAACATGTTTTGACGCCAATGTGATTGTTGACACTTCATCTGTTAATAAGATAGGCCATGTGCACTGAATTTAAATGATTTAAACGATGACAGCTTTTCCACTCTTAATCGCTCCACACACACAACATAGTTTCTATTGTTTGACTTTAATCCTGCACTTTATTTTTGGACATTATTTTTGAACTGATATTTATAAAGTCATACAATGGAAATTGGATTATTGGTTTGATTGGTTGTGGGTCTACACAAGTGCGTACAGAGGCATTTTCATCTACTGGACGTCCGTTGGTCCAGACTCATACTCCATAATCAATCATGGCAAAAACACCTTGCCAACTGTACATTTAAGATAATGCAATCAAAATGCAATATTGCAATTTTGAGATCATGAACAAGTCGAAGTATACGTTCGAAAATATCTCCCCAAGGCATTCTTCAAATGTTGTCTTCACAGGAACGGGACAAACAGAAATAAATGGACAACCTGAAAAAATAACGTCTACCACTGACTACCACCAGGTATGAAAGCAAAAAAATTACTACTACTCACTAATAATCTGACTTCAGATTTTCAGCTTATCCTCGGCACAGAGCCTGAATCGGCTGAGCACTACCTCTATTTTCTCCTCAACTGTTTTCCACTTCCATTAGCCATCAATTTACAATTGGGTTGTAATAATGTGCAAAATGTTTTCTTCAATTGTCTAGGGCAGAAGCACTTATGGTTAGTGAACTTAATAGCTGAGTGTTTCATGCTGTCAGCTTGTTGTAATTCCCTGTATTTTTTTTTCTTTCTCTCTGAAGCACAGCTGAAAATAATTTCACCCACAGAGCGTCTTCAATTAACCACAGGGGAGAGATCACATTCTGCCACAGCGATAGCTTCTCAAGTGCTTAAAGTCGGAGAGTCATTTTCTCAGCTAATGCAATTCCACAGATTACAGAACATCTCAGTCACTATTCAAATTAAAGGAAACTTTAGTGTTCTGCCGAGTAGGAGCACAGACATACAGAGAAAAGAGTCAAGCTGTATATAAAAAGACAATATAGCCTTCTGGTTTGGAAAAGTGGAGGCTAGGAAGTAGCAGACTCTGCTGATTATGTAAACCATAAAAAAAAAAAATAATAATAATAAAAAAAATACTTTTTTCCTGAGGATTAAATAGTCTCAATCACTCATTTTAGTTGTTCTCCAACAGACAATGATGTCAGTTATGTAAATTATGCTTCCATTTAGAAGAAAATTAATATAAACAGTCTATGATTCCAAGTAACGTTGCTACACCTGTACTACTACGTGGTGCTGTAGCAAAACTAGAGAAGAAGACGGTGAGCATGTGCATATGGCGACCACAGGGCCCTTTGATTTAGTAAGTTAATTATTTATCATAATCTAATTGGTAATCAGATCAGATCAGATTGATTGTTCTCCTCTGATTGAAAGGAGTGGTGCCCCAATTCGAGTTAGACTCAATTTCTTAATAAGTAATTAACTGTGGTGAATTAATTCTATTATTAATGAATTATTAATATTCAAAATTCATAACAAATAATATTGGTTCCCCCAACACTGCTTTCCTAAAGTAGCATATGTGAAAACGCAAGGGTGCCGTTTGGAGGTTTCCCCCCACTGTGTCAATGCTCTCAAAGTGTTGAGAGTGCTCCATGTGGATAAAAAGCCAATTGTAAAAAAAAAAACTTAAACAGTTTTATCCAAACATGTTTCTGTGTGTCCTGCCTGTAAATCATGTGACCATTCAGGTTCACTGAGCAGACATGCATGTATAAATAAGCAGTTGATTCTCTAAGCAATTGTTTGCCCACACAAAAACAAGTCTAGGTGAATCCAAAAGTAAGAAACTAAAAATAAGTAGACCTTTTCGTCCACTGATAAGAACCAATCAGGAAGTGAAGTGAATGGGAACTGTATAATGTTTTCCAAAGGTCTATGTTTTCACCCCTCTTTACTCAAATGCAGCTCTGGAGTTTTCAAACAAAAATGGAGCCAAACGTGCTTTTAAGTTCTTTGTCTTCGACACAAAAATAAGTTGACAGGTGTATCTAGAGCAACAGCTATGCACTTAGTATGAATAGTATGAATGCAGCCTGTGGAAGACAGGACACAACAGATAGATTAAACAGAATGACAGACAGGAAGGCTGGATAATTATTTGAAACTGACTTCCTTTGTTTCTTCTCCAGATCATGGTTTCGGCTCTGCAGTCCCTCCAGGTGAAGCTTAGTGTCCTGTAGCTCTGCTGTAAGTTTCTGACACTTTTTCTTCAGCTGCTGCACAGAGCGCTGCACATCCTCGTTATCTGTCTGCAAATCAGCCAACTGCAGCACACACACACACACACATTTGTATTACTCTTTTAATGATCATTTAATGTATATTATTATCGCATTATATAATTCGCAGGCTATAAGTGTGTGGTAGTCATACATTGAATAAATGTTATTTGATTTAATAAAACCAAAACTTTCTTACTTTTCTCTCAAGATGTCTTTTGCTCTGCTGCTCTGTCTCCAGCTTCTCATCAAACTCCTGTTGTAGCTTCTTTTTGGTGAAGTCCATTTCACGAATGGCTCGGTTGTATTTTATCCGCCACTCTCCTCCTAGACAGAAAGACATGGAATAGAATTTAGAAGAAGAAAAAGCATGCGTGACATTTGGGTGTCTCTTGCCTTTAATGCAGGTCTTACATTAAAGGTTGTACACCGAGGAAGAGGCTCAAGAGCTCAGGAATGATTGATGCTGTGGATTAAGAAGTGGACTGTACTGGCTGCAATAGTTATCACGTTCAAGGAGTAAAATAGCATAGAATCTGTCAGGAAGTAAAACTGCACTCATCATATCTCGACCTTATGGGGTCAAAACAAATTCCGACGGGAAACTAAGAAGCAGCCTTCATTTCTAAGCTCTAATCGTGGATAAACCTGAGGTAAGGATTCAGAGCACACCACAATAGTAGTTAGAGAAGGACATGTCTAAGTGGCACTTTCCACAGTTCTTAGCCGACCCTAATTCTGGAGCTGTCAGAGGCTATCAGACGTATAACAGTGGCCATGCAGGCGCACATTCAGGTTCAGATTCATTTCCAAGCCTTATCATTTTAGAGGATGTCCATTTCTCCTTCACATACCAACACTGGCTCTTCCATCAGCGCTGCTCATTAGCATATATATAGCATAATGACAACTTGCGGGGCCACCGGCTCTGATCCTAACGATTATTTTCTCATTCATCTAAGAATTCTGAAATGCTCTGTAATGGCTTGTCTGCGGAGGTGGGTTGAAGGAGGTAGGAACACAGAAAGAAAAATAAAAAAACTCATAGACAATATGCTCTATGTGGGGGCTCGGTTTCTTTCCCCCAGCAGGGGGACACCAGTAAACCACAGGCATTAGTGGTTTGCCTGAGATCAGGCATCTTTATCCCTAAGCAATGCAGTAAGTTGTAAACTATACTGAAGAACATTATGTGAGATGCCTCCTGCTGAAACAGTCAAACAAAGACAATCATTCCCTGCTGCTTCACTTTAAGTGAAAAAAAAAAAAAAAAAAGAACTCAGAACACACACATAATGCTGATAAGAGCAGTTTCAGTACATTATGTATTTGACCTGAAATGACATGCTTCTGAAAGCTTGTCATAAGGTATAATAAAGTCAGGCATTTCAAAACACTAATGGCCAAAACTGTGACAGCAAAGACCCAGTTCAGACATGGTATTAACGTCTGTGCTGAGAGATACGGTTATAGTAAGCCTTAACTAGGACTGTTCACACCCGAAACCACACACTATGGCATTATCCAATACCATATTTGTTCACATACGAGTAGGAGAGGGTGCTAGAATTGAAGGTAGCAGCCTACTGTTTAAGCCATTAGTCATATGGAGAGATCTTAGTGCATTTTCCTATATATATAGCAATACATTTAAAAGCCAATACCATTCATCTCTAGTGATCATTGCTACTATTATGCTGGTGGCTACAAATAAATCAACGTATGAGCACCAACTCTGAATGAGGTTTCCATGGCAGAA
The DNA here is from genome assembly GCF_963457635.1 of Microchirus variegatus. Taxonomy (NCBI): domain Eukaryota; kingdom Metazoa; phylum Chordata; class Actinopteri; order Pleuronectiformes; family Soleidae; genus Microchirus; species Microchirus variegatus. The sequence goes on from NC_139803.1 coordinate 18,077,055, forward strand.
TCTGAAGATGCATTCAGGGTGGATAAGGAGCATTCCAACCTGGCCATGGCAGCCCATGGCCGAGTAATAGGCTGGTAATTGGGCTTGCACCTGAAGGGAAACCAGTTCAAATCCTGAGACAGGTCAAGGACTGGGGTGCAGATGAGCACTACTTGTCTGTGAGGACGGGTTAAATACAGAGGTCAAATTCACTACCCGCTAATTGGTGTGTGTTCAAAATAAAACCATTCTAATTAAAGAACATCTCCTCAAGTGATGTCCTCCGACCTATTGCAGTTTCACATCACACAGATTTTGGTAACACTTTATAATATAACGTACACACTATTAGCATTGGTTAAGGATTAATGCATAGTTTATAAACACAGTTATAAATGTTTTACTCATGTGCTGAAGTGTTGGCATGTACTGAGCGACTGCTGGACACAGAGAGAGGTGAGACAGCAGTCCCTTGTAAGTTAGTCAAAGAGCTCATTTGTTGGAAGTGGATGCTGATTGGCTGCTTGAGTACAGCAGCTACAGCTGTTCCTCAGCTGATGGGATGAGTAAACTACATACTAATGAGTATTAATGTGTTATAAATCATGAATGCAATATTTATTCATGCTTAACTAATGCTAATAGTGTGTACTTATTAAAAAGTGTTACCCAGATTTTATACTTCCCAGTGTCCATACGCCGATTCATTTGTAGCCACAGCCACAATATTAATACTGATCATCACATTTGTTTTTTTTCAATTGTTAAACTCAGTTGCAGCAGCATGAGTGCACTGATTCCAGATTGCATGAATAACAGGTAGAGAGACGGAGAGAAAAAAGCAGATACCCAGACACATACCCATACCCAGTATATGTGAGGACCAATCAAAAATGGTCATAGAAGACGCTTAGTAATGGTAAAGAAATTGGCAAAAAATGCAACATGCTACCAAACAATGTAGGTTTCTTTTCACTTTCTTTTTTTGCTTTTTTTTGTGTGGTCTCAGAAGAAGCCCTTTATATATACACTATAGGCAAGGGCCCTGCTTTATGGAGGCTGCCATCCTGTGCATGCATGTTTCAACAGCATCCCAAACAGATACGCATTTCTGAGCAGAATCATACTACGTGAATGAAAATGAACAACTCTGCCCACAAACACCTGATACCTAAACCAACAACAATGAAGGATGGAATGGCAAAGAGTGGGAGAGAGGGGTTCATATCCTTTCTGGTATAATTATGAAAGCCACAGTAATTCACTGACTCACTTAGGAAAGGCGGGTGAGCAGAGTATCCTCCATTTGTTGCACTCTTCAGTCTAATGATTAGATGTCACTAAATCTTACACACTGGACTTTTAGTGCCAGGTGTGAAGAGTCAATATTTTATGCTGCTCTCTCAGGACAGATGTTAATACCAGATCTGAGTAGATCTGATGTGATTCGTTGGTGACTGCAACGTCACAAAGGATGACTCGCAGTTTCTGGCTCAACTCACCAGCATCATCATCATCGTCCATCTCCCCATTGAGCTCTGATGTTTTCATGAGTCGAGCTTCCATCAACTCCATCTCTTGTGATTCTAGTTTTTTCTTCATGGCATCAAACTTAGCCTGGAAGGCACAACATTCAGCCAACAAAAACAAGAAAAAAACATCAGCCCTGTTGCATTTAAGCTTGAAACATGAATCTATGTTGTCACAGCGCATTATATTATGTGCCTGTAGATCCTTCATGTCCTTCTCCAGGTGAAGTCTCTCTGAGGTTTCAGTCTCCAGCAGCTGTGATACTGACTCACTGGTGCTTCTCTCATCAGCCAACTCTGCCAGTAAGTCAGTGATCTGAACAGAAGCACAGAAACCAACACATCAATACTCGCCACAGAACAAGAGAGACATCAGATCCTGATGTGAAAGAAATGGCTACAGTTTAACTCCACTGCACAGTCTCAAACACCAGGCTCCCAGCATGCATTGCCACAGGTAAAGGGACCCACCCTGCTCTCCAATCGATCTGTGTTCAGTCTCAGCTCAGTCCGCTCTTTCTCCACCCTCTCCAGTTTGCATTTCTGCAGCTGCAACTCCTCCTGTAGCACAGAATAAAACAATGTGTGAGATTTCATGTTCAGTCACAGCTAAATTATTAAGTCTTACAAGAAAAAAAAAATCATCTTTAATATCACGCAGTGCCATGCTGGTGCAGCAAGCAGTGAGTTTTGACAATGAATCAGAGGCTGCACAGTTGTGTGGAATCTGTAAGGCTGAGTGTATCAGAGGTCATAGAGGTGTGTGCTCACGTCTTTGCTTCGCATCTGCTCCTCACTGAGTTGGACCTTAATGAGGGGCTGCACTGTGGTGAAGAGCTTCCACCATGGCCAGTCCTTCACGCCACGGTTCTTCTTGATGTTTTTTTGGACGCAACGGATTGCCAGATCCTGGATCTAAACACACACACAGAGGAGGAATCACCAAAGACGACTATAAACAGAATGTGGATGTAGGTGTTTGTTGTGGTGTGTGTGCGTGCGTGTGTGTGTGTGCGCGCCTGCGTGTGTGTGTGTGTGTGGGGGTGTGTCGGTGTGTGTGTGTAAACTCTATCACACTAATAGTGCAACTATAATTACTTGCAACTGTATCTGTAATTCATAATTGCAGACTCCATACAGAATAGACCAGGGGTGGGCAACATTTTTTTCCCCAGAGGGCCACACTGATATAACAAGTGAAGGGTTATAATCATTAAATTCAACTTTATATGCAACATTTACACTTTAAAAGTAAAAATGCAGTAAAAATAATTTTCCTATTTCAAAAATAAATCTAGTTTAATGATACTAATGTGAAGGTGATAAACTGATGTTTGGTCTGTGTTTGGATTAACTATGTATAGCTTTTCACAGATCCTAAACATTGTCTCTTCATATGTCTCACCATATGATGTCCACTCTTGGATAAAAATGCAGTATTCTGAGGCAACTTTTCTGTTTCACATCTTAACTTTGATTCTGTCATCACATCTGCATAAATGCTAATGTAAAATTGCGGTAATCTGTGAGGATTTTGCAGGCTGGATAAACCTGGGTCATATGTTGCTCATGTGTAGAATCGAGCCATACTGTGTTTTTTTCCAGGTGATATAGGTTGGATTCCCCGGTCAATTGTACCTATGTGAAATTAAATGAGTGTGGAATTGTTTGCTTAATAGGCCAGAAAACAAGGTGAAAAATAAGATTTATTTTTGAAGCAAATCACACAATTCTCCATGGACTAAAGAGTATTGTTGATTTACAATAATATATACATATTTTGAATTTAACTTACCATGTAGCATGAACACAATTTGAAGCAAATTACTGGCTAAATTTCAGGAAAAATTGCAAAAAAAATCACCCACATCAAATCACACACACAAATCATTAATGACTCCTTTACAGAGCTCATTTGCTGTTTTTCAATCTTGTGTAAAACTGCCTGTGTGTGTGAACCTGCAGGCTCTATACACAGCAGAAGCTGAAGCTGGAGGCTCATTTTTGATTAATTAAATCAAACATGTTGGCAGCTAATTCAAAGTATTACACAATTTCCATGGTGCTTATGTATGAGGCCCTCTACAAGCAGCAGATTATGGGCAAACCCAATTAGCGCAACACAGTTCTCAGCATCAGGTACATTTTGCCCTGAAGGTACTCTCTATGACCAATTAGGATTTGTCACACAGTGAAAGCCTCACCATGGACCGAAATGCAGCAAATCTGTAACCGAATGTTTAAACAGTTCTCGCTTGTCATACTTAGTCTAACATGAGGAAGAAACAAACAAAAGCTTATACCACAGGAGCGCCGTGGAGAAACATTTTGTATTCATATCACATTAAGAGTGTGCGACAACTGTGAGACAGCATTATGTGAATTACGTGAGATCCTTCACAGCAGTTTTCAGGGGGATTTCTTCACCATAAAATCAAGCCAGACTATTAAGATTTTCATGCATGACCTCATTAGGAATATAATGATGATCATGCTTAGCCATTTTTACATATATTTGTTTGTAACACATGACATACACGTCTTAGAATTAAGCTCTATTTTGACAGGCAGATCTTTTTTTTTTTTACACAAAATTACATGCAAAACCAATGCACACTTGCACAAATGCACAAAACCAGGTGAAGAGGAAGGGGGAGGGGTAGAAATGGTCTGTATAAAACACTTTTGTTGTCTCAAAGCTGCTTCACACGGCAGTTTTTGCATGGTCACATCACCATGTAGCCTAGCAGACAGTAGAATTTTCACTAAACTAGCTCAATGTTGCAGGGTATTTACATATTTTTACACTTAAAAGTATATACTACAGTTTTAATATAATTCATAATGATTGAAAAAAATAAAAATAACATTGAAATTTAATCATCAACCCACACCCAGGTCTGATCAACACTGTTGACATTTTCCTCCGGCGAAGGTGAAGTGTGTGGTGTTGATGCTACAGTTCACTATAATGATGTGTCCTGAAATTTCGACAGTATATAACTGTTAAAGCGTTTGAAAGTTACATTAAGTGAGTATATTAGTTGCTAAATGTATGATTTAATTAGAAAATAAATTAATAACTAAATCAGCAAATAAAATGAACTGACTTGTTAATCAAAAGTCCTGTCTGAACTATGAGGGCAGCGGTACCTCAGTCGGTCATTTGTGGCCAGCCATGGCAAAACCGGGCACAAGTAGGCCGAGGGACATAGGGTTTCGACCCAGCACGGAAGTCTTCATGTCTATGGGCTGCTTGAATGACATTGAATGGGTAAAAACTTTGAGTGGTCAATCAAAACTAGAAAAATAGGTATAATACAGAGGTAAATACAGACCATTTTCCATTAAAGTCATTCTAAAGTAACATTCCATGTGTCTTACATCTACTATTGGTCGTTATCATATAAAGCAGAACCTTCAAGGGGACGTTTACCATCATGTGTGAATTGATCAATGTAAGCTTAATGACATGTAATGTAATAGTGTGTGTAGTTGCTTTACATTCACACACTGTATTTATTATTCAGCTTAAATTATTGTCATATAAGGTAAAGGTCATATCAATTAATAAGCGCATGTTTATTTTTGTTTTATTGTTATTTTTATTCTGAAGTAGCAAATGTAATGCACCATGTTATACTCATGTTATATTCAACTTATGCAGAATAAAACAACTAAAAACAAAGTGAACTCCTGCAATGAAAGGAAACGCTTCAAATCAATATGATGTAGTAGACCTAGACTAAGGCTAGCTAATGCATTATGTTTATTTTTGTTATTACAAAGTAGATCACTAAAAAAAGATATCTGAAGGACAGAACTCCCAACGTGGAAAGTACCAGCTGAGCCAAAATAACAGACTTTTAAAATGTCAGGTTGTCCCCTTGAGGAGTAAGCTGAAAGAATGGTGAAGCAAAAAAACAGGGGAAAAATGTGTTTTTGTCATTTTTGCCATTTAATGTCACACAGGCTTGGCACATGCCAGAGAACATCAATCAAAGGAACTGGTGACTTTCTGTCACATCCACATATATCAACCGACCAGGGAGTGTCTGAGAGGCTTCACCACAACTCACTCACACCTTTACAGAGGCAAATTACCATCTACCTGCTAATGCTACATTCTTCATATGGACCAGAGTGACATCAAGGGCACTAGTGGTTGTTATTGATTAATCTAAGACTCAATGGCAATATACTCTGAATGTTATTGGAGGAGAAGTAATGTAAACCTCTTAGTAATACACTAAAACACAGCTTTGAATTCGGGGAAAAATGTCCTTCACATCTTTATCATAGACAAGTGCATTATAAATAAATAAATGTAACATCTGACGTGTAAAGCACTTTTGGTTCTACACTACTTCTAATTTCTCTACACTGCACATTTTAACATCTCATCCCTTGACACGCAGACACTGACTGAAGTCATTCTAGTGAAAGCTTGTCTTAATAATTGTTTGAGTAATTGTCTTCAAAAGCAGTCGATAATTGCAAAGACAGGAGACTTTTGTTGTTGTTGATGTTAGAATTCTGCGTATGTTTTGTCTTTGGGAACAGAAACGATTGTTTGCTGCATCTTTCATCGGAAAACTACCTCTGTCAAACATAACTATCAGACCTGACTGAGGGAGTGTTTGTGTGTATACAGCAGCAGAGTAGGGGCGGACAGGGACAAGAAACATTTATTCTGTCAAACTGCTGAATGACCAAGTTTTTTTAAGCAGTAGAATTTCATTTTCCCCGACTATGTTTTCACTCATACTTATTTGCAGCTCTCGTGTACAATTTTCCCGTTGCCTCCATCTGTCTATAAAACAAATCACTTCCTGTGTGAGTAACAGGAGTATCTCTAAACACACTGAAAATCACAGAGAGATTTAATCAGCTTCGTGTGAACTCATTTGACACCAGATTGATGTAGCAGACATTATATTCAAAAGCTGTGGCAGCTTTGAGTCTGTTTCTTTAAAAAAGGTTGTAACTTACTATATAAATTGCCTTGAGATCATGCATGTTGTGAGATTGCCTGCCGTAACGTATACGGAACAAAAGTGCCTTGAAATTGCACTTGAATTTATGTGTGTTATTACGTTGCATTATAAGTCACTTTTTAATAGTCCCTCTGGGGATGAATAAAGTTCATTAAAATGAGTTGAAATCAATCAACATGACACATTCACTTTTACATTAGTTCATCCTGTACCGCTAACTTAATATAATCTCTGATAACTTCATGACTATCACAAGTCCACATCACACCTTGCCATGCCAAAAATAAAGAATTAAAACAGAGTAAAATAATAATGTCTTAAGTTTCTTTTTTACGTACACATTTGCAGAACATATAGGGATGTAAAAGTGCAGAGGGAAAAATATGCCTTTCTGCTAATGGACTTTGTAAATGCACAGTTGCTTAGCAATTTCTGAAAGATTACCCGCCGTTGATTTTCCCTCTAAGATGCAGCACTTTATGAAGCATTACACTTTTAGTCTGCTTTACTGTATAAATAAGGACCTTAGTCATATGGGGGCACAAGATATATAAATAACCCATGCCCCATTTTCAACCAGTATCCATTACGACAACTCTTATGGTACAATCATTTATAGCAGAAAAGAGGGGGAAGTTCAGCAATATAAAAGGTCATATTGATTTACCTTAAAGCAAAGATGAAAATTTAATCGTTGCGCTGACATTACATGCGAGTGAACAAGATATCTACTCACTAACAGCATGTCAGAGTGGATGGAGACCAGTAACATTGATTCTGTTGCCGTGGATGGGTTCATCAGCAGCTAACTGAAGTGGCACATTCACTTAAACAATAATTGCAGAGCGGGCAGAAGAACTGCACGCCTTCATATATCACGAGACAACGTGGATGAGATCCAGAAAGATGGACCCATCACACACTGGGAGAGAAATGGAATGAGGGTGGAGCGTGTGTGTGTGTGTGTGTGTGTGTGTGTGTGTGTGTCAGCACGTTTGATATGGCTGCAAAAAAAAAAAGCAACAGGAGTGGAAGTGTCATTATCTAATATCCCCTCGGGAGAGCTGAGTGGATGGATTACAGTATAGGAGAATGAAGGGTAAAGAGCAATAGATTTGGAGAACATATTTGTAATTAGCTGAAGATTTACAGCAGAGCTTGTTAGATCTACCCCAAGAGCAGAGCAAACAGACACTAAAATTAGCTCTGAACAAGGAACTCTCAACTCCTGGTGGACTCCAAGGCAACATGGCCTCTGGAGCTCAATATTTAACTGCCTTATTAATAAATAATAATACAAAAAACAACCTAAGCAGCTAAATGGACTTCCATACTTCTTCAACCTTGCAAGCCAGTATTAAATGTATTTTTGCTTTGCGCCTCAGAATACATCTGAATCCACTTTATTTTGTATGTCTTAGCTTAGCCTAGTGGTGGGCGACGTATTTCTCCAGAGGGTCATGGTGACATAGAAAAGGGGAATAAATGGCCGCACATCAAATTATGACAACATCCATTCTTTACTGCTTTATGCTCTTCATGATTGTTTGGGCCAGTGGATCCATTCTCAGCTGACAGAGGGTGAAAGACAGGTCACCGGTCCATCACACTGCCAACATATCACATATCAAACTGATTTTTAATTCTAATATAACCCATCATATATGCACCATGCATTACTATTTTTAAGTATAAGCATGTTTGTATCAGTGTATAATCACTTAAAGGTGCCATATGTAAGAATGTGGCCAAAAGCGGTTACTACATTCAAATTCAAAATACCGACGTCTTTTAGGTTTCGTTTTCTGTCGTAACTGGCAACCCGTGGTTGCTCGGCAGCTGAGACTCTACTGACTGCAATTCTAGGCAAATGGCGGTAGGTGGCGTCACATGCCAAAACATGATTTCAAAAAATAAAAATTGATTTGCAGTCTGCAAAATATTTTTTATAATGCAAATATTTTGGCTGAACTGTTGTTGTTGGTGAGTTCAGTATGTTATACGATAACTATACCTGAGTCTCTGTGACATATAAGGAGGATTTTATGACCAGTCGCTTTAGATTTATTACATAATGCACTTTTAAAAATAAAAATAAAAATATTTGATTTTCGTGGCCTTAGACTAGTAAACTTTTCTTTGTACTTTTGGCCAAGCTTTATGGAGGCCACCAACTTGTGGTGCCATGTATTGCATTGCAGGACATGCATTTTAAAGCAGAGGCTTACCACATAAACCCAATGCACCAAATTCTGATGCTTTACTACTATATACATCACACATGCTGATCTTTGCCCCTCCCGTCTGACCACAGAATGCTTTGTCTTTCAGTCCCTCTCAGATAAGTTCCAGCCCAGAGAACTCTGCAACATACTCCCGAGCAAATGCGGTTACGTTATCACAGTAGCATGACTGTTTACCGTATTTTCCAGACTACAAGTCACGCTTTTTCAATAGTTTGGCTGCCCTTAGGACCTATATTTAGAAGCGACTTGTATATCAAAAATATACGCTATGTCATCTATGACCACAGGAGGACACCGTCCACACTTGTGACAATTGAACACTGCTACTGCACCACAGAAAAAATTACAAGGCAAAACCCTAAAGACAGAGAGAACGCAGATAAAATGCCACGAAAAAGACAAAGCAATACTTCGGATTTTAAAATATAAATTCTAAAGTATGAAGCCAAAAAAAACGGTGAGCAGCAGAAAGAAAGTTTGGAGTGAAAAACTCATCAGGGACTGCCGAAAACCAGAGGTGACTCTTACTTCTATGGAAAAATCAAAGAAGGCTAATCGCGGGCTGAAAGCGCGATGGCCAGAGCTTGAGGAACGAGTCCACAAATGGGTTCTTGAACAGCGTGCTGCTGGGATGCGACCGACTTATATATGTTTTTTTCCTCTCTAAGACTTATTTCTCAACAGATACTCCAGTGCAACATATATTCCGGAAAATACAGTACATACAATACCTCCTGAGGGCTCTGTGTTCATGCATATTCAGCAGCAGTTTCCACACTGAATTTTCTCTGTCTGCCCGAGTCTTTTCACAGAATTATGTAATGTAGATGGCGAAAGACCCAAAGCAAACTGTTTGCAATCTTGGACTTAGATACACTGTTCCTGAACTAAGTACTCTCTCAACAAGTTTGGCACAAAATAGTCAGTCTTGCAAAGACTAAGCCTATCAAACCCTCATCTGTTCACATTTAACCTGTTAATTGTGGAACCTTCCAAAACAGCATTACTTGTATGACCTTTTCAGTCTTGCAAAGTGTCCCCAAGTTTTTTGAGTCTTCTGCAGCCATTGCATTTTTAGGTCTACCAGCTATACGGTAGAGTAGTGGCAAGCATTGTTGCCTCACAGCATGAAGATCAGGTTTGCAACCCAAAAGCATTGGACTCTCTACAGTGACTGTGTGAATGTAAGATTTGGATAAAGTGCTAAACATGATTGAATAAATAAATGAATTAATTAGATCTGCCAGTGAAAACACTGAAAATCTTGCCTTTGTAATTTCTTCTCGTAAATAAAGATGACGCAAAAAAAAATTACGTAAATGATTTTTTATTGCATCTTGAGCCAGTGTCTTATCTTTTGTGGAAATGGAGTTTGTAAAAGTGAAGCTGTGTTTCGACAATGAAATGTTTAATGTGAAGATGCAGCAGGAACTGACAAATATAGAGCTTTATCTTATCTCAAGCCCAGTGTAATTGATGGGGTTTATACATATATTGATTATTGGTTATTGTTTTGGTTTCCTTTGACCGTCTGGATGCAGCTTTGAAGGTGTATGTTTTCTACATTTGGCTTTGACTAATTTAAGACAAAAAAACATCAATTCCAATGAGACGTCTTCCCTACCTTTCTTTTTTTGCAGGCTTGCCGTGCCAGGAAACCTCTACTGGCAGCTTGGAACAGGGTCAGATTACGCTTGGTTTGCTCATCCCTCTGCTCCTCTAACTTTGCCAAGGTGCCAGCTCGGAAGAACAACTGGAGCAAAACACACATACACACAGAAAATCTAATTAATTTATTAGTAGAGGATAAAGTCATTGAGATATTATGTGATGTTCATTTCAGCCGTGGGGAAATTCGATTTCAAGGCCGTTCTTTAATGTGAAGCCCCAGCAGGAAAATAGACAGAGGAGTTAAGAAGTAAATAGGTGCACTGAAGCAGTAAATCAATAAGAAACAGTGTAATCCGTGGACGAGTGGTCTTATCTGAGTGAGAGAGCTGTGATTAAGGTATTATCTTAGACAATCAGTCTTGTCTGTTTCTAAAGGGCCAAAGGTAAAACACAGGTAAAGCAACTCAGAGAGATCGGGAACTGTGAACGCATTCTGGATTGAATGGCAGCATTCAATTAATTAATATTAATATTCATTAATTAATATATTATAAATTAGAAATGGCTCGATACCACTTTTTCATGACTGATATCACAGCCGTGAGTATCTAGCATGTGCTTAGTTTAGATGATATTTGGGGTTTTTAAATCATACCAGATAACATGTTTTTCTGTTTTATAGAATCATCTCAATGTAAAGGGATGGCTGATGACAGGAAACCATTTTCAACCCAATGTCTGTCCCAATATAGCTTTATGAATTGCCACATCCACATGTGATCTTTTAACAAAGCAAGATGGAAACAATCAAACAGCTTAGATCTGCAAAACAGAAGGGAGGGCTGATGCATTCAGTGTCTGTCATCATCATCGCGTGTGTATAGGTGTAAAGTTATGCTATTCTTAGCCTGCAACTGTTGTTAATGGCACATTTTATCTACTAACAGGCTATGAATCCATTGCTGCAGGGTTATATGAGGTTGGTGAAATTACCATGCAAGGGAGACAGGTTGCTAAGACGCCACTGGATTGCTTTGAGAACGGCCAAATGTGCGACTCTACTCTGAGCCCATTTCACACTCCAAACTTGTGGTATCATGTGAAGCTCCTCCAAATCTTTACTGTGTCAAGTTTTTCTTTTTTTCATCCCTCATATCTGGGACCATAAGTTCTACTCTTTGCTGCGTGATTGCTTCCTTTGAATTCTTACTTGGATGGTGGCCACTTTTACGACTGATAGGATTAGACAATCTGTCTGCCAGGCTGTGTTTACTGTGATTGCTTTGCAATGGCTGTGGTGAAAAACAAAGACAGACATCAGCTGGGAGAATTTGCTCCCAACTACCTGAAATGAAAGAGTGAGTTACGGTCATGTAGTGAGGCAGAGAAAAGACATGCTTCTTGGGTAACAACTGGTTAAAGAAGAGGCAAGGTTTGGCAACTCTCCCGCAAAAACAAAAGGGTGGCAAACAAACCCCAAGGAGGAACAAGTGTAATGAAAGACACACTCCCCCAGACAGAAAGTGTCCTTTAAATACATACACGAATAAAAGGAGTTGTGTGCTGCAGCTCTGTGTTTTGAGCTTTAAGAAGAAAAGAAACTGGCAGTGGTTCACAGCAGTTTATTTAGTTATTTTAAAAGCTGTTCATTTGTTTGAGGTGTGGTGAAATGACTCACCCTGCTCAGTCCCATGTGGAAGCTGCTCTTCTCCAAATCCAACGACTCAAGTAGCTCCTCCACCGCCTGGAGAAAAAGCACATACACAAATTAATACACACACACACACTGATTGTATAACTGTTGTATCCAATATGAAATTTCTCCAGCTCAGATGTCCACAGTTCCCTAAAGATGCTATATCCTCGCCAACAGCACAGTCCTTCTTATCTTTCATGTTCATTTGCTGACTGTATTTTGTTTTTGGCAAGTTTAGGACAGAAGTGTTTGACCCTACAGATTTAAAATCTTCCAACTACGACAACAAACCACTTACATCTTGTCCCCCAGAATCAACTTCCTTCTGACATCGTCCTCGTGATTTCCCTGTTGCAGCACTGAACTGATATAGGAGTGCAATACACTACCAGTCAGTGTAGAGCCTCTTCTTTCCTTGTCCTTCTATGAATCTGAATATACTGTAGGTGTATTACTGTGTCAGACTTGTGTCTCTATTTGAGCCTCCAGGCTGAAACACCACATCTAGATTAGACCAGGGGAGGCTTGTCATGAACACTGAGGGGCTTTTGTTTGCCAGCGTTTCCACAGAAACTCAGCCCTTCTACACTGACACAGTGGGAAACGGCTTTTCTCCCGTTAAGAATGGGGATTATTTCATTCTTTCTCTGATTTCACTCTTTTTGCCATCTAGAGAGCAGCTCTTCGAGAGGAACGACGCACTAAACAAACTCTTTGATAGTTGACTGTAGGCCATGTTCAGACCTGATATTAACATCCATCTTGAGCGATTCAACCACCAGACAATGTTGAATTTAAGTGCCCACACCTTTTATTGACATGGATCCTGTATGAGCCTCCTGTGACAACATGTAATTGGATATAATTTACCCATGCAGGATGCAAATGAGATTTTAGCCTTGTTCAAGAAAACAAAATTGTGTTTTTAACAAATCTGACAATGTTGCCTACATGTTTGACAGAGAAAACCTATTTGCATAGAGCTGAAGCTAAGCTCTACTCATGCAGCTGTAACATAAAATCAGAATTTATTTTAAACATTAGATACAACTGGCTGTGGTGACAGAGATGCATTCAAGCTTGTAAAACAATAAGGATCACTTCCAAATGTGGTATTTTAGTTGGTTCTTAGGATGCAGTCAGATCTTAATTTAACAGAGTTTTCATAATGCAAACTGGCTGGCTGTTAAACAGGATTATTACCAGTTGTTTTAAAATCGTTATTCTAATATGAAAGTCCAGCTTGGAACATTTAGTCGGGTTTGTTGGCTGAAATTGAGGATACTACCATTCATGCAATAGAAACTTTGTGATTTTGTTATGTATGCAAAGTTTGAATAAGACCTCACTTTACATAGGCCACTATCTTGGGCTGCCATGTTTCTTATGTTACTTTAAAGTGGTACAACTCAGTCAAAGCAAGAGAGAGAGAACCTGCGCCTTAAAATGGTTGCAAAAGGCGATGAGTACTTTTACTTGTATGTTATGCTGTAGCTTTAAATGCACTGAAACATTTTCTGATGTTCCTCTTTCCCAGTCAAGATACTGATGAGGTTAAGTTGATTAGATCATTACAATAGCCGTGATGAATGGGGGTTTATTTCTCTGTCAGTCGACTGCTGACAAATCAGGGGCAGATGTAATGAAAGTGCCTCCTCACAACATTAATCTTCACTGTGCTTTGGCCACTGGAGGAGCTGAGTGGGTGACTCCCTCCCTCCCTCCCTCCCTCCCTCCTTCCCTCACTGATTTACTTACTCTCTTCTCGTCCTTCACTATGTAATTCCTCCCGTGCTTCTTGGTGAGGTGCGGCGCCAGCACATCAAAGCGCCGCCGAAACTCGGAGAACACCATGTGATCAGGGTAACCTGTGAATATCATTATAGGTAATAAGGTAGGTATAGTGTGGGTGAGACAAGGAGGTCTGTGTTTCTTTATCTGCCCTTGGTACGTCATTAAAGCAGCTCCCTCACCTTGTCTGTATATCCGCAGAGAATCGAGCAGCTTGGAGCCACGCAGCTGAGCGCGGAGAAGCGCTACATCCAACTGCATTAGGCCTGAATCCGCACTCTCCCCTTGAGTCTCACATTCCCCTCCTCTGTACATGGATCCACTCAGAGCCTTCAGGGCATCGGCCTTGGGCAATATGCAGTGGACAAAGTGAATCCTAGACCGCCGCACCATGTCTAGAAGAGCATCCTGAAAAAGGGACAGGGACAGGGACACCACATTAGCTCCTTAGTAATGTGTCAATGTCACCACCATATTGGTCCAGGCAAGACCACTATAGAATCAAACAGACTTACAACTTTCTGTATAAAAAGCTGTTGAGATGTTGGATATAATGATCTGTGGGCAGGCCTGCTAACTAAGGCTGCAATGATAGAGCAATTAATGGCTATTATTGTCTATTTTACTAGTACTTGCGGTACTTTATTACACACAGCAGCGACTGAAACACACAGACAGAAGCATAGTGCGTGTACATGCACACTTTTACTAAATAAATAAATATTTCAGCTCCTTATATGTGAATATGTCCTGGTTTCATTGCTCCTCTGTGACTGTAAACTGAATATCTGGACGAAACAAAACATTCGAGGATGACGTCATTCAGAGGTATTTAGAAGCAAAGATTGACATTTACCATGTCTCTGGTTATTTATGAATTTAATTCATAGTCTATAATCAGTGACAGACTAGTTACGAATCAAAAATGGAACAAAATCAGCAAATGCACATAAATAGTGATGGAAAAAACGATTGATCTACCATACTATTACTTTATGACTATTTAATCTTATTTTTATTCCTCTTCTGTCAAATGAATCACATTTTTGAGGCCTTTCCCATACCCCAAAATATTTTTTTCTTGATATATTTTTATATTATTATAATATACTTATAATGGTACACTATACTATATGCAGGGAGTTTTCCATGGTATTAATGCACACTGTATATTCCAAAGTATTTGTACTGTAGCTTGTCATATTTTTGCCATACCATAAGCCTTCACAACACCTGAATTTCCATTTATAACAATATAAAATATCTTGATCACTAATTATGTATTTGATTATAACTAACTGGGATAAAAAAAATGGTTTAATACATGGAGACATTATTATGCTTCAATCCAGAAAAAAGAAAGAAATATTTCTCCCCTGTTTACTTCTATTTGATTATGTTCTGTTGTTGCCTGGATCAATCTGGCAGTGATGGTGAAGTATTGCTGCACTTGGTCAAAGTGGTCAATGCGGTGCCTACATGTATCAGTACGTCTACATGTGTCCATACGTAATCAGCAGCTTTCCATCTTCAATTTCAACAACCAATGACATTTAATAATCTCTCTTTTTACTTCCACACATGTTAAATCTACAATATATTCTGGATGCTTGTGTATGCAATTAATCTATAACACTGACAACAATGGAAGACTGGTAATAAATTTTACTGGATCATCTAAAACTTTACAGCCTACCTTTAACTGAATGTGTGCTGTATAAGCAGATGTATGTCATTAAAACGTAATATGTATTCCGTATGTTTTGCTTTTTTTCAATGCAGGGCTCATTTTCAACCAACTCCTGTTGAAAAATACACATTTCTAAAAATAAAAAATCTGAATCCATAATATGGATTCGAGAGTGATGTATAGATTACATAATTCATTACTGTATTATGGGAAATGCTGATAATGTGTAATTCAATGATTTCTGGCTACTCTGAACCACACCACCACATTTTTTTAATTAAAAAAAAACATTTTTTTTTGGGTTGTTTTGAAAAAAATATTTAGTATTGATGTTTTTGTCAAGGAGTGGGTTTGAAAGCAAACTAGCTGCAGAGCTGTTCTCGGTGCACACTCACACCAGGCCTAATATCATTTTCAGATTGATTTCAATCTCTGGGTGCAGCCTTCAATCCCATCAATGTTGTATAAAGCTGCAATATGCTGTTTGTGTCTGCCACGTACATATTCCAAAACAAATTAAAAGCTTCAAGCCTTTACATGTTCCATCAGCCTCTCGGCTTTCACTTTAAAACTGTTAGTAAAGATGAAACTAAAGACTGAGGTGTTGATTCTCAGAGGGCATTGGCAGCAGAAGCTGTTAAATCAATCATGTTGAAAAAACCTGTGATGATTGCATTGTAATTCAACGTTCATATCAAAGACAAAGTATCTGCTTTTGTCATGATGCCCAGTATATACACTTCCTACTCAACATACACTATATGGACATAAGTAGTCAGACGCCTGATGATGTTTCCTCTTTTGCAGCTTATATTTTACTCGGAAGACTCTTCCTCCAGATTTTAAAGTGTTTTGAAGTGTGTTTTGTAGAGCATTTATGAGGTCGGGCACTGATGTTGCACGAGAAGGCCTGGCTCACAATCTGTGGTCCAGTTCATCCCAATGGTGCTCGATGGGGTTGAGGTCGGGTCTCTGTGTGGGCCATTCAAGTTCCTCCACACCAAACTCGTCAAACCATGTCTTTACAGTCCTTGCATTGTGCACTGAGGCTCAATCATGTTGCAATAGGAAAGTTGGAAGCATAGCACTGTCCAAAATGTATTAGTATGCTGAAGTGTTGAGCTTGTCCTTGATTGGTGATAAGGGGCCTGGAGCCCAAAGCCCGATTGAAATGCCTGAATTCAGTGCTTAACAGGTGTGGCTCAATACTTTTGTCCATACAGTGCATGCAACCAATGTTGTTTTAACAATATTCCGTTATGATATTACCATCATAAGAATATTTATGATAATATTGTCTGTAATTCGCATATCTCTCGAACCGATGGTCGCATTCATTTCAAACTTGACACGTGTCTTGATACGGGCGCGAGCAAGTGCAGTGCCAGTGATAATTAATGCAAAACATATGACTAAATATCGATAAAAGAAGCACACACTGGCTTTCGCAGCTCTACTGTAGCCACTTCCCCTCTCACTCACACAGTACTGTGGGCTACCTGAGAGGATAAGCGCTCATTTTTACAAAAATTACCCAATAAAGACTCCCTGAATCCAGTGTGCCTCAGTGTGACTCATTAAAATGAGTCAGCGGATTTTGCTAAATGCGGTTTGACTGCATTACAATGAGTCAGCGAATTTTGCAACACACCAACAAACACAGGTATGCAGTGGCAATTCAAAGCTATGCTTTTGCACGGGCACTGCACTAGTTAAATCAATTTCTAATAATAAAAAAAGCATTGTTATAATTGCCGTATGGTCTATGTGCTTGGTGACATGAATTTCATTGTGTCTCATTGTCATGAATTTACTTTTTTTTAATGTATTTGACATACAAAAGCCCAACTGGGGACTGGAGTTGTAAATTAACAATTGCTATAAAGTTCAACTCGTTCAACTGCATTGTCCCTATAGAATAAATACACAAATAAATAAATTAAAACTAACTAATTAACACATGATATTGATTGGAGGGCCATGGTTTACTATTCGGTTTTTAAGTTTGACATTATCACATATTCATCATTATTTGACATTCTCCTAGATTGTTCTTAATCTGTTTTATCCTGTTATATACCTTTATTATGAATTCCCTTTATTACTCATTAGTACTTTCCCATTTTCTACTTGTTTTTATGATTCATTAATTCATTTTCTTTCCTTCTTAATAATATGTATGATTTAATTTTACCCACCTCTTCTATCTAATCACTTGATTAAATTATGTAGACGCATTTTTCATGTGTGCCCTGATGAAAACCGTTCAAAATACACTGGTTTGGAACTTTAAATATAGATTTAGATTTTTTTTCTGTATTGGAATGCCTTTCTCTTGAGTTACTTTAAGCCGTCATGATTGTGACTTTTGAAAATACAGTATAATGATTTGTTTGGTCGTCTCCTCTCACCACTTGAAGCTTTATCTGGATGCACAAGGACTTCTTCTTGATAGCAGCCACGCCTGTGGTGAAGGTCTTTCTCATGCTCGTAGCTCGTCGCAAGGACAGCTGCGACACACCTTCAAGGCCTGCGATGGAACCGGACAGAACGGTGGCTCCGCCCGCTCGGCTCATTACCAGAGAGCTGATGATCTTCCTGCAGGAAGTACAGCGCCTCAGTGTGTCGTTTTTTGTAGTAATCAACTAAAGTGTCATTTTTATGTCTTTGTCATAAACGGACAGATTTCTCCAGCATGTTTGTATGTACAGTATGCTGCTTACTTCTGGGAGTCGTGCAGGAGGCTTGCAGCATTGGTAGACGCGGGATTCTGCTTGGCGTAATTCAGCCACCCGCAGACGTTGTACTCCACCCAGTCTGTCCCGTGACTGTGACCGAGCAGGAAATTATTCTCCTTTTCGCTCTTCAAGAGGAAAGTGTGACCTGATGTAAATGTAAGATGCACGGTGAGATCCATTTTCTCAATTTACAAGCACAGAGACATGAAAAAATACACTACATACATATAAACAGTATATGAAGGCTTTGCCAACTGTCTGAAAATAATAATATACATCTTTATATAATAAGGTTCTGATGTATAGCATTTTTTTTGCCCTTGCTTGCCTTTACTCTCGCCCTCAGCAGGTCCATAGTAGCTAAAGAGACGTCCTAACAGTGTTTGCTCTGATCCACCAGGCTGCACTGCCTCCTCCTCCATCAGCCACAGCAGGCCCCGGGCCTCCTCTGTCCGAACTGTCCGTACCTGTCAAACAAATGTGGAAATATCAGAGACATAATATAAGAGACATGTACCGCCATCATTTAAAGAAAACAGCAGCCCCCAAGACAAAAAGGAAAATAAGCAGTAACGACTGACCTGACCACCGTACCTTGAGCTGAATTTCCACTTTGCCTGTTTGAAACTCTTAATTATGAGGTCTGTGCCACCCAACTACGACACAAACACAGTGACAAAGCCCTTTGATACAAGGACATTTTGCTTCCTTTAGCTATTTTATGAGTAACCACTTTTCAAACGGCATTTCCACATTTACTGTGTATCTACCTTTTGGGTACAGGAGAAAACATTTCTGACATTCATAAAAAATTATTCCCCTTAAACGCTGATTGTTAGGGTCTATACTTAGTGTTTTATCAAAAAAAATCTCAGAAATGTAATTAAAAGTAGTTTTATTGTTGTTGTTTTTTAAAGAAAGACTTTTCCAACATGAGCCTGTTGTGATGTGTGTAATATTAAAGCTCCAGTGTGTAACTTCTGTCACCAAAACACTGCTTGTGTCACTAACCCCGCCCAAACTTGCCCAACACCTCAGATAAGCTTGCTGAAAGGAAGACTCTGCATCCTGATGCCAACCGTTCTCTTTCAACATTCGTTACAGTTTCTCACTGCCTCACTCATGATTCGGAGAACTGGGCTTAATTCCTTAACCTAAATGTTCTCTTTCGCTTTTAGTTTTACCTCATTCACGGGATAATTCCTTAAAGCAGACTTCACCGGTGTCTTTGCTTTATTGGCACTGCTGTGATTCTTCAGCCTACCCTGTTGTTGTTTTCCCCTTTGCGCATAAAAATGCGTTTTCCGTGATCTGAATGCACTCAGATAGCAGTTGACCACATTTAAGTACAGGTGTAAACACATCCGAGACATATTGAGGACAGATTGTTGTCTGATCTGCCAAAACACTTTGGGAGGACTTCTACCCCTGCATCAAAACGCGAAGAGTCGACGATACAATAGCGCAACTTCACATAGTCTGCTGCTGGAAATCTTTGCAGAAGAGAGGGGGAGTTGACTGTGATTGGATAGCAATCGGATCTTGATGTGGACACTGGAGAGGCCTGTTAATACCAGGTGTAAATGCATGTGGTGAAGCGCTATTGATCACAGAAAACACAGTCTAACTTTTCGCCTCCCTTTCAAGATAGTTTTTTCTTCGGTACAAATCAAAAGTGCACACATGAAACAGGCTGATATATAAACTAACCTACTGTTGCGAGCTGATTATCTCTATGTTAGATATCATTTTCCTGGTCTTGCAACTGCTCACTAATCTTCCATAAATCCTAATTAGAGATTTCATGTTTGCCTAGTCCATCTTCTAGTGACATAAAATGGCAAATGTATTCATAAACTATCGTAGATTTAAGATGGCATAGATCTCATTAGTGGAATCTTTTGTCCTGAGGCAAAGCAGCTACTGTATGTTGTCACTGAGAGTGAGCATTCATGTCTCAAGCCTGCTCTCGGCATCAAGAGGCGAGTACAGCGACACACAAAAAAAACCCTGAACTACTTTTACAACTAGTATGAACACTCAAAATTGGAGTTTCGAAAGCATTTGTGGTTTCCATGCCCTTCAGCAGTTTCTGCAATAATAGCGTAATCTATTTAGTGCTTCCCTTATAATCTAAATGGAAATAAAAAGGGAGTTCTTGAATGTGACAGGAGGCAGGCGAGAAGGAATTAAAATGTAATACAATTAGTATTTTAATTAGTGTGAACACAGGGAAGAAAATAAAAGCCACCGCAGTACTGGTGATCCTGAGAGTATGAGGAAAGCTTTTGTTGCCCTCTTCTTATGATACCAGCAACATAAATGTCATTTTATTGGCCAGTGCAACTCATATATTAGTATTCATATCATATGCTTAACCTGATACCCAATCGCAAACATAATGGAGCTACAATAATGAGGTTACTGTTCTTCAGTCCTCGTCATCTGAGTGGGGGGCTTTTATTTGTATGATGTAACTGTCAGTGCTATTCCACATTCATAATATATTTAAAATGTTTACAGCATTATTGTTTACTGCAGCTTTCTAATATTACCAATTTTAACAACTTTAACTTTCCTTTATAAAAGAATGATTTTAAATTGCATTCATTTTTGCTTGATTTTAAATTGTTTAATGTTTTAAATTGTTTTAATTTCTGTAATTGATTTTTTATTTGAATGTGTGTTTGGAGGAGACATAAGACATAACAACTATGAGGTCTGTTGTGAGTTTCGGCATTAAAGCCCTTTGGAACAGAAAACTGGAAAACAACACAAAAAAACTACAATAAAATGAATCAAAGGAGTCTATGTTTTCTTGTGATGTAGTACAGTCCACTGCCTCTGTTGCCACCATTCCCATTAGCGAGGGAGCCATTTTAAAAGTAAAGCATTCAAACCAAACACATTGGAAATTCTACTGATCTATGACTCTCTAAACTCTGCCATTTCTGTTTCCATGGTGCAGATCACAGGCCGCAAAGGCCAAACATTGATTTTCTTCCTTGGAGTCAATTGTATAACCTTTCTTTTCCTGCTGCTACGCTCTCTTTCTAGCCTCTACATACACACACACACACACACACAGAGAGAGAAAAATCCACAATTCAATAAATGAAAACTCACATTAAGGAAAAGATTTGATGCTTAAAAAAAACAATATTCGTTTCTGAGAACAAAAACAGATTTCAGACAATACCTTGTATATAAATAAATCTAATTAGTGACTAAGCAAGTGGGAAAAACCAAACAGAAACACAATAGAGTTGCATTGTTCTTACCAGTGCTTGACTTGAGGCTTGGTCTACCACTGCAACAGAAAGAGAGGTGCTGGGCTCTGGGTCGTCTAAAGCGAGCTCGATGTTCTCCTAAAGAAAGACAGATAAGGTCTGCTGAGTCTTTCGTTTGTTTTTCTTTAGAATACATCCAGGCCGTTTGAAGCCCTGGGTTAATACGTTTCTATGGCCATTGACAAATACTGTATCTTTAACCAAAAAGGTTCTGATAGTGATAAGTATTAAATAAAACATTTTGAGTCGATCATAAATATTTAAGATGTCGATGACAAAAACACAAAAGTTATAAAATAACTTGATTCCAGGGTGGTGCTCAAGAAGAAGAGAAGATGGTAACACATGATACAGATGCTCACGGTGAACAGAGCAGAAGAACCCTTTGAGGTAAACTTGAAACTCTGAGTCAACAGTTGGACCAGGTCTGTGAAGGAGTACACTGTGGCCAATTTAGAGTCAAGTTCACCCAATCAATGGGGAGAGACCTTGCTCAGAAGTAGTCAGGATGTGAACCAGCAACCCTTTCCACTTGACCATAATGCTGCCCTGTTGACATTTTAATTATTTTTTATTATTCAAAATGTTATTTCTTTATTTAAATGTTGTGGACATGGACATAAGAAGATGTAAAATACTTTGTTTCCAGCTTCTCATATGGAAGGATTTATTTAATGTCCACGCTTATGTCACAGCATAATGTAGTTGCAGACAACTAGAGTTGTTTCCAAGATTTATTATGGATATTGAAATAATATAATAGCATATTATTGAAAATAATAGCATATTAAATTTAAAAAAACGAAAAAGGCATCAACACATTTATTATAATAAGAACACTTGGCATTTACAGAGGCTGTTTCTCCTATAGGCGAATCGAAAGGAAAATGTCATTACTATTACAGATGATAGCTTTTCTGGAATAAAGTGAAAATAAACACACTAAATTACATTCACTAGAGCAAAACAGGCATATGGCAGCTCACTGTGACAAAGGGTGGGGTGCATGAGAAGTGTAGGTAAATATTATTAATGGTTTGGTGTGATAGATGCCAGTGTTCAAATTGACTGAGAAGTAGTCAGATGTTTTGTTGTTGTTGGTTCTCTGCTGTGGACCCACACTGTGTAGAGATCATACAACAACTCATTTGACCTTCCTTTAGTGTTCCTTGAATTCTCCCATATTTCAGTTTCAGTGGTTGAATGAGGACTGCTCAAAGGTGGCCCACCACACTCTTTCAAAATAAGGGTTCCAAAAGTGTCCTTCTACAAGGGCTGAGGTTCTAGGAACCATTTGCTTCTGAAAAACCCTTTCCCGAAGAAAAGGGTTCTTGGTAACACTAATGGTTCCAGTAAGAACCATTTTTTTTCCAGAATAAAGGGTTTTAAAAGGGTTCTTGGTGGAACCTTTATAAAAAAAAGGTTCTACCTGGAGCCAAAAAGGGTTCTCTTATGAAGACAAGCCGAAAAGCCTTCTATGGTTCTACTTAGCACCTTTATTTCTAAAAGTGCAAAGTTAAGAAATTAGCCATCACATTTATAGGTTTAAATAAACTTAAATCAATGTTATGACTTTCTCCTTAAAAGTTTTACTTAGACAAATTAATGTTCTTAATCTGTGTGGAAAAACATCAATGTAAATATGATTAGATTCTAATCATATTATGAAATTCTGTACTGGCCCATGGGCCATACATTTGACACACCTGATGTAAAGATAGAGCAACATCGGACAGGAAGTCAGCTCCATGTATCACATAATGGTCACTGAAATTCCAATTGGTCAATTAGTGGAAGGCAGGAAAACAGGAAGATACAGTACAAATGTGTGATTTAAAGAATATTCAGCAGGTCAGGGTTTGGACACAGCTGGTCAAATGTGATCAGTGTAATTGAATTGCTCTTTGATGAACACAAAAACCATAAATGATCACTCAATTTAAAAAAAAAAAAAACTATTTCATACTATGAAATGGAAAAAGACAAAGGTTTATGAATGTGTGGGTGGGAGGACATGTTTTACCTTCTGTTGGATTTATTTCCTATGGTGGTCATTTTTGAGCAGGAACGCCAAAGGTGTCTAAATTGAACAACCAACTCAAAATTAAGTTAGTGCAGTAGTGATGAGAAATCACATTTGTTAAGATGCTCAGTGTATTTATGCTTTTAGAAAGATGTAAGTGTAAGTGGTCAGTTTAGACTGCACACTGGAGGAAGTTTAAAAATATAAAGCATATTCCTGGTGTTGTGTGTATCGCACGTTCGCCTGTCTGTCACTGCCACTGATGATATCGTGTGTCGTTTTAAATGAGTGTGACCCACTTTTCAATGACACTTTAACGACTTCTTATATTTATCGAGATGCACGGATGAAGCAAGAATTACAGCTATACAATTTTATGCAAAACTTCCATTTCACTCAAAAACCCTTCCTCCCATGCAGGGAAAGAATGTGGGTGGGAAAACCCAAGAATACTTCCTCGCAGCGGTGTAAAAAGTAATAAGATGATTAATTTTAGTGTGCTATCAGACATATTTTAAATAAAAAGAGCTTTTAAGATTACAGTTCAGGCCTGCAGTGATGATCGAATGCTTTAATAACAGAATTTCTCAGGGACAACTATGGTCAGAAACAGGAGGACAGAAGAAGAATAGTTCCTTAAATCATGGAGAAACGGTGGTGCTGGGCTGTGCGTGTGAGTTTGTCTCCCGACGGCAGCTGTGAGTGACTTCACTTTGATGTCAGCAGAGGAGGTGAAGTCTGGCATCGCTAATGAGAAAGTCTAACATGTGAACTACTTTGGCTTGTCACGGCTCGTGACAGGTGGGAGGGATGGCGTATCTGATGTGTGAACACATACGATATTGAAGTTGATATATTAGTGAGAAAGTCAGAGACAAAGGGAGAGGGATAGAGAGAGGGTTAGAAGGAAGAGAGGGGGAGAAAATGACAACGCTGTGTGTTCAAAGTTTTTTTTAGATCCTTTCATTTCGTCACATTGTGTTGCAGCTCTAAAATAATAATTAATTCATCATTCATCAATTCATGTATTCAGTATTAGGGATGAGCCGATACGATACTTGGTATAAGTATCGGTCCGAGGAACATGTACAATCCGGTACAATCCAAAAATCCTACTTTTTGCATGCTTTACTATGCAGAGGCTGTAAAAATGTAAATAAAAATCGGCAAGAGCATTTTAGCTGATATTTTGGCTGTTTATATATTGGTATTGATTGATTGGAACGGTATCATGTCATGATTCACTATGATTCTCCAAGGGATATACGATTATCTGAGGCATCTCGATTCATCCAAATTTACTTTGAAAACAAACAGTGACTTAAAAAAACATGTTAACTAATTTAGGCATTAAAAAGTGGTGAAAAACAGTCTTCATATCATTGCATATGTGCCATATGTAAAGAATTTATGGTATATTAGTTTATATATCACATTCATAAAAACATGAGGTCAATGTGACCTTGAACTATGACTTTGAAAATTCCAAATCTTTGAGTCCCAGTGAATGCTACATTTGAAAGGGTTTCCTGAAGGATTTGCTGAGATAAAATGTTTACAAGGCACAGTCAAAGTGGCCTTGAACTTGACCATCAGAAGCTATTCAGTCTGTCCTCGAGTGCAGCTGAACATGAATACCAAATATAAAGTGTAGTGAAAATATTGTGATCCCAGGAGTTGGACAGATGTCTGGATAGTTTCTGCATGGACTGTTGTTCACATGTGCACAATGCACAACAGTTCACACGCGTTTACCTCTTTGTATCTCTCCAGCTCCTGCACAAAGGTGCGTTGGTAGAAGAGTGTTTGGAGACGTTCTTGAGTGTAGTTGTGACAGAGGTCCTCGAAAGTTGCGCCGCACTCACGCTTCCCCAGCCTGGGGTTCTGGAAGCCTGGTGTGTCCACAATGAGAAGAGAACACAGGGAGTTCTGGCTGGACTTCAAGGCCCTGCAGCACAGGACAAACAAACAAACAAACTGTTTATACTTGAAGTAGCATTTGCATTAATGACATAACAAACATAATCCAAATGCTGAGTCCTGATTCAAATATACTCTTACACTTCCTAAATACCTACCTCATTTTTTTTTATTTTGCTGAACATAAAAGTAAAATAAACAGCAAAATGTCCCTAGATTAAAAAAAGAATAATGTAATAAAAGGGTGAAGTCATGAACTTCTAATAGTCAAAAGAAACAAAGAAAAGATCTGTTCAGTGATTTATTCAGTGAACTATCTATTAACAATAGACTGAATATTTAGATATTAATATTATGTGTCATCAACATCGCACTTTCAAATCAAGTGTAATGAAAACAATACATTTGACATTTTACAGGAATTGTGACACTGAATACAAAATATAAAATATCCAAAACATTGTTAATATCTCATGTCAGGTGAAAAAACAAAACATAAATGTATGAATAGACGTGTTTGTAGCACATTTATAACAGATGTAGAAGTAAATATAATTTTCTCCATCTGTTTTTCCTGATGAAACACAATAATTTGTCTCAAGAAAACATGGAGAATATATATATATATAAGAATATAAATGCTTGTCAAAATGTGGCAGTTATCAGTGATCTATGACAACAGGTCAGGGTCCAGTTTGGACGGTATCTGCAGTCCGCCTATTAGTGACCAGCATTTCTTCTGAACAATTGTGCTAATATGATGTTTTGAAATGATCTTTTACAAATATTCCTCCTAGATTGAAAAAAACTGCCAACTGTTTGGAAAGCGTTTGATTTTTTTGGTCAAAATACCATAAGGATGAAGCACCAGCAGTTCAATCACACCTGCCAAAACAGCCCTGTTCAGAACGCTCAGTTTCGTCGTATCTCTTTATCTAAAACAAAACTTAAGGGACAGGAAATGACATCAGCCACAGAGGCTACTGGGAGCTAACAGCAGTTAGCATTTGGAAAAGTGATCATTTGCAGGCTCTAGCAGGCACATTGCCATCGTATATAACATGTATCCACTGGACAGAAAAATCCTCTGAGGCTGGAAGTTTGTGTAGGACTCTGTGCTGCAGAGGCTAAGAGCCAACTGTAGCAGTTGTACCTGAATATTATTGGTACTGTTACTTATATTTCTGCAAAAATAGCCTTTTGTGGCCATTGCACGTTAATGTGTATTATATTGTTATCACTAATTTTGTAAGAGCCTTATCCAAATGTTGGTGGTACTGTAACTGTAACCTTTTTGCACTATACACAAATGTTATTGTACTTGAATGTTGGTGGTTTTGTTACTTACCTTTTTAGCACAAAACTAGCAGCTATTTCAATAAATAAGTGCTGAATAATTGAAAACATTTTGTATCATTTGTATCCGTTTACTATACATGCAACACAAAATAGTAGTACAGGGGTTGACCGGCCCACTGACTGGACAGCCTTCCGAAAAGCTGGCCCTCTGGAAATTTTAGTTGAATAGCCCTGGTGTACATCATTGTCTAGTCATTGTTAAAAAATAGGGTGATGCTAATTTTACTACACTATATATGGTTAAATTCAAGATGTCATAAATGTCTAAATCAATGACAATTAAAAGGAAATATGGATAAAGGTGCTAGGTCCCTACACATTGCTAGTATACCACGTGTCAAACTCCCAGCCCAACCTACAAGGTTATGTCTTTCCTGCTCCTCCATTGACATATGTATAAGTACCACACATAAATTTAAACCCGTAAAATAAATACGCGTGAGGTCAAAACGACCTCAAATTGACTGCCCTTGGTAGTTCTCGTGTTAAATTGTTAAATTGGACTTTGAATACACAGAGCCTGAACCAAAGGGGGTTAAAGTTAAAGGGGACGGAGTCCTTCATTTGTATTTTGATCTTTTAGCTTTTTATGTCGAGTAAATATTATTGACTGCAGCAAATTATTGTGCAGGATAAGTGACTACAGACCTGTATGTGGTGTACTGAAATAACACTAAACACTATATACAGAGGAAATCAGGTGAGACAGACTGGCATTGTATTTCTATACTGCTAATTTCAATGGAAACTCATTCATAACTTTACCACACAATATTTAAGGGTCTCCTACAGTTATGTTCTATTGTGAGTACTCCAACTGATGTGTATATAACTTTGAACGTCATCCACTATGGATATTTAGGCAGTCTGAGGTTTGTCCATCGGACCGGAACAGAAATACTAACCGGTTTATTAGAGAAATAAGGACAGTGAAGATTTCAGAGTAAAGTCCTGCTGCCATGGCGTCTAAACAGTCCATGGCTGTAGCCTTAGATCCTGAAAAAAAAAAAAAAAACAGAGACAGAGCAAATCAGAAAGAGCAGACTTACCACAGTCTCCATCCACATATAACAAAAGAAGTCTTCAAACTTGGTCTAAAATTATCTCCGTAAAGCAATGTCATTTAGGGACTCAGGTGTTTCCGAAAAAGTCGGATCAAACAGGACGCACTTATGTCTGTACCTGGCGGCTATGGCCACCTGTTAAGCGCTCCTAATTCATTCCACTGTCACACAAAACGGTGAGTGCTCGGGGGATATTTTCACATTTATAACTGTAAATTCATATGTGATCGCAGATACAGGGAGCGCGAAACAGAGGTCAAGTCTGTCCATTGCTGCTATGATAGAATTTCAACTGTATCCTCCTCTCCTCCTGCCCTTCAAAGTATGCCTCGGACAAGATGGAAGTCAAAGGACCTGCACATGTGAAAGAAATCAATGTGAAGCAATTATGATTTCAAGGACAATGAATAAAGAGAAGGACCAAAATTGCTTGTCCCTACGTAGTGTGTGTACTTATCTGTCAATAGGCATTGTAAAAGCTGCGGTATTCATTACTAAGATAAGCTTCACTTTCTCCGGAGCGTGCAATTTCCCTCGGGTGATGAGGAGCAGAAGCGAATGTGTGTGGAAACAGAGAGAAAGTGACAAAGAGAGGGAAAGAAAAGGTTTGTGTGTGTGTGTGTGTGTGTGTGTGTGTGTGTGTGTGTTAGTGGGTGGGGGGGTTGTGAGATATGGAGAAGAAAGAGCATGTCGGTAAATGCGGTGTGAGGAGTACCTGCGTCTGCTGAGCCGTTTTCGTCAGAAGCCTGGCGACCAGCACCACCTCCTCTGGGCAGGCTGCCCTTGGCCTGGTGCTTGAAGATGGCGGAGGAGAGCTCTTCCAGAGTGCAGCCCAGCAGGTACGCTGCCTTCTGGGCCCACTCATGACGTGCAAACTGTTTCCTGCCGGCTAAGACACGAGCATGAAAACGTCCATTAGCCCGTCTGCCAACTGCCCCTGTGGCACACTCCCACCATGGTAGCTTTGTGACAGATATCATGTCTTTGACAGGTTATGGTTATATTTCTGGTCAAGCTTACACTAACACAGCTGATGAGAATGTGCACAAAAAGCATGATGCTTTTACCAAAAATGCTTGTATTGATAAGAAAAAAAACGCAGCTGCTTCTGCAATTTAAACACTATTTCTTTAAGGGCTAGTGCAGGTTTTTGGAAGTGTTATGGAGGTACCACCAGTGCTGAGAACCAGTCTGAGAAGACACAGACACCTGCTCTCATCTTGACCACTTAATAAAAGGCTAATCTACATCGTTTGCCACTTTTCTGTGCAATTAGCCTTTTACGACCGGAAAATAAAAGTGGTGATTCCTAAACCATTTACTCCCTGCAAATCAGCTATTTTAAATCACAGCACACAGGAGTTATAAAACCACTGCAGCCTCCATCCGTGAGTTCTTTTGTGTTATGTTGTGATTTCATTTTGTTTTAAATTCTGATCCTACCAAACAAAGCAGCAGTGTACCAGCAGCTCCTGTGTCCTGGTCCTGTTTCCATGGACTTTGGTGCAGGAACATGAGCAGTGTAAAACTATCTGTGTTCCAGCTGATAGATGAGCATTCATTAATGCAACACTCCTTGTCTCAAGCTTGTTCCTGGAGCAGGAGTGCTGACAGAACCTCAAATAAACTCTAAAATGTGCAACTATCCATTTAAGGTTAAAAAGACAAAAAATGAAAAAAACAACAATAGCATCTTTTATCAACTTGAGAATTAAAGCATTTAATTGGGGCATATAATTAATTTATTT
The DNA here is from genome assembly GCF_963457635.1 of Microchirus variegatus. Lineage (NCBI taxonomy): Eukaryota > Metazoa > Chordata > Actinopteri > Pleuronectiformes > Soleidae > Microchirus > Microchirus variegatus. The sequence continues at coordinate 18,106,736 of NC_139803.1, forward strand.
ACATAAAAAAGCTGTTGGGGAAATACATGTTTCTCTTTAATCTACTGGTTGGGTGCTGGAAACATGCAGATATGAGTGCAAACTTTAATTTTAATCCACCATGAAGTGGAATCTTCTGAGACTTAACAGAGGGATTTCACACAGAGTGGTGGGCTCTATCTGCTTCATCAGTGGCTCTGCATTCTTTTCATGATGATAACCACAGAAGGCGTAAAGACTAGAAAAGACCTACTTGCTTTGATAAAGCTTAAATTCTAATAAAAAAAAAAATCAAAAAGAGGAAATTGCGGTTGCCAATATAACTGAGTGTTTTTTTATTTTTTTGGAAAACATTGAGTGTACGTCTAAAGCAGATAAAATAAATCCACATTTGTACATTTGCACTTAAAAAGCAGTGCGTTCTTAGCCTTTTTTTTTTAAATCTACACTTATCAGTGTGACAATAGTGTCGACAGAGCAGGGAAGATAGAAAAGCAGGTTCATTTCAGACGGTTCATTAAATTAGCTGTAGTGGAGAAGAGATCATTGCTGCCCTCTTGTGTTAATATGTGAAATTGCACTTAAACCAGAAACCTGCTTATTATATATATCTTTATAGTCTACGGTCTATATATTTATATTCTACATTCATAGATGTTGAAATGCATTTTTATTATGTATTACCTTCACCTCGATTGCCTTTGCTGTTGGGACAATTTCCCATTGTGGAGCTAATAGCGGATTATCTTTTCATATACTGTCTTACTGTATTTTATTTCTATTTTATTTAAAACAGTCCATAACAGGAGATAAAATACTGTATTTGTAACTATGCCATCACACACTGTCCCTACATAAGAACCACTTAATGGTCCATAAGTTACCCAGTGATTTGCAGTTCAGTAAAGATGTAGTTTCTGTATTCCTAAAATGCTGCCACTATACAGCCTTAAATATGTTCATCAAGTAAGCTTTGTTTTTTTCACAGCTCCCATTGATCAGGACAATCCATATACATTGTTGTTTACATGTCCTTACTTTAACTTTGTTAAATCTTTAAAATCACTTATCACGTATGCATCACCAGGAAGAAATGGCATTTGATGGAAATAAATAAAAAGCTATAAATCTCTGGATGGGAAGGCAACTGTGTCCTTAAAAAGCCAAAGTGCCCTTCATATTTAGGAATAAAATATGACTAAAACTCACCTCATCCATAATAAAACAATCTTGTGGGCACCGTCAGCCTTTGTAAATGGCAGATATCTAATTTTAAAATGGAGGTCACATGCTTTGAGAGGCAGATCTACTACTTCAGAGCTGAAACAATAAAATCAAACCCTCTTACCTCAGATTTCATCATTTAAACAGCTTCAAAGACACATTTTTTTCTCATGTTCAAGAGGATTGTTGTTCCCTAATAAATTCTTATGACAAGACGAATGTTCTGTTGGACCTTAGGGTCAGAATGAGATTCATGAATTGTATGTCCTTGATCTGCAGCTGTGTTCTCAAACAGTGACTCAGTGAGTTTGACTGTGGTTCAAGTAATGTCACGAAAACAGCGCTTTGTTTAATTCAGGTGCTGCAGAATACTGCGCCGAGACCGACAGATGGGCCAGAAGAGGCCACAAAAGGCCTTAAACTTACAGATTATAAAAGTGTGTCCACTAAGTTTGTCTCCTTGGTGGAGGTAATAAAGACATATGCCTGTTGCACTGTCCTCTTTTAACCCAGACTTAAAACGAGCAGGTCACCTCTATCACATTCTTAAAATTGTAGTTGGAATATGACTGAAAATACAAAGAAACACCAATAAAAAAGGTTCAGAAGTGAATTCTACTACTGAAAAAATCCAGTTGTCCAACAGCATAAATTATTCTCGTCCCCACCCGCCCCTGCACTGCAGCTGCATCCCCAATCGCTCCCTCAGTCAGGTCTGATAGTATTGCTTGACAAATCATATTCAGATGAATACGCAGCGAACAAATCATTTTAAAATAGTTTCTGTTCACGGAAACCAAAAGCTGAGGTGGAGGTCTGCGCTCTCCGAGTGCTTTTCTAGTTTTTATTTTGAAGTTTGGATGAGTTTGAGGGAAGCAGTCCAACAAACTGATGCTAGGTACAAATGCATAACACAGTGATCAGACTTACAGCTGCCTTGCATCACACAGAGTGTTACCTACAGTGACGTAATACAAGCTTTATATTTATGACATACCGAGTCATTAAAATGATTTCCACTAGGGAGAATACATGTCATCTCATTTCCAGCGTTGTACAAATCAAAGATGATATCTCACCCTTGGTAGCTCCTGCTGCTCCTAGATGACAAATGGCCCCGAGGACGAGCCAGAAGGCCTTCTGCTCATCACCACTCATTCCCAGAACCTTCATTGCTGCTTGAAGCTTGGAAAACTGCTGAGAGGCCCGCTGCTTATCCTCAGTCTAACATATATGACACATACATTCAAAATAAAATGATTTCAGCGCTGAATTAAAGATAAGCGTTATTCAAAGCATGTATTAAAATAATGAGATAAACCAGGATTTTCAAAACCGGCTTTGAAAATACAATCTCTGACCTACTTTAAGTTCTACTGTAGAAATGTCATTTTATAGCATTTGCCTGTTACAAGCCAGGGTACACCGTGCTGAGGCAGAATGATGTTGTTTGTCTGATGTGTTTGACCTCAGGCACATATGAATAAAAGTCAGATGTTACTCTATGTTCTTTAAAATGAGGCTCAGAAAAAGACCAGCGAAAGGAACTGAACACTGAAAACAAACAAAAACAAATGTTGGCGCTAGTGCACACCTGATACGAGGGGAATGTTCTTTTTTGCTGCAAGACAAACCAACAACCAGCATTCTTATAAAATCAGAGTTGCACCTTCAGCTATATAAATGGGTGTGCGGCTGTTGAAAAAGGTACCTTTGTCTGAGGCATGATTCCAAATGCATTGTTTTCAGCAAAATGGTTGAGATGCAGCTCCGTTCTGACGAAATTAAAGACAACATTAACATTGCTTTTGTTTCTGTCCAGGTTATTAAAAGCATAGGGAAGAGAATGGCCATTAAATGAAATGAAATGGTGTATAGTGTATTGTGGGATTTCAAACCTGACCTCAGAGAGCTGTCTGCTCCTGCCATCAGGTAGTAAAAGACGTTAAAAGTGGACTCTCCTTCTGGTCTTCTGGTCACCCTCACCTTCTCCAGAAGCATAGTCTGAGAGGCAAAGGAAGTAAGTATAACTGCATGATTCTCATCAAAAAAACAAGAATGTACAAAACGTCAGTAACAGTAAACAACTGGGCATGAGCTGTTTATAACCAGCATAAGACAGATACACTTGTGCTCATAGAAAACATGGCTGCCAGCAGCGGCACGATGAAAGACCTATAATTGCCGCTTAGCAACATGTTCTGCACATACTTTAGTCTATAATAGCTGTAGAATATGTTCACCACTTTATTTAATTGTTAGGTAGCCTTTTCCTATGGTAAACTGAAGTTTTTTAACTACTCCTTTTACTGCAAGTCCATGAAAAATTAATTGTATTTATATCTCACAGAAACACAGGGACTGCTGGTCAACGGCTGCCATGTTGTGTAAATGTGTGTCACTTGGGTAAATCCTGACAGAGGATTTCAAACACTAACATCACTAAATAAGATATTTGAATGATCAGGTATAGGCGACGGTGGATCGACAACTCATATGTGCTGTGACGTGAAATCGCAGATTTTCTCAATGGACTTTGGTGCGGGGAACTGTACACATCAGTTTACAATTCATAAAGAGATAAAGCAGGAAAGCATGTCTGTCTTATGCTGGTCCTCGGACTGTGCACACAGTCAGTTCCTCATACAACTACTCTGACAATTTTCTTTTTTTTTTATAAATGAACATGTGTTTGATTATCATATACCTGGATGGAGGCGGAGGTCATCTGACCCGCCTGGTCAAAGTCCAAAGAAACAATATGAGAGAAGCGGCTAGCGTTCCCGTTCATACAGGTGGAGGCATTTCCGAAAGCCTCCAAAACTGTGTATACTGCCTGCCATTTCTCTGCTGCAGACAACAAAGAGAAACAGAGCCACTCGTATGACTTAACAACAGCATGCAATACATTTGACTTATTGTCATTCTGCGTCTGGATCCTTTGTAACACACCGGAGAAGGTTTTGTTGGTGCTGCCAGCAACGGTGAGCAGATATTGGATGATGTGTTGACAGTTGGTGGTCTTGCCACTGCCGCTCTTTCCCAGCAGGACAATGGACTGATCTCGGCGAGTTGTCAGGAGATTTCTATAGGCGGCCTGGGCCATGCTGTAAATGTGAGGGGCAGTATCCTCCCTTCTACAGCCTTTAAACATCTGCATTACCTGGAATGTAGCCAAAGAGGCAGAGAAGCGGTTGCATTCATCAAATAGCACCTTGACTTCATTGCACGGTGATTACAATCTCACAATCTGTTCAAGTGAAACAGATGTGTGATTATACACCACAAGCTGCAGCCTACCTTCTCCGAGTACATCGAGGGGGCACTAATGGGGTTAATGACCACCATGCTGGGTCCAGCGTGCGTGTGCACCAGGTTGCCACCGTATCGCTGCCGCAGGGAGTGCATCACGCTCGACTCATTCAGATACTGCAGAGAGGCCAGGTCCTCCACTCGGTCAGACACTGGAGGGTTTGCCTGCAGTTCAAAGTCAGAGGTCGCTCACACACTCGCCCAGTGCCATCCGTAATTGATGAGGACCAGAGTTGATTTGATGATTAAATACCTTCTCTACATCATCTTCATCCACGTCCAATAAAGATCCATCACTCTCCAGGCGGATTTTCACCTTCCCCTCTGGCAGACTGCCCGCCTCCGTCCTCAGGAGAGTTGCTGCATCACCACACAGAGTGAAGTTAATTTATTGTGACGTATGATTTCACCTTTCATGCCAATCTTCTCATGTCTGATAATGTGAGGCAGTTGTATCAATGTTAACACTTTAGTGAGAGTTTAAGTTTTTTTAATTGTTGCTGTATGAGTTAATGACACAAATTCAGTGCGGGGAAAGCCATGCACGTCCCTGGCATATTGCTGATGTGAGTAGCCAGACTGAAACATAAAGGCACTCTCACTGAAAACATGACTGCCAGTGGGGACACAATTCAAATCAGATTTTAACCAGTTATCAAAAGGCTCAACTGAAATAATGAGTGTCTCTACCAACCTTTTATAAAGGATTTTCTGGTTGGAAACTGTAGTTTGCAAACCACCGACTCCAACACCAAATTCCATTGGAAAATGTGTGATTTTAGCTGGAAGAGGACACAGAAACTGCAGCTCTACAGCATTGCTGCCTCATTTGGTAAATCACTGAGGTAAATCTAATTGAAGGATTTCAAACACTGAGGTCGTAAAATAACACATTTGAACTTACTAATGGAGGCAGTAGTGGATCAGCAGCTCCTGTGTGCTGTGGTGTAAAATCCATGATTTTCTCAATGTACTTTGGTGTGGGAGACTAAGCAGTTTCCACACTTCAGTTACCAGTCAGAGAAAAAAAACTGTCTAACAGTGAAATAAAGAGGCAAACATATTCTTAAATGATTGCAGAATTAACAGGAGCAAATATTTTATGAGGTGAGTCTTTTTTAAGTGATTGCAATCTATTTTTCTTTGTGTCCAATCAGTCAGTGAGAGCGAATGCAAGGGGCATGCAAGGCAATGTCAGCACTGACAATGTGCCAGTACCTCATTCAATAAAAAAAAACTATACTATCCCTTTAACAATTAACATTTCAAAAGCATTTTCCATGTTTCAACCATCTATTTATATAACAGTGTGATCAAATATCCTCGACACCAGCACTGAACCTGAGGAGCTGAGGATTCATTTTAAAAGACATAAGAATAGAACATTAAAGAAACTCACCCAGTGAAAATCCATCCTTGTGGACAAGCCATACTTTCTCTGTGTTATACCAGGCTCTCTCTGCTGTGATCTGCTCCTCAGTCTTTCCCTGTTACAAGAGGTGAACAGAAATGTATGCATATGATTGTGAATACATTGGTTCATGTTTAATGACTATGTTTCCCCACATGCACATTTACATTCACACAAGTAAGTCAAGTGCATCACAGACATAAGGGTTAGGGTTGAGTGGTGCAGATATACAGTATATAGTTAAAGGTCCAGGGTGTGACATTTAGGAGGATTAATTGCCAGATATCGTTTGTATAAATTTATAATCGCATCCTTTAACATATAATTTTATAATTCTTATACACTGGACTATTTATACTACACAGCATTAAATAAACTGCATTTGTTCCTCTGCCACTGAGATGCGTGGACAGCAGACATTTAAAATAAACTAATCTCATCTGCCTCAACAGGTAAAAGCTGAAGGGAAGACAATTCCTGGTAGTTTCTTGGTGGTTATATTACCACAGTACTGGACCATCCTCACAAGGAACTTCCCTAGATCATCACAGACAGACATAAAATATACAAAACATGCATCATTGAAACACGAGTATGACTCCAGTCATGTGTATCCATGGCCAGACCTTAGTTGCAGCCGAGTGTGCTGCCTGAAGGACGGCCACAGGGTCTTGAACAAGTTTGGGCTGGAGAGGGAAGAAGCAGAGGTCAGCTGAAACTTGGATTGGATTCAAAATTTGAAAACGGAGCACAAATCGTGGCATTATTATTATTATTATTATTATTATTATTATTATTATTAATAATAATTATGGCATTAAAAACAGCACAAAACTCTGTAGCAAGACATGGAGCAGTCAAAAACGCAATATTAAGTCAAGCAACGGGAGCAGAGTGAGCTGTTCAGCTAATTCACCAGAAAAGAATTGTAGCACTGATGCATTAATGAGCGAGGTTTACAAGCTGCCTTTAAAAATATAGTGTGATGGTCTGTGGGCAGAAAATAAATAAATAAATAAATAAATCATGTTCCGCCATATTAGCAGTCACAGTTAACAAGATCTGTAGCACACATGCCAGACACTGTGCAGCCAAGTGTGACACAACCGTCGCTGATGCTAATTACTGTCGCCGTAGAGATGATATGGTGCTGCATTAATGCAAATATATCATGTAATGTAATATTTAATTAAGAAAAAAAGTTTAAAGTCACAACTTTGATAGGATTTTACAGGGTTGATGAGAAACTGTAGCATATGACAACACTATGAGAAGATAATATATGATTGCATCACACGTCACGATAAAAGCTGTTGTGTTAAATTGATTGTAGTGAATTATGGGGGGAATTATTAATATTGATTGTCCTGAAAATGCTGTCTGCATTAACAATATACAGTCCATGTGATTTATTATGTATTTAAGTGCCACAAGGAGGAGCATTCCAGGACCTTGAGGCTTTGTTTTCATCATCATGGTTCATCTGTAAATTTTAAACTTCCTGTCTATTTTTATGCGATGAGTAGAAGTATGTTTCCAATAAATGTTGGTAAAAATCTACCCACTGATGATGCCACAAAAAATTATCACATTTTCAAGAAATCTCTAGATCTAATCCAGATTACAGATTTGGAGGCCACTTAAATGTAACATGGGAGTTACCTTTTAAAAGTTCAGTTGTGTATATCTCAGCAACATCTAAACAGATCAGGATGAATTTTGTCAGGTTTATGTAGCTATAAGCAGGTAAAGTCCTATACAGATCCAGAAAGTCTTCTTAAAAATGTAAACATTTCAGGTTTAAGCCTTGGGGGAGAGCTGCACTCCCTGAGAGCTCTTGTTTACAGTGATCTTATTTAAGTTTCTTGTTTTTCACAAAACATTACATATTGCGTTTGTGTTGCAAAAAATTACCATAACACCAGATGGTTTTTGCTTAGTTTTATATATTTTTGTCAATTTCTCTCAATATAACTGCATTAATTGTATTGTTTCAATGTGTGCACATAGACTGTATATAAGAATTGAACATTAGCCTTCCAGTTTGAAAAGAGAAAAGTGGACAGTAGGATGGAAGTCGTGCTCAGCCAGAAAAGGGCACGACTCCAAATGGTTGCAAAAAGAAGTCATTTTGAAGAAAAGATTGCACCAGCTCCATTGGCTCCCAGTCCACTTTTGCATTGAACTCAAAATCCTTCTGTAATACTGATGTACGGTGACCTTAATAAAATGTATTATAATCGCTTGCTTCTTCTTCGTCTACAGTAGAACATGGTGTCAGTTTTGTTAAAAATGAATGTTCATCTTGTGACTGGAAGAATACTTAATGATTTACATACTACAGTCTGTGTATACTGAGTCAATGTTCGCAGCAAACCAAAAACCCCAAACATTAAAACTATATTTAAGTGTCTATTTATCGCAAATCATATCATCACCTCAATATTCAATAACACCATCATGCAGGCCTACTTCCAGGCCCTAACATGAACCATGAGTTCAACTGCAAGGGGCAAAGGTGAGCAGACAGGCACAGACTAAGTTAGTAGGGCAGAGACGGTCAGTAGAGGAACACAAGCTTAGATTGCAGTGTGGTGAAGCCACAGCAGAGCAGGCTGTACCTGAGAGGATTTGTGGCCTTTGGCACGCTAGCGTGACAGCAAAGAGGACAACAGCAAGGTCAGGATCCACAGAGACCCACAGAGAGACAAAAGTACAAAAAACACATCAGTCATCAGTTTGAGCATTGGAAGTGCATTTCACTTCTCATATTAACGACCACATAAACCAGACGTAGTCAGATGTAAAATCCAACAAAAACAGGCAAAATAATCACAGAAGTATATTGAAGTAGGCTCTCCTATTGACCTGATGAAACAAAGCAGTTATATAATAATATAGACCAGGGACGTGCCAATGATACTTGGTATATACTTAGTGTGATAATCTCTGAATCAGATATTGAAAAGAGAAAAATGCAAAACATGATCCAAACATTCTTTAACATATCATGCTTCACTATGCACAGAGTCACATCGTGCACTGTCTTTATGGAAGAATATCTGATGGAGAATTACTGTATGTCTTTGAAATTGGTTTTAAGAGGGTAAAAGGATCAGAACGAATGTGCTTCCGAGTTTAAAAGGTGTAAAATTACCCTATCAGAGCGATATCTCTGATAGATAGTCAGTGTGTGATATCGGTATCAGTTTCGGAAGCGAAAAAGTGATATTGAGCCATTCCTTCTGCAGAATGACTGAGAGGAAGACAGAGAGACAGTGGGAATAAAGCTGTCACTGAAGCAACGTAAATGTACAAGTGTATGAGTCGGCTGCACCAGACATTACCAGCCAACAGTTTAATTCATACATACTGTAAATATAATTATTATATCTAAATGGGATTAATGATTATCATTTCTATAAAACCTTCTATTCATGTCCCTCCACTTGCTTCATTTATGACTTCAATAATGTTGCCCACCCTTGTTGTAAGAGATCAGAATAACTTAAATAAATTACACACACACAAATAGATTCCTTTATACTATTAATAATAATATCTAGAACAGGTATCTCCATTCTGAAGATCCAAGCATGTGATTCAGCCTAGTCACAGCATGACAGGGCGCAAAGCAAAACAAACAGAGAGCGAAAGACATTACATCATTGTCATTGGTGGTGAAGATCCTCGTGACACGTTTATAATCTTCTTCAGTGGGAATCAGCACTGGCACCTACAGTTACAGCACAGCAGCAATGGTAAGTGCAAATATATGATATGCCTGAGGTGAGTGTTATGAGTGTACCTCCTTAGACCCTCAATTGGGGGACACTGAGAGATTCTTCTTGTTAGACAAGTCGAGAGAATATATTGACGCTGGGCATCAAATTAAACAGCAGAATCTGGGCTACAATGCTGTATAAACCTATTTCAAATGTGACAAACACAGATCAAATAGCAACTAAATAACTTATTATATATCAAACTTCGTATGGATCCACTGCTAAACCCACTCGCTGCTCCAACACTTTGTCCAAAACACACTCCATATGGCTCAATTGAAAGCTGAGACCCCTGAGAATAAATACAATAGAAATTTGTTCGCCGAACGACAACTGTAAAATTAATCTTAACTTAACTTTTTTTTTCAGTCAGTTTTACAGACTTCCTGTGTAATCGCGTCACATCTGGGCATTCTGCTGCTTCTCATTGGCTAACAAAAAGCTGTCAATCAAACTTTCTAGACGACAGCATACTTCATATAGACCCATTTCCTCGCTAGGATACAGATCAACAAAGAGAGAAACAGCTCAATCGAGCCATCTAGTGTTTGTTTTTGGGATGGAAAATACATAGAATTATGGAGGAACATTGAACAAAGCCATAAACTGTTTGGCTTTGAAAAAACTGCAGTGAACAAAGATAGTTTAATTGTCCATTGTTCTTGGTACTAGTTGATTGTTCTTGGAAACTTAAATGATCTGAAAATCTGTTCACAAATGTTCTTTTGTATGGAGCCCCAGATACGACATGGGAAAAAATGTGTGCACAAATATGAAAATCACGTTCCAGCTTGTTGTCTACATCACTGTGATTCAAAATATGTCTCGCAAGTGATTCAGCAATATTTCCTTTGAATGTTATTGATCACGGAAGTTCGAATCTGTGAATAGCTTTCCAACTTCACTTTAGTGTCACAGTTTCAAGCGAGGGTGCGCTCCATCCAAGTTGTTGATGGGAACAATAATTCCACAGTTACACTTGTTTTTTGGGGCCATTATTGTCCGCTTACGTCATATCTAGGACTCTGCACGTTGGCCTAAATGTTCTTTTAGGGCTATGTTTTTTTCACTGTTCAGTAACTTAACAATAGTTAACAATACATGTAAAAAAACATATCTATGGGTTTGACCATATGTGATATTGTCCAGCCTAAGCCAGAAAACAAAATCAGTAATCCACCAAATGTGCACTTCAAACAAAATGAAACATAATTGAACACACAAAAGCACAAGTGAAAAACCATCTAGTGCTTTTAAATGATGAGAAACATGCTGTTGTGAGTACCTGTGCAACAGGATGAACACACACTTGCTCATTTGGTGCAGTCTGGGCCTGGGGCAGAGCAACGGGGGACCGTTTACCATTGGGAGCCACAGGGGGGCATGATGTCTCATTTACCTTTACACAGTGTTTACATATATACACACAAACACAGAGACAAACATGCACAAACACACACAGAGAGATGAGATTGCAATGGGAGGATGAAGATGAGCATGACATTTGTGCACATTATACGGGATACTGCCTCCCACTGATTTAATTTTCCTGTTAATTCAATCAAGAAATGAGTAAAGGAAAATTGCCATTACAGAGAAATTGGGTCATTAAGCATTGTTGCTTACAAAAAAATACTAGTGGTTCAACGATTTTGCAAATCCTCTGTAAACACGGTGGAATAATTTGTCATGCAGCTGAACTGTAATACAGAGAAAAATACAGCATACTTCTACCAAATCTAATTTGGCACGATTTTGATTTTATTTTATTACTAATTTACTATTTTTGGATCAGATTGGAGTGCTAAAACATGTTGAAATAGATAAAACTCATCATATGACCGAATGACAAATCTATTATTATTATCGTTATTATTAAGAAATATCTCAGTCTGAATTTAATCCTCGATGATAATGAAGGTTAATATAGCTATTTGAATACTGATTTATATATACAAATGTAACATGATAAATATTATGAGAATGCCTAAGAACAATGGTTCCCAAAGTGTGAAATAAAAGTTGTTAACAAGTTTAAAATAGCCATATCATTTGAAATGAACCTGCTAACAGGGACACTTAATTATTTTGTGCTGCTCAGGAAGGATGGAGGGATGGCTGTTAGGTGGAAAAATGAAAAACAAGTGTGAAAACAGAACAGTGATTTAAGTTTTTCGGAAATGAATTTGCGCCAACCCTAACACTAAATTTGGAAATGGCTGTGTGCTACAAGTTAGAAGTCAACACAACAGGCTGTATTTTTAAATGTCACTGGTGATGTCTGTGAAGTCCACAACAGAAAGTATAGTTCCTATAAGAGCTAAAAATAGTAGAAAAAAGGTAAGAAAGGTAAAAGAGCTTGAGAGCACAAACCTCAAGAAATCCTTAGTCAGCTCACACAATACATTTCCACGTTCAGCTGAAATCTTAATCCTGCTCTTAACACCTAAAACCTGAATCTCTCCCCGGAGCACAGAGTTAAACCCTTTGTCCCTGAGCAGAATCACCTGGAGCTTTACAGTATATGTCTGATATCCAAACATCCAGCTGTTCACCAGATTACACGGACATCCCATGATGTCAATGGTGTTCAGACAGAACACCAAGGAAATATAACCTTGTCGAAAGAAAAAAATTGAAAAGGGAAAATTAAAGAGCTAGTACAGGTTTCTCCAAAGTGTTGTTGGATAAGATACTGACACATGGTCAGCGCTGACTTGGCCAAAGAGGCTTAGTCTCAGTGAAAACATGGTTGTCAGCAGAGACACAAGGACAAACCAATTTAAGCCACTGGACAAATGGCTCAAGAAATCTACTCCTGCTTATGTCTACAATATCTTAGAGTGTGTTTACCACGTTATGTCCATTTTTGGGATTCCTGTGTTCAGTTAAACAACCCGTCCAAAATCATACCAAATCCAGAAGCAGTAGACCAGCAGCTTGCATGTTCTTGCAAGCTACAAATGTTGATTTTCCCAATGGACATTGGTGCTGGTGAGCAGTTAAAATTTTATTTTCCAGGCAAAAAAGGTTGCTTAATGGTGAAAAATATTGCAAATATTATAGACTTATGCAGGTGTAGATTTTATTAGAGGAGCCTTTTCAGCACTGACTGTGTGTGTACCTCTAACAACGAATGGCACTTTACCACTATACAGTTCCAGCACGGCTGGCCTCGGCTCAAAGCTACTGTACACCAGACTCCTCTGTTAAATATTGAGTTTGATTGATTTGCTTGCTAAATGTTGGAGATTTCAGGATTTTTTAGTATTTTTAACTGATCAGTTCGGCATTGTTCGGTTTGATTCTTGTGTTGGACCTCACACTCATGATTCTTCCAGTGCCACTCTGTGCCAATCAGTGGTCTGTCAACGTCACATTTTTAGTATCGGCCAGTGCAGGTACCAAAGAAAGCATCATGATACGAGGTAATATCCCTATGGAAAAATAATAGAGTCGGGTTGAGCCAAGTAGTTCTAGAACTGTATAATGGAAAAGTGACATTACATTTTTAACTGAAGCTGAATTTAATCATTTACTTCTTTTGATTCAAGCAAAGCAACAAGCATTGGGGCGCTGGTTCTCTGATGAACCACTTCTAAGACAACGATGTTTAAATGATAAAAGTGATATGTTGTGTCTACAAATTCTTGTCCTGATTCCTTTTGGCAAAACGTCTCGCAATGGATCCTAAAAGCTGGTGCCTCTGTGGTCCACACAGCAGACACAGACAGAGCACGACTTCAAAGCTGTGTGTCTGCAGAAAGTGACAGTAATGAGTCCCAGCTCAGTGCTCGTAGATATCTCCAACAGAGCGGACTAACAGAGTGTGGGCCATGAGCACATTCTTATAACCATTGATTGAGTCTGATCATCAGCTACTGCAGGCCTTTTCTTTTTTTTTACTTAGGAGAAAATGTTTTTCCAGTTCTATTCATTGTAATGATGTATTGTTAATTGTGATGTCAGTTGTGATTTTAAGTCCCAATCCATTTTCAGGCCTCCTCCACACATACGTGTGTTTTTTTAAAAGCTGAGGTTTTCCTGCACCACTTTTAAAATCCTGTCCACACACACACTGCGGTCTCAAAAATGTCTTTGTCCTCAAGAAAACACAAAAACCCACTGTTAGGTGCCGTCAAAAGCATGCCAAGTCAATAAATGGCAATATACCCTTAACTGTAAAGCTTTGTTGTCCAAGCAGAAGACAGCTAGACTACAAAAAAATAAGCAAATACTTTGTGTATGCTAAAGGTCCAGTTAGCAACACTTACACTAGCATAAATTTGGCTGCGCCTGATTGCCATTAAACAACTCGCCTCATGTAAACAAATGTGATAACAAGCTAAAAACTCCGTTTTCTCCGTCTACACATACTGTGAATGGAGCTCTTGAAAATATTCACCCTAGCAGGAGTTTTCCACAATGTGTTTTTCCAGAGATATGACTCACAGCATATGAAAGACTAGAGAAAAAGCAACATTTTCAAAAATGCTCACTTATGTGTGAACTGGGTCTGAGATGTAAAACCATGTTCTATTTGAAAGAGTCTCCCGGGGTAAAATATCCTGAGGGGGTTTCATGCATATGAAGAATGTCTGGTTATTATCACACAGCATGCTCAACCCTTGGGGTTATTTGGAAACATGCACTTCTGTCACACAATACCTCGGGTTTCTTTACACCAACTGTGCGAGGTTTTGGGATGAACCCTGCTGGAGGAGCCAGTGGGTCCGTCTTTGGGATGGGGATGAATCCTGGGGGTCTTGGGAGGGTATTCTGTTTTGTCGGACCTGGACTGGTTTTCCTGGTAGGAATAAAACCAGGTGGAGGAGACAAGAGATTCTGTCTGGGAGCAGGGATGAAACCAGCTGGTGGTGCCAAGGGGTCAGGCTTGGGTGGAGGGATGAACCCAGCAGGAGGATTGAGGAGATTAACCTTTGGTGGTGCTGGGTTTGGTGATGAAGGAGTAGATGTGGATTTGGATGTGACCTCCTCTGGTTTTTCCGCTGCTCGCTTTTCTTCCTCTTCATCTTCTTTCTCCTCCTCCTGCTTCCCATCTTCTTTCGAGTCCTCTTTGCGGTCCTGGGTGCGGGTGCGAGGTCGGTGCTCCTTGGTTCGACTTCTGCCCATCAGGCTGGTCAAACCCATAGAGATATCATCCTTGTCCCCCCCAGGAGCCTTAGCGGTTTTGACCGTCACCCTAGCTGACTCAGGAACAGCAGGCTGGTTCTGCTCTTCAGTCCCAGCAGGAACCACTCGTCTAACAACCCTTCTGACAACCCTCACCACCTTCTTACTGCCAGAACTCTGCTCCTCCTCTGGACCGGGCATCGTTACGTTACTACTGGACGCTTCAGCGGGCGCTGCAGTTGACCGTGCACCACTTCCTGTTTCTAGATCAGGTTTAGCAACTGCATGAGGCTGACCACTATCTGCATCAGACTGGACACAAACAGAGCAAGGCAGACACCAGTGTGGATTATTCCCACAGCCAATGCTGATAAAATGTCAAAAAACATTAACAGCAAGTTGTGTTTATCAATGAGGATTCAAATATGGATATATACTAGTTTATGTTTATATCTTAAAACCCTCACTAAAGTTATTCAATGAAGTTAGTAGCCCATGCAGTCAAGTCAACAGACAACTGGTAAGTTAAGAGTCCAATTAGAAACTGAAGGTAACTTTTTATAACTAAAGCTGCGCAATAGAGCAATCAGGCGAGACACATGCAGCTTGTGGCAAAAGAGAAAGACGTTATGCAGCCTGAAAATGCACAGATCCCATTTTTTAGACCCCAAGATATAGATAATGATTACATGATGTAAACTTCAAATGTCAACTTCATATTTGTTTGTGACGCTTGCTGTCACTGAAAACATGGCTGCCAGTGGAGACTGACTACTTAGTAAATGGTTCATCTATGCATGTAATATATTAGGGATATGTTTATTCCTGTTCCAGCCTTTTATGACTGTAAACTGAAGTTTTTCAATCACTTACTCTCCTGCACCAAAGTCCATAGATAAATTCTGTGTTTTTAGCTCGCTGAGACAAAGGATCTAATGCTAGGCAGCAGTGGATCAACAACTCCTGTGTGCTGTGATGTAATATAACAGCTATGATTTCAGTGAAAGTAAAAAAATTTTTAAAGCTGGTTCCCGACACTGAAGGTTTACACAGCACAGTCAATGCTGACTATATATTAGTTTACACAAACATCACACAACCTACACGTCAAACTAACTGTAAAATCCCTATCAAATCTTGATTTAAAGTACCAAGTCCAAAATGTTTAAGTTTTCAGGACCCAGGTTAAGAAAATTGCCTTCATCTTGCAGAATGTTGTGATCATGATTAGTCTGTTTTTGTTTTTGCATCATAGTGATTATTGATTAAAGACATGCAGCTGACTGAAGACTTACTTCTGGCTTGTTCTCAACTTTAACCTATATGACATAAAGCAACACACATACAGAAAAATAAATAAAACAATATATTCAGCACAAAGCTTTCTTGTATCAATATGTAGAATACTTTTACAAACTTGACAAGCAACAAGATGCAGATATGAACTGAAGGGCTGGGGGAAAAAAATCCAAAAAAGTGAGACTTCCCTTTTGCTCCCAGAATGAATAGCGTGATTTGTATGCCATGGTGAACAGCCAGAAGTCATGGAACAAGCTGGATGCATGGAGAATAGAAATATATGGAATTATAAGAAAAAATATATGAAACAGCCAGGGAGAGGATGAGGTTCTGTGAGGAACAATGAAGAATGGGAATTTATGTATGAGTGGTGGAATAATGTAATGTAGTTTCAACAGGTCATACACTGACAAGGCAGTTGGACCATGCAGTACTGAGAACAGTGCAGATAAGAACATCAAAGAAAATGAATCAGAGGCAAGTGGAAAACAAGAACATGAAGATCTGACAAGACTTAAAAAACAAGACAACAGATCTCTGTCACTAGTGTTATTTAGCACAGTCATTCCAAGAGATGCAGGTCAGGACCAACAGATGAGATACTGGAGAATTTATTTTGGGTCGCAATTCACAAAATGTCTTTTACTTAAGATTTAAGATTCAGGATTTTGGCACTCTGGGAAATGGCTGATTTACAGATTCAAAAATATGAAATTTAAGTATGGCTACAAAACACAAAGGAGCTCCCTTGACAAGTCAGTCAGTCAGTCAGGTGTGATAGTATTGCTTGACAGGTGGAGGATGCAGCAAACAAACATGTTACATTGTTTCTGTCAATGAAGCCCAAATAGAGGCTGAATAATAACTTCAACAACAATAAAAATCACTCATCAATGTCGTGATTATATCACGGCATATTGAGCTGTAATTCAACTATAACCCGTGTTATCAATCAATCAGTTAACAGTGAATAGTGCTGAACTGGGTGACAGTCAAGGAGAAAATTCTCATTAATCATTCTGCCAACAAAAAAGTTGACATTGTCTTGTTGCAGATTAACAAGCCACGATTGCAAATGAAACCAGCCACAGCTCCATGCAGAGTGATATAACTGAGAGAAGGGGAAAGCAGTTTTGCCCTGATATATGGGACCCTCGATAGAGAAGTCCCAAGACAACTGACAACCATTAACTCCATTAAAAAAAAGTTTAGATACACCCTGGCGGCTGATTAAAATATTCTTACTTCCTGATTAGCGTCACTGGTAAACAAGAATTTGTTAATTTATATACATATATATTATGTCTTATAAAAGTGGGTCCTCATACAAAGACTTTGAAAAAGTGGTCATCACATGGCTTTCATTCAGTTCTCAAGACCGACTACACAAACAACGCAAAGATATTGTTTCATTTATGGTGGTGACACGAGTGATGCCAAGAGCAAACAACACAGAAACACACCACTCCATTCCACTGATCACGCAAACATGCAACCTGCTAAAATGTGTAAAACCTGCCATGATGACTTCCCATTAATGGTTTAAAAAGCAAAACCAGCTGCACAGCAAAGTGTTTCACCATCTCTAACCCTGCTTTCATCAGTCAGAAGCTCCCTCCTAAAAATAGTTCCAGCAGGAGGCCATTCTGAGACGCCATCACAGCCGTAATAGAAGAGCGAACCAGAGCATGTTCACCACGAGCAGATCACACTGCTCACCACACACAAGCTCCACCAAAAAGCGTGTTACCTTCTCTTTGGGCCCAGTTAACCTTCCAGTCTTGCTCTGTCACTGGACCACAGCAGGACCTGGGTCTGCGAAAGGGCCCACACAGGCTTACTACTACTTAGGGAGTGGGTGAGCAACAATGAGGGAGGGGTCACAGTTGGCACCATGTGGAGAGGCTGAAGAGGGGGGGAATGTGAGAGGGTCCAGAGCAGGGGGATGGACGAGGGACAGCTGCTGGAATACAGAGGGGCTATAAATAGAATTTGCAGTCACATTAATATCCACAGACACTTTTCACTCCCTCTCTCTCTGTCTCCTCATGGTGACAGAGAATCAGAGAGATCAGATCAAAAACTAGAAAAAAGTCAAACCCTCATGTTGAAAGTTTGAGGGAGGTTGAGGCACAAAGTGCAGATTGCATAACATATTTCAACTTGAATAAGTTGAGGTTATGTTTAGGGGTAAGCATTAATTGGTATTATAATTGAGGCTACCAATCAATAAAAAAAAAAAAAATCAAAATATTTTATGTGTAATAACTAATGCTACAAGTGAAATTAATGTACAGAATAATGTACAATTAACACAAAGGAAACATACCTAAATGCAGGTGTTATTGTTGAATATCACTTTTACAGGAAGTAAACAAAACAGAGCTGATTTTGACAGCGCTAATATTCCAGTTCCACTACACTACAATTTCTAAGTTGCACACTTTTACTCTGACACATATTCCCCATGAACTGTCATTACATTGTTTAAAAAAAATATATATATATATATATATACTATTAATAATAATACCGCTCCAACACCCACGTTGTAAAAAGAGTCATACTGTGCACATCATTTATCATCATGGTAACAACAGAACTAGCACAAGCACAGAGATTACAGTGTGTAACTGTGTTTTTATTTTCTTTCCGAACCAAAAACTACCTGTATGTCACATCGCGAAACACAAACATCACGTTACCTTTTCTGTTCGTATTTATGCAACATGTTTAAGTTGGTGAATTGACGTAATAATTATCAAAATTATCATGTTTTGTACTTTTACTTGCAATACTTTTAAATGAAATGACCTTTCTTAGATACAGCAAATATTTGTTATTTTTCTCCAGCAACTTTCATTTCTACAAAATACATTATTTCGTGAGTTACCTGTTCTTTTATTCAAGTGTGGATTCCAGTACTCCATACACCACTGATATAACCAATATACCACACAAATACAGCAAAGTACTGACGCTCCACACCTTGGAAGTAAATCCTTTAACCACAAGAGGGAGCTGTTACATAATCTAGTAGATTTCTCCATTTCACAGAAGCAGACTCACTGCTCTCTACTGACCTAAATCAAGATACTGTATTGTTCTGTTTGACCACTTCCAAGAATGTAGCGCCAATTAATCAGTAACTATGAATGAGACAATCAATGCTGATTAAATGTCATCTGTAGACAGATATATATATATATATATATAAACATATGGCACTTATGACCACAGGTTCGCATATTATTAACACTCCAGACAAACTGAGTCTATTAATCCCTCAGAGTCAGTTACTGGGACAAAGGACATCATGTCGACTCTTTGTCACAGTGGAGAATTAATGTGGATCATAAAGAGCAGGGTTTATAGCAAATGGTAACTCCATTAATTCCCACATTAATTATTCAATCATATGCAGCCAGTTTAAATTGTACCTTGTACTATTAAAATAACAGAAGAATACAAAATGTTTTTTGAATAACAAATAAATTCAATTACACATTTTTTGTGTCACATGTCAAAATAATAATAGAGACAGAAGAAATAAATAATACAAATATAGAGTTGGGTATCTGTACTTAGCATTCATAAAAAAAAAATGCAAAGTTAAATCGGCTCAAGACATGAACAAGCAGAAAACATGATTCATATGATTTATCTTTCAACCAAAAATTATGTTCTATTTGATATATTTTTTCTACACCTAAATCTTGTTCGTGCATTTAAAATTTAAAATATATACAAAACAAAGTAAGAAAAAGTATGTCCAACACGTGACTATCGTCCCTACTTTGGGACCTAAAAGCAGAAATGAATTATGGGATTTCACTTCATCCTCTGAAAATTCCTGTATGTGACCTAGATTTTGATTCAGTAAATAGGCCTGAAAATCAGAACATCTTCTCTGAAAGTGGGCCATGTGTGCACGATCTAAGAGCAGCACATTTAAACTCAGGTGTGTGTTCAACTGCATCTTCTGTCATTGGACTGAAGAAGAAAATTTAAACAATAGTCATGTATTACAGGTATTACACTGCAACAGTGATCACCATGGTAACAACAAACATGCTTTGTCTTATCAATCTATCTTTGCCTTATTTGACACTTAAAGGTGCATTATGTAATAAATCTAAAGCAACTGGCCATAAAATCCTCCTAATATGTCACAGAGACTCAGGAATAATGTTCATATAACAAACTGAACTCACCAACAACAACAGGACGGCCAAAATATTTGCATTAAAAAAAATATTTTGCAGACTGCAAATCATGTTTATGTTTTGAAATCATGTTTTGGCATGTGGCGCCACCCACAGCCATCTACCAATCATTGCAGTCACTAGAGTATCAGCTGCCGAGCAACCGCGGGTTGCCAGTTAAATCAGAAAACAAAGCCTAAAAGACCTTGATATTTTCAATTTCAATGTAGTAACCGTTTTTGGCCACATTCTTACATATGGCACCTTTAATACAATTAAAATGGCCATTCCTTTGAGTTGGCATGATGAGGGTGTGTAGGACATGTCTCTGCCCCACTTACTGACAGACATGCTATCAGTAACATGAGACATAAAGGTCTGAGTTGTGTACAGTATAATGTGCCAACACGTCTTACATTATTAAAAAATATACATGAAGACACATGCAAATTAACATTAATATTAATAATAACATTAAGAGTAAAAAATACAGCTTCATAGAG
Organism: Microchirus variegatus; assembly: GCF_963457635.1. NCBI lineage: Eukaryota > Metazoa > Chordata > Actinopteri > Pleuronectiformes > Soleidae > Microchirus > Microchirus variegatus. Next base: position 18,127,587 of record NC_139803.1, read on the forward strand.
TTTCATTTCAGATAATACCTGCTTTACTGAATTGGCTTTTAAATGCTAAATTATGAATATTTACGTGTGTTAGAAACAATGACACAGACTATAAATATGGTAAAATGTTGGTATTTCAACTGCTTTTAAAATTAAAAGAAAAGAAAAAGTAGAGCTGCAATCTTGATTTATTCATATTCACCCAACAAAGGCCCTCACTTACAATAAGGTACACACACACAAAAAAGAAACTAATCATCAAGTAACCATTAGGTCATTAGCTAATGTCTGGTAATGATAACTTAACATTGATTTTATATAATGAGTTACAATGGTTACTACACATTTTGTGTGTACCTTGGTGTAAATCGCAAAAATAAAGTATCTACCTCTAGGAAGTAACATGTTATAGATGTTGTATGATGAACAATGGCTGACGCCCAGTGAAACATAATGCCCATTTGTTTAAATGTTCTTCCTATAATTAGATCTGAGAGTAATATTTATTTCGTACCAAAGCCTGTACATTGATAGACTCAACCATCTTTAGAAAAGGAAAACTGGTTTGTATGTAAAGTTGAGGAGTGAGCAAACCATCTGACAGTAGTGTAATCAGAAACCATACGAGGAAAACACGGCAGATGGGGAGCAGGTGTTTAACTGATACTACTATGTATTATTGTACTCTAGACTCACAGCAGTTAGACAGATCATTGCTGCTCCTGTTCAGGAAATAATACAGCACATTTGTAACGTTTGTAAAACCACAGCAGTTTAACTGACATTAGACAGAGGTAAATGGTCTGTGTTTACATAGCACTTTTCTAGTACTCGATGAGTACTTGCCATTCACACCCATTTACTCATTAAATGCATTTTCACAAAGACGCACATCAACATGTAGACTAGTGGAGCCGGGAATCTAACCCACAACCTCCCAGTTTGAAAGGCGACTTGCTCGACCACGGAGCCACTGTGTGTTAGTACTTCCAAAACGACACTTCAAAAACTATCACTTTAAGCTAAGCCAAGTGTATCCTGGCTGTATGCACAGACACGAGAGTGTAACATTGACGTTCTTATGTAACTCTATTCACTTCCATCACATATGGTGTCTAAGTGTCTTGCAGAGCTCTACATCCAGACTCAAGATCTTATTACAACCCCTATAAATAGTGCTGTTGGTTCTAGGTCAACCTCACTTGCACTTTTTCTGCCTTTTTTTTTTTTTCAAATGGCTGCCACATGATGATTATAAAAGAATTGGTGAATATAGGACACAGTAAAGCCAGGGAGATACTGTAAGGGTTTGCTCAATAGAAGCAAAGCAACTGTGACCTGGCTGTGTATATGATCATCCATATGGTTCAGCAATAAATGTACACCATAAACAGATACACACGTTATCAAGCTGACATCTGATAATCAAAGTGGTCATTGTAATCAAAGTCATGGCAGTGGTGTTAACATCTCTTTTCAACTTTGTCATGTCTCCTGTTTTTCAACACTCGGAATATGGGTCAAGCCCCTCACATTCACATCATTTTGAATCTGAAAGAACAAAATTAATCTCTTACACAAAAACTTAACTGGACAAAATATTATATTTATATTTTTTTTTACTTTCACTTTACTTTCAAATCATGTAAATCTAGCTACAGGAACGGGCAAGAAGAATACCACCTACCACAATTCTGAAATTAAACAATCAAGATGTGATTTAAAGGAGTCATATTAAACCCTATTTCTCCAAGTTAAACTAGTTCCCTGGTGTCCTAATTAACAAGTCTGTGACATGCTTTGGTCAAAATACCATAAGAATGAAGCACACATAGCAGTCAAAAACAGCCCTTTTCAGAACACTCTGTTTAGTAGTATCTCTTTAGGTCCACCATAAAAAAAAGTAAAATGAAACTTAAGGAACAGGAAATTACATGTTTGTTCCGACAGGGAAAGGTGAAGTAACAGGCCATACCTGGCCATAAGAGTGGTTTTTAGTCATTGTCCAATTATTTCTCAGCCCCTGACAAATGCTCACCCCACCCTGTTTGCCATATGCTAAGAAAATGTACCAATATATACTGTGCATAATCTGTACCATTTAGAGTTGAAGTTGAGACTTATAATTGTACAGTATTAAATTAAAGTTTGAAATATGTGCAGTTTTTTTTCCAGATAACCTAATTTATTGTTGACTATCAAGATGTTAATAGGATTTAAACAAACTAGATAAACATATTTAAGAAACAAATCACAGACTACACTTTCAAGTTGAAGACATACTTAGATGATAGATGATAGATGATAAGACACTTAGGAAATTATGGTGTTGGTTTATAAACAGTTTCACTTGGTGCTCCTCTACTTATTGCACATTGCTATTATCTGAGCAAGAAGAAGTTAATTAACAGCCAGCTAAGTCTCACAGCACCATATGGTCTATTGGCTGCTGGGATGTTCATCGTTTCCTTCAGTATCCCTTTGTTACTGGCAAAGAAGTGTTGGGAGGGAGAGAGAGAGGTATACACCCAAGATCAAATTTCTTTCAAAACATACTAATTACCAATTAGCACACATTAAAGCTCCCATAAAGTGGTCCTATTGCACATATATGTGACTTATGGTACTACTTAGATAAATTAACTTGTTTTTATGGTTAAAAACCTCCTAGTAGCTGCAAATGAGCAGATCTCCTCACTGAAGCTCTCGTCAGTTGCGCTGTTTCAGACTGAAATCTCACCCAAAGAAGGCGTACTGTGTTGTGATTGGCCAGCCAATGAGAGCTTTTCCAACTGTTTGGCCAGGTACCTAGTGGATGCACTGCTACTCATTATCAAAACATTGTTTTTAACAGTGTTTAAAAATGGCTTTGTGGCGCTTCCCCCTCCGTGGTCCCTTTACGCCTTTGACCTGGAGTCGGACGCAGAGTCAGAAGACACTGTCGCCCGTGAAACACCTCCACAACGGACGTTCTTCTTCTGCGGTTCAATGTACGCAACCGGATGTGCCCGTACTAGTGCCCGGAGCAGGAGGATCTGCTGTTCAGGAGAAGGGATCCTTACGTCGCGATTCCAGGCTTTTTCAGACCACTTGCAGAGCCCGAAAATACAATAAAACCCAGCGTTCTCAGCAGTTGCTGAACTGTTTGTTTCAAAACTTTAGGGCTTCATAAATGAGGTAATGGCACAGATACACACCAAAAAACAATGTTAATTGGAATTTTCAGTCTATGGGAGCTTTAAATGAAAGAAGAAATTAAATTGAAATTACTGGAAAGTGACAAGGAATAAATGAATTTAAAACAATAATTAGTTATGGTATAATATCACTTTTTTGTGAATAAATAAAAATAAATACCAGTATTGGCTCTACATATAATATAGAATAAAACCAGTTTGTGCACACTGGTAGATTTATGGGGCTGAACTCTCAATTGCGCCAAGCAACCAATAGTTTTCAAACAAAAACTGCAATTTGAAACTAACAGAAGAACAAACTTAGTTATAGGGAAAAACAAGGGACAATGGATTTAGCCAATCACAGACAACAAATATATATGACCAATCAACCAACCCTCGTGGAAAATGTGTCTACAGGTTAGAAAGTTGAAAGTACTACTTACATCTAAGACCTCCTTGTGCAGATCTTGAGTGCTCCTCAGCCAGCTGCGGTTCAACTCGCTAAGCTCCACAATTGGCTGAACCTTTAGACGAACCGACTCTCCAGACTGACGGATCATCTCCACAATCTCATCCCTGCTCTGGTTCTCCACATTGATCCCATTTATTTCCACCAGCCTGTCTCCTGGAACCAGTTCCACAGCGAGATCCTTAGTGCCCGCACCTGGTTCAGCAAAGTGAACCACGTGCCGACTCATTTTTCCATCAGGGCGCCTGTCTAGCATTGTGATCCTTCTTAAAGAGAACCCAAAGTCCCCTGTGTTGCGGCGTTGCAGCGCAAGTTCTCTTGCGTCTGGTATTAGTGGAGGAACAAGCACAGGCAGCTGAAGGTCCACACCAGGGAAGGTCTTCTCCACCATTTCAGGAATGAAAACAACATTGGTGCTTTTCAGGTTGAACATTAAAGATGTACTCCAATTCTGACTAGAAGGATTCAAAGCTTTGTCCTCTTTGTTTTTGTGATTAAAAGACACATGTTTCTGCCCCCCTGTATAATTCAGCTTGGCAAGTTCTCCAAACTTAGCAGCTCGCTCTTTAACAGAGTTTTGGTGATGTACTAGTTCATCTCTCTTCGTGTCTTCCCCAGAAGTACTCGCACTTATCTGCTGCACATCCTGGTGCTGCTGCTGCTGTGTGCTGTGAAGGTGTTCGGCATCCAGGTCTGTCAGGCTGAGCTCTGTGTTGCTGGCAACCTTAATGGGAATGGGACTAGAGATCTCCAACCTGCTCCTCACTTCCCTCTTAGAGCTACCTCGATTGAGATGGAAAAAGCCTCGACGTATGCTCATCTCTTCCAGGCTCCTCAACTCAGCCTGGGACATACGCTCCTTCTTTTCTTTTTTGTCTTTCCTTTCTTTCTTTCCAAAGTCCTTGTCCTTGTCTTTCTTAATTAGATGAAACATGCTTGCTTCCTGCTGTCATTCACCAGTTTGAAATATTTAGACTGATTTTTTTATGGAGAAATATCATAGAGCGACCAAGGAATGTGATCTGTGGAGAAGAGACATGAATAAGAGAACTTTAAAATCATACTTGCCATGAGAATAATACTGTAAATCAGTGGAATCTTTTCAACTCAAAAATCAACAAAGAATTTCCTTAGGTGTTGGAATTTGTTTAAAATATCAAATATTTTCAAATGTTTTAATAAATTATTTATTTTTATCAGACAGCACCAACTGCACACAACCTTAAGTTTCAACTTGGAAAAGATATCGAAGAAATCAAGCTTTTGTGTCTACTGACAGCCATGTTTTCACTCAGAGCGAGTGCCCATATCACAAGCTGGTTCCCCACTTGGGAGGGAAGCCAAAAGCATGCACAGTGCAGTCAGCTCTGACTATGTGTCAGTACCTCATACAACCACACTATAAAAAACCTAAGTGGCATGCTTTCGTGCTACATAGTATGACATTATGAAGCTTTTGGTACAGTATCAGAGCATCAGCTTAGTTCAATATAGACCCGGCAGTTCCCTTAAGCATGAGGCCCCTTTTGAAAAGCTCCTAACATTGCTATAGCATATATAAAACTCAGCTACAACACATTCAGTAAAACCTTCATTATAACTTCCATTTTCTGGGGATTAACTGAAAGACTGACGTGGTAAGCACCACAAGTGAAGGAGTCACTGCACTTTCTCCAATGTAAAGCAAGGCAGGTCAGTGACACGGCATCCACAACTCCTCTGTGGAGGCTCAGGTGCTGCTTCAGCTTCACTCTCATCACCTCCTTCCTCTCCTTCTTATCTTCAAAAAGTTCATGGTCTCACTTGAAAACAATCATTCTCATTTTGGGGCACAACTATATACATATACACAACTATTTTGCAAAGCTTTCACTGTACATCATTTTTGGCTGCTTTGTCTTCTTGCAGTCTTCCTGAACCACAGATTCATCTTTATGATGCTGCATCGTCATAGACAGAACCGTCTTTTCTCTGCACTAACATTTATCATCCTTTCACCTCCTTCCTTGTTTTAAGATTTAGAATGTCAGCCTGTAAATACAGCAGCATCTTCTTCTCCTCTGAGATATTTTAAAACTGATGATGCTCTTATGCCTTGGTGATTCTCTCAAACAACTCCATTATCTCAGTCCAAACCTTCAACAACAACCTGAAATCATTTGTGATCTTTTTTCCCCCTCCTCTTTGGTTCCTCACGGAATTACTCCTCACTCTTCTTAGCTCTCTGTTCATCTTCTACTCAGGAATATTCTTCAGACATATCATTTCCTCTACTATTTCCCTATTCTTTCTTCAGTGTTTTGCATTCTCTTTAAAAGTAGAGCATACATGATTACAATTTTGTGCACCCTCTCTCACTCTCATGTGTTCAATCTGCAGAAGGCTTTTCAGACATTCCATTTTTCTTTCAAAGACTGACCCCGCATTGTCCTCAGTATGACCCTTTACTCTTAATATCCACTGATATTTTTTTTCCATCAGTGTGCATTGTCATTGGAGCTCATTAAATACAACAGAGTGCAACTTTTTAATGCATCAAATCAATATCTGGAACAGTCAATTTTCAGTACTTCATATATTCTGCTACTTGGCTTGGTTGTCTGAATTAATTAGGACTGCTGAAATGTGCACACACCCTTACTGAAAACATGGCTGCCAGAAAAGACACAAGGACAAACTGAGGCACTTCCATCCATCATCTGCCGATTTATCACTTTGTTAACCGCTCAGAATCCATAGAAAAAAAATATTATTTTACTTCAAAGCAGGCAGGAGTAGTTGATGCCTCCATCAGTAAGTTCAAAATTGTTATTTACTAAAATGATACAAAAAAAATTAAATACCGATAAATGAATTTCTGTCCATTTAACCCACAGTAAGCACCAATACTCAAATAAATGACTCAAGTTTTTCGTTGGTCTGTGATGTAATATCTCAAACAGAAAACACCTAATCACAAACAGAAAGTGGGCGTGTCACCACCGAGCACATGTGTCCTGGGCAAAGTAAAGGATAGCCCACTTAATCAATCAATTAAACAGGTTAACTGTTGTCAAGCAATACTATCAGATCTGACTGGGGGAGCATAAATCCCTACCCTGCTTTATCTCCTCAAACTGCTGGACAATCTGTTTTTTAAGCTGTAGAATTCACAACCACTTGTCAGATGTCTCACTTTACAAGCACAATGATTATGATTATTGATGATTATTGCAAGGAAGCACATGTGGAAGTCGTCGGAATATTTATTTATCTTGTAAGGATCCTTGGATGGGACAAAATTGAGAACCGCTGCTCTGGGAATGGCAGGATACCTTTTGCATATCCAATATCACAAACTTGAGTATCTGCAGATACCAATATCAGTCCATTTTAGACCTTTCAAACTATACAGCTGTTAACAACACATTGTTATGCTAACCTTTTATGCTAACTACTTCAAAGACATGATTGTCCAAATGTGTAACAAATATTCTTCTCGCATAAGGAAAAAATAAGCATTACTCTGCTAAAACGCTGTTGCTGATTTTTATTCACATTTTCAGTCAATATCTGCAATATATCTAATGTTTGGATTTTACATTTGCATCTGTCCAATATCTGATCCAGTGATGAATTGTGTCCCCTCAGTACATGACCTTGACACATCAATACACTTGATATTGTCCTGCTGTCAGATGTTCAGCTACATGAGATCCTCCATCAGCTCAGCTTAGTCAACAGCCCTGCTTTTGTTTATGTGAAGCCACAAACACTCAATTCGCACTTAATCCACAGTTAATCACGTGTTAACAGAAGCTGAGAAACATTTACACCCACTTTACATTATTTGCATACAAGTAGCTAAAATGCTTTAAAAAATACTGCTACTATTTTTTTTTAGCTTGTATAATTAACATTTCTTTTACACATGGTACACATAACCAGGATGCCGCTGCCACTGTTCCACAACCTGGCCGTAAAGCTCTCCCTTTAAGCTGCTTTGCCCTCATTCTCAAACAACGGCGCCGTCAACACAGAGTACAAACATGAAAACAACAGTAGAGTAACACACAGTGAGCAGTTGTGACAGTGACTCACCTGTGATAACCCGAAAATCGCAGTGTTGTTATCTTAATGGAAGTTTTCTGCATTTTTCTTACGGGATAGTCAGCAGGTGCAAGGAAATGGTGCGTTCAAGTGCTCGTGGCAAGTTCCGTCTTCTCGTAAACCAACCGTGTTTAGATAAAGGCAGGTAATTCATCCATCTTATATGTGTGTTTTGATTAATAAAAATAAAATAAAACATGTGAGTGATGCAGCAGACGAATAACATATGAATATACAAAAGCCTGATACACAAAATTTTTTTAAACAATACGAATATATAATACAATTGTGTACGCTTAACTGTAATTTACGTAGTTCAATGATAAAATATATATCTTCAGTGTCAAAAGATGTACTTATACATACATAACATATATATACGTATAATTTATAACATATATTTGCCAAAACAAATATATTAAACTCATATTTAGGTTGCTTGTGTGTAAATGGCCAAATTCCAACAGTATATGAAGGAAGCACAAATGGAAAGTGGACAGCAGTGACCCCTGCTGGTGTTTTTACTTTCATTAAAATGAACCAGAACACACATGGTGCAGTTACAGATTGCAGATTATTCCCAGGCAGCCAAGTTTTCATTATTAATGACCAATTCCAGGTTAAGATTAAGATTAAGCTCTAGATTAAGGATCACATCTGTGTAAATGTAAAACTAACAAATGAAATGTAACCAGTCTTCAAATCAACCAATGATCATCCAGCTTTCTATATTCATATTACATTTGTCATGTCTCTTAATATTAAGTGTGAGTACCTGTCAAACAGAAAGTGCATTACATTACACGTTCAGTCAAAAATACTCAACACGCAAACACAACAAATCCAATGACTAAACAACACTATCATGTTTCACAGCGACTCAGTGACTTTTTCATGAAATTCTGTATTTACTTGAGATAGAAATCAAGGATTTTTACACATTTTCCAGATAATATATAGTGTGGTACCAACTGTTTCAGGAAATGCACTTACTGCTTTACATGTATTAGGGAGGATTCGAGAAATGTACTGACACACCAGAGAAAAAGTAGTGTATATAATATATTTTGAGATGTACATGATGGACAACATGGTGATTTTCTGGCCATGACAGAGAAGATTTATGTTATTCTATGACATATGTGGTACTAATTACACATAATAAAATCAGACCATTGTCTGTGTTTCTCTTTTCTCTTTCTCTTTCTCTTTCTCTTTCTCTTTCTCTTTCTCTTGTGTTTCTCTCTTCACTTTCACACTACGGTCAATTTAGAGTGTCCAATTTGCCTAATCCCCAAATCTGCATGTTTTTGGGCAGTGGGAGGAAACGCACGCACACATCGGGAGAACATGCAAACTCCATGCAGAAAGGCTACTTGCCACTGCTTTACTGCTAATGTACTGTCACAATAGGTTACTGTTTCATGATAAAGTAAATTGCTGTAAACTAACAGTGTTTCACTGTAACTTCACTTTCACTGTGTTATATCATTTAGTAATATTTTCTTATACACATGCTGTATTTGACTCTAAATTCATATCATATTATACAGTTAATACTTTGTGATATTTTTCTTTATTAATGCTATATAAAATATATGAGATAATGTAAGTATGGCTATAAGTAAGAACATTATCTCCAGATAGGAAGACAGCTAAAATACTGTGGTCATACAAGTATTTATGATGATTTAGTGTGGAATACTTTGTGAAATAACGATAAAAGTTATATTCTGAACTGATCTGATCTGCAGGGTTAGGGTTACATGCCATGCAGCCCATAAAGCCTCATGTACCACATATCTAACTGATTTTTAATCTCTTACAGTTCTGCTGCCACCAGCGAACGGGATGAGGCCAGGACGGAAACGAGGACGTGACAAACCCAGTGATCCAGATGGATCCTGGCATTTAGAGATGTTTTAGTCTTTATTTTTTTGTAATTGTGTACTGTATATTTTGGGTAACATCTACCCAAGATGTCCATCCAGGGAGTGGATCCCTCACCTGTGGTTCTCCCTAAGGTTTCTACCTCTTTCTTTTTCTCTGGTAGTTTTTCCTTACCCTGGCCGAGGGTCTAAGGACAGAGGATGTTACCAACCTTGTGAAGCCCCATGAGACAAACTGTGTTTTGTAATTGTGGGCTATATAAATAAAATTTGATTGAATGATGGATTGATTGATTTGATGCAAATCCAGGCCATGATGCTTTTGATGACTCCAGAGAGTCCAAGTTTTCTTTTTTACTGACACTTAAATTGCATCTACATGTTTTAATGTCCGTGTGTCTTAGTTGGGGAGACATAATTACCCTTTGTTTAGAAATAAGACTGATTTTCTTCAATTTAAAATTTACAAGCATGTGAAACATTAATGCAAAATATCAAGATAACACAATCGAATCCATGACCAAGAAGAGAGGAATTGGGCTTGTGATCAGGGTTTCACCAGCTCAAATCCAGGGTCAGATCAGGGGCTGGGGTGTCCCCTAAGCAAGGCACCCATTGCTCCCTGGCACAACTGTGAAGTACTGCCCACTGCTCCTTTTTGCCTGGTTTGTGTGTGTGTGTGTTCACTACTGGTGTGTAAAAAGGAAGGGATAAATGTAGCAGTCACATTCATTATCATTGATTGAAGTGTGCAGAAAGTTAATCTAAATTCAAATTGTAATTGACTGCACTAAGCATTATCATTCATTGTATGTTTAAGGATAAAAAAAATTAATAACATTCCATATCACAGTAAAAGCCAAACCTCGGCGACTCATGCGAGTCATCATCTGCTGTGTTTGGACGGATATACTTCTAAATTGAAGAGGGAAAGCTAAACATTTGAAAAACAGACCACTTTTTTTTTTTTAAACAAAAATGTCTTTATTGTCGTTATCTTGAACTAGTGATAGCATAAAGAAGTTTAAAAAGAGATTTAAAAAGTTAACGATATCATAGCTACATTACAAAGAGACTAATTGACTGCAGTTCTCAACGCTTTTACAAAGTTTCATCACAGTAAACAGAACAAAGTGAAAATGTAGAGATTAAAAAAAGTTCATTAAACGATGAGAAAAATGGTCTTGAAGAAAATGGATGCTATACTATAGTTTGACTTTTAAAGGGATAGTTCAGGCTTTCTTTAGTGTACATGAGGTAGTGACACATTGTCACGGTGACTCGCAGAAGTCACAACACATTTGAACTTTCTAATAGGGCAGAAATGGATTAACAACCATGCGTCTTGATGTAAAAATTTATAATTTTCTCTATGGACTTTGATGTAGGTTGTGAGCACTTTACAATTGCTAGTAATGGGATAAGTTGGCCTTAAAATGTCATAGACATAATTTGGTATAGATTTTAATTAGTGAATTTAAGTGGCTAAAATTACTTTTTCCTTGTGTTCTCATTGGCAGCCGTTTTTTGCGAGAACACGTGCCCATGTCTGAAGATGGTTCTTGTTATGGGGCATGCACGACGCGGTGTCGATACCTCATCGAACATAAGCACAACTGAACTATCCCTGCAACAGATAATAAAACAATACAGCATAAACTCTCCAACAGTACATTAGCATTTCATCCAAGCCTGCCACACCATCTCCTCCTGTTGGATGGATTTGTATCAAGAGTTCGGGGACCTTGTACTCTGTTGTGGACGTTGTTAATGGTGATGATTGGGGTGTGTGTGACAAATGTCTGCCTCAAACTCATGTCTGCGGTGGACAAGCTCCTTTTCCCTCCTTAAGTGATTCTCTTATGCACTGACAGCGTCCTTCTCCTTCTTGTCACCGTCTTCATGCCAGGTCAGACGTTCCTCATAGAAGGCTATGACAACCTGTGGGCACTTCTGATTAGCCTCCTTGGCAAGCACAAGATCAGCATCATCAGAGTCTTTCCACTTCATAAGAAACATCAGGTCCCCACTGGAGTCAGTGGCTCCAACGATCTTCTCTGGCTCGAGTCCTCTTTCAAAGCCACGAACAACAACACTGTCATCTTCTTTCTTCTTTTTGGGTTTACCTCCACCTTCTTCTTCCTCCTCCTCCCCCTCCTCCTCATCATCTGAGCTCCTTTTCTTTGGGCTACCAGCCTCTTTAGGTCGTCCCGTGGAGCTTGAGCTCGATTTGCTGCCAGGTGTGGAGCCTCCACTGCTGCTTTTCTTGTAGGTTTTCATGAATTCAGCAATAAGCTCGGGGCAACCCAGATTCTTCTCTGGCTCCCATGTGTTGTGCTTCTCAGAGTAGCCTTTCCACTTCAAGAGGAACTCCACTCTGCCTTTCACCACCCTCCTGTCCAGAACCTTCTCCACGGTATATTCTTCTTCTTCAGAGGATGATGACCCATCTTCGCGAGACTTTTTGCCCATTGTACAGTTTGATGTCGAACACTAGGCTGTAGCAGACCACAGGTATTTCACCTCTGGATGCGCAGACCGTGGACTGGCGGTGTCGGCCGCAGCGATAATAGGACGTATTTTACGAACGTGTAGTCGATACTGCCAACGTCAGGGTCGCTTTGGCAACTATAGCATGAACTACGTAAACGTGCTAGGTTTTCTCATTAAATGAGACCGAAGCGTTATGGAAATTCGACGGTAAAGCTGAGCACAAGCGACAGAAAACTATTGTAGCAAATGGCCCTCGAGGAACCAGCAAAAAAACACATCGGGAGGGTGATGAATATGTTTTTGATCATTGGATCAAATTCGTTCTCTGGTGTCAAGGCAGCACGCCATGTGGTATTTTTGGAAAATGTTCAGTTTTTTAGAAATAAATTACTATTCACACTTGATTTAATTTATTTACCGAATCGTGCAAACGCATTTAGCAAACAACATTTAAACCCGCACACCCCTACATAGTATGCAAAGTGGTTCTGCCCACGAGGTCACCGGAAGTTGTTTCAGCTGCCATGTTTGGTTGCTTTGTTGTACGCTTCTACCAGGTTTCCTACAGAATTAGTAAGTGTGGAAATGGAGCCGAGCTGGAGTACGTTTCTTTTTCAAGTAAGTTCACTCTTCGGGAGGCGAACCGGGTTAGCTCGTTCAACGACATATTTAAACGCAAATAATCGCACTGTTGGCGGTTAAAGCTATATTTTTAAACGAGTACAAGCTAATCTCAAGTAACCAAGCAAAACAATGGTATATGAATCCAGGCTTCCAGCTGTGAGGCTTGGGAATGACGCTAGAACAAAAAAATCAATTCTTCTGAGCGAGTGTTTGAAAACGTGGCTTTTGTGTAAATCGTGCGGATATTTGGGATATGCGTGTACGATATCTCGACAAGGATTGTAATTTTTTAAGTTAGTTTGCCAAGTCGAAGGCAGCAAAACATGCGAGATGATTTGAAGTAACGTTAAATCTGGAGAGACGCCACCGCACCGTTACAATCGAGACCTGGGTTTTTTTTCTCCACCGAAGGCTTTGATTAGCAGACCCTGTTTGATAATGCGATGCAACACGAGCGAACATTTTCATTGTTTAATAACACATATGCGTCTCACTGTGATGTGGTTGGTGTTAGTAATGTTGAATAAGCGTGTACTTCGTTATGAGATGCTGAGATTTACTAACAACGACTCTGCGGTGAACTTTCCGCTTGCCCAAAGCCGGTTTCACTGTATCTAGCCAAGTTAGCTAACGATGTTTAGGCTACCTCCATTTAAAAACTCGCTAGCTCACTTAGCCACAAATACATGGAGCATGATTTGGACGATGCTACTGCGAGGAGCTTACAAAACACGACTTGATATCAAGCGGAGCACTGCGCTGTTTATTATGTCTATTTATTCCGGTGACCGCGGCAGAAAGGCATTTGAACTATGCACATATCAGTAGCAGCTAACACTAGCAATGAAGAGGCAGAGTTGAAATTAGCAGCGACCGTACGCAATTTATAAAGTCCCTTGTTTTTTTTTCCGCCAGAAAGTGTGCTCGGCTGTGGGCAGTGATGGTCTGCATTATGCCACCGCTTTCTCCTCAGTGTACAAACATGGAATCCTGTTGTTTAACAGCATGAATGAAATGTCTGATTCCCCATGGCCTTACTTAGCATAAACTAATTAAGCCTAGCTTGACCATGAAAAATACGCGACACTTTAAGTACCACATTTCAAAGAATGTAACATTTTCCCGCGATTTCGAGTGAATTTTTTCTTAGTTGTTTTGTCTGCTTTTGATCACTAAAATTGACGTACACCACAGGTGCAATGTTTTTATGTTTAATATATTATTATTTTTATTTCTGAATAATGTCAATGACTTATTTGAAGTTACATTTTTTTAACAAAGAAAATCAAAGTATTCAAGTATATATTAATGTATTACTTAAACGTGTTACCAAACTTTGCAAATAGAAATATTTGCAGCCCTACCCCCCAGTTGATTGATGTTTCTCAAATGTTTAATTGAAGAAAGAAACCAGACAACATTCACATGATAAGTTAAAAAGTTGAATAACTTGTGGTGATTCATTGAGGGATTGATTATTGTTGTATTCCTACTTTGACAGTCACTTTTAGTACTTTGCACTCTTTTAAATAATTGCACCCATTCTAATTTTTTCAACCTGGAATGATTTACAATGTTTACATATGATTTGACTATACTGTATGTAACTGAGAGATGAGAGTTATAGTTCTTGTTAGCAGCCAGGTATGGTGATATTATGACTAATAATATTAGTTATGTAGTTGTGTGTAGTCTCATCGATCAAGATTGAATCTTAATAGAAAGCCTGCAATGATATCCAATTAATAATTGGTTACTAAATAAATCTCCACCTATTTTGATAATCAGTTTCAGTGTTTTTAATATTAAAACCAACACAAGTCCCTGAGTTCTGCTTCTTGAATTAAACCTTTTTTTTTTTCTTTTTTTTTTACAATTATGTGCTCCTTTGACAGTAAATATATTCACTTTGGGTTGTCCCTTTTGGGCAAAATATTTGAAGACATTTTTGTGGTTTGGGGAACATGGAAAATGTTTTACAGAATGTTTTTTTAATTTTAAGAACACAACAGCTTATTCAATAAGAGTTCACGGCATCAATCTTGCAACCCTGGTTTACAGAAATTGGTAACCTGCTTATAATTATAAGCCTTATAGTTTTCAAACTCTACTGTTTCTTCAAACTATATACACGTACAGCTGAAACTTAACATTATTGTCATCGCTGCTCAGTGTTGGAAAGAATATGAGTGTTACATGTAAGCATATTTGTCCTGGCATGATCTGTCATAGACCGATGCTTAATGCACAACTTTGAGCACTAATTCTTCCTGATGAAAAATACAGATGGACTTTGTGGCTTGTTTTTTTTGCAGTATTTTGGCATTCAGCCAGAGGCCCTGCATAATATGATGTCTCACACTGTTACTGTGTAGATGTGTGGGAAGTTATCATTTGGAGAGCAACATTTCATTCGGCTATTATCAGTTGGTTTGCAGTCATGTTGCTTTTATGAGATCATCACCATGTTACAGTTTCTTGAAAGGTATTTTAGTAAAAAAGTGTTGCTTGAAAATGTGATGAATAAAATAGTTTAGTTTAAATGGTGTGACAATTGTTTCAAGTGATCATTTCAGTCATTACTTGATTATTAACATACATAAAGTGAAGTCATAATTAACAAACACTATGTCAAAAATTCAATCTGACAGAAGAATGATATGCCAGTAACTAAGTCATAATACATCTTTATTATATTAAGATTTATACATTGAGAAGATTATTGATGACTAAATGAATCATCAAATATTTTGATTGATAAGTCCCTAGGTTTCCAAGCTCAACACTGTATGCTCAACAATACCAGAGAGACGTACAGTATTGAATCGGTTTCATATACTCCAGGCAGATGTTAACTTGCCATAACACGCAAAAGCTCAGGTGAAATAAAAACATATCAACAATACCGAGGCACTGGAAACAACTAAATGGAATGTTGTAATATTATCAGTTAAACATGTGCCCTTTCCTGCTATAACGAGCCAAAATGTCTACAGTGGATGAGAAGTTATTATTTACCATCCAGCATTGTAATAGAAACGTATATGGCAATGAACGGGAATATTGATGTGTATCCTATTTACATTATTGATGGGTATATTATAACTCTACGTTTTTGTGTTTATGCTGTTAGCAAACTAAACTTTTTTTAGGAGTCTGTTAAAAGTGTTTGTTTGCTTGATATAAGTAGTCTGGGTGTTCAGTTTTGGCCTTGGGCTTTTAAGGGAAACATCCAAATCATACAGTTATATAAAATCAGTCTTCAGTGGATGAGCAATTTCTGCTATATGCTGCATGGCATTGGTACAAATATGGATTCACGTTATGAGTTTGAATGTTTCAGGTCTGTAGAACCTTAGAAGCAGCTGCAGAACTTAAAAACCTTAAATTCTAATCTACAGCAGCAATCATGTCACATATTGTTTTAACTTGACTATAAGGTACACAAAAAAATAAACAAAACTGCTCAACCAATGACCTCGGTTCAAATCTGCAGTGACCTGTGGAGCCATCAGGAGGACTCTCCCTCCATTTTGATGTTATTTATTTGGGAGCAGTCCTAGTTGTCGGAACATGTTTGTGTCAAAATGGTCAGAGCTGCTCACAAAGCACAGCAGCTCACAGGCCCTGCACCTCTGTCTGTAGTGATGATGCCCACTGTTCACCAACTTCACAAAGTGGTTTTCCTGGCTGGTATCCCCCCACACACACATACACCAAAACATAAAGCTCCTACCCCACCCAACCCCCCGTGTGCCAGTGGAAGAACAGCATTGGCATGATTATGACTAATCCTGGAAGGTGGCAAGTGTGAGCAGGTGCTTAGACAAATGGATGAGTGGGCTCCGGTGGCATTCTTTGTGAGATTCCCAGGTCCCTCTGTGTGTAAAGGAGCGGTGGACAGTTTAGCTGAGTAGTGTGCGGATAAACAATGTCCCTGTCTCATGAATAGATGAGCCAAATCAATGAAGATGAGCATACAAAGATCCCCCGCTGAGGCCCAAGTGCATCGCTGCTCAGATTTGTGTCTTTCACAATAGACCAGATGACATAAGGAGGACATTGTGTGGTTAATTTTTCTTTTCTACCCCCCTCCTCCTCTTCCCCTGGCTGGCCTTCTTCGATGGATGATTGAACCTCAAAGGGAGAGGTCAAGTATTCCACCTAGCCCTTTCTTGCTGGTGGTTGACAACACAGTTGTGAATGTTTTTTTTTTACTGGAACAAAAATAGTATTTACTATGTCATGATACATTTTTTGTTTGGTAGGAGAAAAAAGCCTGAATGATTTGGGGACACAGTACAGACAGCATGGATTCTCAGTGCACCATGCAACCCCACTTCAAATAATCTGAACAACCCCTACTATATTTTCTAATGCAAGGAGGAGAACTTAAAGTTATGAATTGCCATTTGGAAACCATTAACAGAACCCCCAGGTCAGATATGTTGCATAACATATTAGTCTAAATTTCAGCCATTGCATTATTTGAAAGTTGAGTGTGCAAGCAATTTATTGGTTAGTCCTTCGGCAAACCCCTACTGTTTTGTTTTTTGTCATCGATGAATGTTCCATATATTTTGCAATGGTCTTTTACTTTCTTGGATGATGGCAGAAATGATACAACAGTGATCTACTATATGGCAACTCATCTTTAAAGTAACTCAACAGTCTGTCGATTGTGAGGGACACGCCTTATTCTAGAGGCACATTGTTGTCATTTACCTTGGTACTCAACAAAAAACAAACAAGATTCAATATATGAATTCCATTTTTGTTGTGTCATTGGTAACCAATCGTTTGCATCTGAAAAAAGCACAACACAACAATGAAAGGTAAATTGCCAATAAGTGGTTGTGTGACAGTGGTCCATGTTGTTTTAGTGTCATATTTGTGGTTGCTCCAACTTGGCTGCCCCTATGCGAACACTGCCTCTTTTACCATAAATGGCACTTCTGTTGTATTCGTTTCACACAAAATCAGTCCTATAGTACTGTTTACTTTTTATCCGTGTATATGTTGCTGCGCTGTTTGTGTGAAACGAATACCTCGTAGAAGTTCACTAGCCCGGTAAAAGTTAGCCCGTTTTTTCCGACTGGAACGCAGCATTAAGCTCCAAAACCCTCAAAAAAATGTAATTGATAAACGAGAATCTCAAATAAAAATTTTCCTGGAATGACTGGAAAGCTGCAAGCTCCCCTTGTGGCACATCTGGATAAATCATGAGGACAGTTTTTTGGATAGCTGGACTGTTAACAAATCACGATGTGCTGTCAAATCTTATGATCCTTACCCTATATGCTCAACTTTGCTCAATGATTTTCCTTCAGTGCCATTAGCTGCTATAGTGCTCGTAGTAAATGCATACGTTTGGATGAATTACTCTTGACTTAAGCAAACATTTGTCTCCATTTATTTTTTCAGCAGGCCAATGAAGCCCTTCACCACCAGCACCAGATGGCCCAGAACAGCCTGCTGCCACTTCTCAATGCAGGAGCAGAGCAGATTGACCAGAAGCCTATTCTGCCCATTCTAATGGACCAGAAGCCACCTGTCAGTTCCGCTGACCTCCACAAAGATAACCTGGCCAGTGGTGGCGTGCGACCACCTGTGCCCGTGATAAAGAAGGAACACAAGGGCAAAACACCGTTCATCTGTGGCTACTGCAACAAGGCCTTCCGTGACAGCTACCACCTGCGACGCCATGAGTCCAGCCACACCGGTATTAAGATGGTCTCACGGCCAAAGAAGACAGCCCACACAGCTCCCACCATGGTACCCATGATCTCCTCTATGCCACGAGAGAACAACGGCACCCCTTCTTACATCTCCTCGGTCGCGGGCCTCCTTTCCACGGCAACCACCTCGGTTTCCTCAGGCACAAGTATCATGACGTCACCCGCAATGGGCAACATGCCGCAGCAAAACGTTGTCAAGAAAACCCCGAAACCCGTCAAGAAAAACCATGGCTGTGAGATGTGCGGCAAGGCATTCCGTGATGTCTACCACCTGAATCGCCACAAGCTCTCCCATTCAGACGAGAAGCCTTTCGAGTGCCCCATCTGCCAGCAGCGCTTTAAAAGAAAGGACCGGATGACCTACCATGTTCGCTCTCATGACGGAGGAGTGCACAAGCCCTATGTATGTTCTGTGTGTGGGAAAGGATTTTCCAGGTAAGGACCCTTTGGGGGGGCTTTTATCTACGTAGCACTGGCAACTGGGGCATGTAGAGGTTTAACAGTCTAAAATGAAAAAAGCTGGGCCTTAAATTGTTTTTGTTGACCACTTTTGTTCATCAGCATCCTCTCTCGGGTCAGATGACTTTGCAATACACTCTGGTTTTTATTAGTATGTTTTCCTGCTAGCTTTACTGTGAAAGATGCTTTATATTAAGACAGTGTACCCTTGCAATATTTCTGTAGTTTACAGTAGAGAGAGCGAAATACCACTGTGTCATGACCAGCACCATTAACACTAGATGTACCAATATCAATATTAGTCATGGTGCAATCTTTTACTCCTTTAAAACAACTGAACCAGTGTGCTGATGCCTCTAGCCACCTGCTATAACCAGCCAAAAACATAAACAGTTTGGCAGACAGGTGCAGCCCTCACTCACATCCTGGTCACATGATGGTGGTGCACATTTCTCTGTACAGCAGGTCACCCATGCTGAGTGACGCATTTAGGTGATATTTAGGATTTACAGATATCAAATTCAACTTGATTATTTTCTTGTATCCACCTTTGACCAGGATTGGCCCAATACTGAGAATTTGATCAACTCAACTGACATGAATGGTCATTATAGCTCAGAGGTTTTACACCAATATATATTTGTATTTTCCCCACAACAATACCATAGGCAATGCTTAACTGGTTAATACACACGCTAGGATAATATCTGTAATATGAAGTTATTTGACTTATTATTATGACATGATATATTATGTCATAGGGACATGCACTGAAAAGTCCTTACTGTGAACTGCTGGCACAAGATTTCATGGGGAGATTGTGTTACTTGTGTCAGATGTCTCTGTACATTCCTCATATAGCTCTTAAGGTGGTGGTATAAGTTTCTTTGTTGGACCCATCTGATCCAGCTAATTCAATAAATGTGCTCACAAACATTAACATTTCCAGTTGGGCATCATGTCCAGGCTGTGATCCTTAAGTTGTTATGCTCAGAAAAATCGCAGCTCTTATGTGTGTGTTGGAGCTGTTTTGTACACAATTTAATGAGCAACATTAAGGATGAGGTGTGATGACAATGGCAAATACTAAATTGGTGAGGAAATGGGGGCAAATGTAAGAAAAGACTTAACATCTGCTGCTGTTTTTCCCATATGCTTTCTAACAATAACATACAACTCTAAACAGGAAGTATGCATGTGAGTTCTTATGGTAATGGAGACAGAGAATAATTCCTTATGGTAACAATCTAACGTCAAAAAAAAGTGATTGGAGTTGTCTGGATGATAGTGAAAAATGTTTTGCAATATACATTTTTTGTTATCTATTCACCACTCAAGTATCAGCTTTTGTTATCTTAAACACAAACAGTCTTCATATACTTGTTACCACCAATTACCATCATTGTGTCAAATATTTCCTGCCTTACCAAACCTAAATAACACCGTATGACTTGTGTTTGTGTGTGTGAGGGTAAAGTCAGTGTTGTTTAGTTATGTTCAGGTGACTTATGGTACTGCAGGTGTGCCATGCCAGAAATTAAATTAGGGGTGCATGACTTTGTGGATAGATTTTGAGCACTTGGACCAATAACCAATACTGATATATATGTTTTTCCCTTCATCCAACTGCATAGGTTATTAAGGCCTCCTTTACATCTGGCATTAAAATGTGTTTTTCATAGATGAATGTACACCTGCTATTAATATGCATCTCCGGTGTTCACATCAAGATCTGACCAGTAAAAGCATTCCATGGACTCATGGAAATAGTGATTTTCCTCATGTTTTTCCAATATCGGATGATACTAATATAGTGCTGGCGATATTATGCATCCTTAAATTAACAGAGGCCTGTTTTAAAGTTGTTAATGAAAGTGATTTAATGTTTTGTGTGTTTAATTGGCAGCTCTTAGTTTATGATTGTACTGCCAGTTCCTGTTCATGTAACAACACAGTGGCTGTCTATTTGATGTTTATACACAGTTTTAGATTTGCACTTGCACTGACCCCCCCCCCCAACTCCATTCCAACCACATGTTTAAACAGTCGCACATGGAGGGGCACCAGTGGAAGAGTATCGGGGGAGGAGGGGAGGCGTCACTTGTCACTTTGCACTTCCCGCCAGCATGTCACAGTCTCCTTCCCCCCAGGAATTCAATGAACCATGCTGTAACGTTCAGGTCAACACATTTACTATGTGGAGTATCCAGACATTCCTGTTGTTCAGGAATGTCTGGAGATGGCAATTTATCAATACAACATGCATTATCTAGTCATTTAAGGGGGAAATCAAATCAACCAACCTGAGTGAGCTCAGGAAATACTGGTCAAGCCGTAACACTATCACCCTGCTGTATATGGCAGTTTCAGGCGTGAGTCCAACACTGTGACGTAGGGCAGGGATTCGTCAGCATACGGGAAAGTGAGAATGGGGACTGAATAACCGGCCACTGAGTCACTGCCACTCAACAAAAATGAAGACTTGATTCATATTCATAGCACCGCTTTAGAGAATCCTCTTCAATCTTCTCAGTTTTTAAAGAAAAACAAACTTTGAGTCAGTGAGACGCTGCCAGCGGTCGAGTTCTTGCTCATTTTATTATGTCAGTCCAAACATGATTCAGCTCACAGCTGCGCGCAAGTTAACGAGACGATGGAAGCATCAGTGTGAATTCTGGAACTTCTTTAGAAAAGGTCAAGGTCTTGCAAATTCCTGATAATGTGGGAATTTTAAACCAAACAGTGCTGTGTTGGTTGTTGTTGTAGCTTTTACTTAAACTGTAAAATTCTCTGGTATACCTTTTTATTCAGTGGCACAACAGTTGGAAATACAATAATGAACGCCCACTTTGTGGTATCAATGATATTAAATCAATGTGTTATGGCCTACTTACGCTGCATTTAATCCTCTGTGAGAGAAATCAGTCAACACATTTATTCAGAAACCATAACTGACATTCTCTTTATTCTCTCTTTTGGTGACTCATGGTAAGGATGCTGGAAGATAAATACTTAATAATAGCCATGTTATGACTCATCTCATAAAAAACAAGTGGATAATAACCGGGGGAAAAAACACCTTATCTTGTGTTGCCTCTCTTTTTTTTTTAAACTAGGTCAAACTAACTCACGCACGGTTGATCCTGGAGAATTAAAAGCCATTCACAAAATTGTGAACAATTTATTTATCTTTCTTTTGGTCCCTCATCATCAAAGTAAACGGAGCACATCAGTATGTTTTTGCAGATACTACGCTTGCAAGAAGAGAGAGGTCACAGCACATTTTATCGTTTTATATAATGCTTATGTGTTTAAATGATACACGTTTGTAAACGACACATACTTAAATGTATGTCTGATTATATCAGTTCAACTGTAAAGTGACTATCAAAAACAATCACAGAGTAGAAAATACATAAGAGGTGCATTTTCATATTCCAGCTGTAATTAATTTTTAAAGAAAGTGACCTCACATGTTACCTCATAATATTGCATCAAGCATATGTGTTGCATTTGAGGCTCAGTATGCTTTTAAAGTATTAAGTTGTTCTCGATTCAAGAAAATCACTATTAAAATGGAAATTTCAATATAAACAAAAGTACTGAAGTAACACAGGCCTGTGTATGTGGAACTAGATGTTCTGATAGTATGATGGCAAAGGGCTTCGCGTGACTCATTGACAGCTCATGTAGCTCACTGCATCGCTGTCCAAAGATTTAAATGTGCTTTTTGTTTTGTCCTTTCATTTGATCAAATCTAGGCCAGACCATTTGAGCTGCCATGTGAAGCATGTGCATTCCTCCGAAAGACCGTTTAAATGTCAAGTAACGGTAAGAGCCATGACAATAAGCTTTCTAACTATTATTATTATTATCATTATTCATTTGTTGGCTGCTGTTGTTGTTATTGTTGCACTCCACTAACATTTGACCCTTGTCTGCTATGCGTTTGCAGGCCTGTACCTCTGCTTTCGCCACCAAAGACAGACTCCGCTCCCACATGATCAGGCATGAAGGCAAAGTGACCTGCAGCATCTGTGGGAAGATGCTGAGCGCGGCCTACATCACCAGCCATTTAAAGACTCATGGACAGAACAACTTTAACTCCTGTAATAAAGGTATGTTACACTGGGAAAGGCATAAGACTTATGCCGCTTTCATTTAATAATAATTCCTTTGTCTACTCCTGTGTTTCTCACTCCTGGTCCTGGGGAGCCACTGTCCTGCATGTTTTAGGTGTTCTGCTCCAACACCTGATTCAGGACCAGGAGTTAGAAACCCTGGTCTGGTCACAAATTAACTGCTAACTTACCACTAACAGAGATGTCTTGTCATTAATAAAATAAATAAATATAGAAAAGGATGCATACATGTTGTTTAAAACCGTTTTAATTGTATTAAAGGTCATCTGCCTCTTCTAATGTTATTTGTGAAAATATTGCATATGGCTGCCAGTGAGGAAATAAGGAAGAACCACAGTATAGCAATAGGTTTTCAGTTTTATCTTGTCATTGGACTTCCTTTTCAGAGTGGATATTCAATTTTTTTTTTCTTTTGTAAACCACTCATTCTTGACTCGTACAGAGTCAACAGAGAAAATTTGCGATTTAACATCAAGGCACACAGAAATGGTCGCTTGACTACTGCCTCCATCAATAAGTTCAAAGTTCATGTTTTGTGACTGTAATGTACGTAGCACAAAGTTGCCAAGTGAGGCAGCAGTTGATCAGCCGCTCCTGTTCAAAAACTGACTTCACGTTGAGATAAAGCCAGACATATTTTTCAGATATCATGGACTTGACACAGTTGTACATTTTATTTACAGGGTCTTTAGTTCAGTAAAGCTTTCATTGTGTCTCAGCCATGTTTTAAGGAGACCCAGCATCTTTGTCTAATGGCGGTTCTTGGCACAAGGAGTGAGTCAGTGGTGGGCACATTGCAGTCAGTGCCTCATACAACCACACTTCAAAAAAATCCAGACTAGCTCTTTAAAATGAAACCCCAACTGGATTGACTCATCTCCATCCAACTACAACTGTAAACTTTTATCTTGTATGTCTCCAGAAGGTAGTGAAGTCTGCAATTCTGCCTCAGTGACACCTGTGACTGTCTCCGTCCCCATCACCTCGGCGATGAGCCGGGGCATCCACAACCACCCTGTCACCATAGCCGCACAAATGAACCTTAGCACCAACACGGTGAACATCACGTCACCGATCAGTCTCCAGCATCCGGTCACCATCACCGGACCCGTCAACATCGCCTCTGTCAACATCCCAGGCACGGGGCAGATGAATATTGCCCACCCAGTCGCAATAACAACCCCCATGTCTATGAATATAACCGGCCCGCTGAACATCGCCATGAGGCCAGTGGATACCATGCCTTTTCTGTCCCAAGTCTTGCCTTCCTCCCCGCCCTGGTAAAAAGAGGAATAAAAGGAAAAGGAGAGAGAGCGTTTTGAACTGGCTACAAAGAACGAGAAAATACGGCAAAACTAGAGACTCCACCGTACTCCTGATTTGCCTCCCCACCCCCAAAAAACACTCATCAAACCATGAAGTGACTATTTCCACCAGCTGTGCAGGCGGCCCAGCAGGAGAAGACGCAGCCACTTCTCAACCAGAGACACCAGATGCAGGACACTTGAGTAGGAAATCGAGTAGGATTTATCTTAAAATCAGGACAAAACCGTAAGACTTAGTGTAGTCACTTAGAATGATGAAACTGTGATATTTTTTTTTGTTTTGTATCATGACAAATGAGAGAAGAGGATTCCTCTAGCACACTCGAGGACTCTGTAGGAACACACACACACACACACCTGTGCTTTTGTGAACGGGAGATGAGAAATGGACTGAAGCAATAACTATAAATTGCTTTTTTTGTTATGTTTTACAACTTCTCTCCCAAAGCCTCTGGGTGGTGCTTTTTATGTTGGTGTTTTTTTTTTGTTACTATAGCCTCCTAATCACTATTTAATGTTATAGGAAAAAGAGTCTAGTAAAAGGGACAGCAGCTTCCACTTGCATGGAAGAATATTTTTTCACAGTGAATGGCTTATTGTTTTCTTCTCAGATAGTTGGTATGCTCTTGAGGTACAGTGACTAACTTGTACAGTTGACATAGTAATGTATTTTCGTGTCAGCATTTTAATTTTTGCTCCAGTCATTCGAGTGGACGTGTCAACACTGTCCTCTCGGTTATGAAATGCTTTGTTTTCTATGTATGTCTGGAAACACAAAGTTCTGTTGTTGTTTTTTTTCCTTTGCCTATTTGTAATGTTTTTCCATGAAGTCAGAATGAACTGAGTCTTGCACTGAAAGCATATCCTACATACAGGTGAGCAGCAGCAGCAGCAGTATTATTGTCAAAGATCAAATTGAAGTCTTAAAAGAATGTTAGTGAACCAGCCTTCACTTGTAGGCCATCTAGTGGCTGAAAATGGAAAGTCCTGGCTGTGTAGTGAAGCTTTTTCAGCCCGTTACTGTCATTAGTTTTCTCTGACTCTTCTGTACACACATTTTTATTTTGAATCATTTGTATGTAATTGCCCCCCAAGATGATACTAAGGATCATTCACTCAGGAAAAAAAACATAGAAGTCCATTATGCATGAACGTAGTTCCTTTAAATCATTTGGCATTTTGGTGTGAGAACACTTAACCAGGCTTTGATGATTTATTTTGTTGTTTTTTTTGTTTTTTTAATATAACCGTCCATTTAAATGATTAATTGAGTACATGCTGTACCGTTAAACATTTCCTTTAAATTCTAGTTCAGTCTCCGGCTGCGTGGTCATGTGGCCGAGAGCTGGATGACTATGATCAAATGCAAGTTTGTGTCCATTAAAATAATGGGAAAATAAGTGGTGTTGCATGAGCCCAAAACACTAGATGTCGAGCGTCAACTCTTTTTAACGAATGCCATGTTATTTTGACAGTTTTGCAGCTCGTTCCACTTTTGGGCTGAAAAATGGAATATGCATGTTTGTCATCCCCCCAGTTTAGTTTGAGACTAAATGTTACTGTAGCTTCTTTTGTTGTTGTTATGCATTTGCGTAGAAACACTATGATAACCTGTTTGCCAAATTTTGATACAATAACAATGTGATAACCTGAAACATTTCTCATGAAATTGAACATCTCTTTATTTTTAAGGAAAAAAAAAAGGAAATTCCAGGACCCTTGTGAAAGCAGTTGAATGTATATCTTTGTAAAAAACACAAACTATTTTAGTTCTGAGAATATGGTAGTTACAATAGATGTGAAAGATAAGATAACCTTTTTTTTTTATAAATCTTTTGTATTAGAACATTAACAATGGTAATTTTGTATATATGAAAGGCTTAGGCTTTCTGATTAGCAGAAAGGTCAAACATTCCTACATTTTTTTTAAATGTATGTTTGTCAGATTATTACATAAACATGCGCAATGTTATGTGCCTTTTATTTGGGTTGTCTAAATAAAAGAAAACTATCAAATGTGTTTATGGTTTAAGTACTGTTCAGTATGACGCACGCCATTACATCACTGTTTTCACATTTCATCAGCGTCGAGTATAATACAGGATACTAAATAATTACTGTTTGATGGTTAAGACTAGGGCTGTGCGATATGGCCACAAAACAATATCGCGATATATAGAGCAGCTCACCTCGATAACGATAAATTAACGATAAGTTCGAAGTAGCTGAATGACGTCATTGCCTAATTTGTGTAATTGACCATTTGCCTGATATAAGTGTCTGAGTGTCTTAAAGGGACATGAACATACAGGCAGCCTGCCTACATACACACACAGCCAAAAACAACTTTTATTTTGCTTTCTTTTTTTTACATTATCGAATGTATCGATAACGTCAAAATTACGTTGATTATCGTCGTAAATTTTGATAACGATAAATTTCCGATATATCGCCCAGCCCTAGTTAAGACTGACTTGAAGTGATGGTGATAGCAGTGACATCATTGTGAGCACCCCCTGGTGCTGAGGCTCACCGAGCTTCTTCAAAAACATTATTTCCTGTTTCTTTGCTTCTCTTTGACATAAAACTGAATATATGTCACATTTTAGGAAGTCATTGTTTTGAGCTTATCGAAGCACCAACCAATAATTTTCACAAATATTTGACATTTCATAAAAACAGACAAAAAACATTGATTCATTGAGAAAATAGAAAAAAAAAATAAGTCAAGAGAACCTAATTTGCTTGTTACAACCCAACTTCAATGATCTTTTCCCCCTTAATGGGTATAATGTATTTTCTGTAAACAAATCTTAGTCCAATATACCATATTTAATTCCTGTTCAACATAATTCCAAAAGTCAGATATGAATATATCTTTTACATAATGAATGATTTGCCCAGAAAATCCCCAAATATGTTTGGATTCACAAACACCATATCGCGTGCCTTGAGTTGCCAGTTGCTGCAATACAGACATCGTCCAGCAGGTGGTGGTGTTTACGCATATATCACTCCTCCTGCCACTGGAGTCCTCTCTCTCTTCATTAACCCGTGTGAATGACACCAGTTAAAGGTCAAGTATGTAAAACTTGGGTGAAATTATTTTCAGCTCATTCAAATTAATGATAAATGAAGCCTATAAATGTACAATCACCAGCTTTTATGAAGTGTTTTTTATCAGCAATCAATTGCCCCAAAAGGAGCTCTACACAGGCCACTATGTTTTAACAGTAGCCCACAATGGACAAATTAATCATCTTCTGAGTTCTGCTAACTGAAAGCTACACAGATTCACCTCTCATCCAAGAAGCCTCTGTCATTTTATGTACAATTATGCTCCTATTTGGTCAAAAGGTCACGGCTGCAGCTCGTGTCTGCTGAAGACCACCAGTGATTTTTCTTCAGTGCCCCATAGTTTTTATGTGTGTGTTCCAGCTGTATGCACTCTGTGACAACAGTCATGTTTGGAAGATTGCCCTGTACTGTGAAAAATAAAACACACACACACACTTGGCAACTCTTTAGGGTGGAGAGTTCAGTTAAAGTTCACATGCAGGAGGTCTGCTCTATCCAACTTCCTGTTTTCATATTAACACAATAATATTAAATAGACATGTGCATTAACGCTGTAGGCATTGCAATAATATAAATCCTGGTGTTCCAAATGTCATCTTTGATTTGAAAATCTTGGAATTAAGAAAGGGTTGGTGTAGTGGTAGTGGTTGGAACAAGGGCCTTTCTGCATGGAGTTTGCATGTGACGGAGGACAAAGCAGTAGAAAATGGATGGGTGGATTTAAGAAAGCTGTATATAATAATACTTTAATGCAGCAGGTTTTTCTACAATTCATTTTTTAATTTTCACTGAAAAGAGATACATAATTGTGTTAATATTTGCTAAATGTTGATCAAAGAGACAAAGATTTATGATTAAAACTGTGCAGTCAAGTGACGCGGTGTGTTCTCCTGTGTGCTTTGATTACACGGCAACAAACTTTACTCGGCACCAAAACAAAAGTTGACATTTAAAGTTTGATTTGTGCCAGTGATCAAAGCTGACATATCTAGCAGGTTCTCATGTTGTGCTCTCAGGAACACATTTCTAATGTCTGCAGTAATGTAATATTATGAGTGACTACACGACATGAACTTAAACCTATTTTATGCCCTTTTCGTATGAGGGAACTGGGAAATACTGACACATATTTCACCTATAACACACATTATGACTGTTGATGTGGGTGGAAAGAAACTTTTTTTTGAAGTGTGGCTGTACGTGCTGGCTGCAAGGTTTGAGATACAGATGCTTGCCACACATAACACATGTGAAAAAAAACACTTTCCAAAAAGCTCACCTCATAAAATTGACATCTTCTACAGCCTATAATATCTGACAAATATGTTCACCTTCACCTTTCTCTTGCCATTAGACAGCCTTTTTAACTGGATACTGAAGCTCTTCACGCTCCTACACCAAAGCCCATAAAGAAAATCAGTGTTTTAATCTCACAGCGAATCGGGAGCTGCTGGTCTGCTGCTGCCTCATTTGGCAAGTTTATGTCACTTAGTTAAATCCAAGGAAGGATTTCAAACACCAACGTCACAAATGAACACGTTCAAACTTAATGGGGGAGGCAGCAGTGGATCAACTTCTCCTGTTTGCAGTGATGTAAAATTGATGATTTTCTCTATGAACTTGCGGGGAGTGAACAATTCACAAAGCAACACAAAATGCAGATTCCATTCAATGTTAAGATAAATAAGTGAAGATATATATACTTAAAGGTGCCATATGTAAGAATGTGGCCAAAAACGGTTACTACATTCAAATTCAAAATACCGAGGTCTTTGAGGTTTCGTTTTCTGACCTAACTGGCAACCCGTGGTTGCTCGGCAGCTGAGACTCTACTGACCGCAATGGTTGGTAGACGGCGGTAGGTGGCGCCACATGCCAAAACATGATTTCAAAACGTAAACATGATTTGCAGTCTGCAAAATATATTTTCTATTGCAAATATTTTGGCTGTACTGTTGTTGTTGTTGGTGAGTTCAGTTTGTTATATGAACATTATTCCTGAGTCTCTGTGACATATTAGGAGGATTTTATGGCCAGTTGCTTTAGATTTATTACATAATGCACCTTTAATATATTGTACAGTCTTTATGGAAATGTTCATATGGGTTTTTTCCACCTTTATCACATTATTATTTCTGGTTGACATTTACTTTAGGCCATCACAGGTTAGTAATGAACACCACTTTTTGGGGTATTTTTTTTTGGCATCAACAGCATCAAAGAAAAAAAAAACAGTCCTTTTTAACCTTTCTTCAAAGATTTTAATTTTTCACCATTTAAAGATGTAGCACGTTACTTTGTTTACTCAAAACCAGGCATGTACACGATCCAATCCAAACAATCAGGCTAGAACAAAGTCAAAAACTACAGTCACTAGTTAATGTGGAACCAGAACCCACTTAAGTAATGTTTGGATGCTGACATCAAGACAAATTGACACAGAAGCAGAGGAACGCTGTGTGGGAAGGAAACGAGACAAGATGTAAATTTCAAAATAAAACAGGAAACACACGAATAAGTAAGTAATATAAGAACAACAAAAGGGCACTTCACTAAACAGCAACAGTTACACTGATAAATCAAAAACACTGAGATGTCGTCCCTTTTGCTCGTCGACTCCTTTTTTTTGGCCACTCCAGGGCCAAGAAACGCCAAGAAACACCTGTCATCATAGTGTCTTCCTCACAACAGCATCTCTGTCACTCCCTCCCTGCAGAAGCTCAGTTCACGTCTGGAATTTTCATTCCAGCTGCTTGTTTTGAGCTTTATTGTCTTGACTGGTTTTGATTTGGATTTGGTCTTTCTTAGTCAGCGAAACTACATTTTTATTTTGACATCAGAGGTTACCCTGCAGTTTGAATTGAAAATTGTAAATATCTGTATATAGAAAACTTACCACATTCAAAAGCTTCGCTTTAAGCTCAAGATTGCCTTTTTATGTTGTTATAGTAAAAATAAAAAATTTAAAAATTAAAATAACAGGTAAGGTCTCATGGAAATCCCTGCCATCAAATAAGATGGACTCAGATTGCCTGCATGTCTAATTTAAACTGAAGCCATGAGCTCCACACTAGGCATGGTGTCTTAACTGTCCTATCGTACAGCAGGTTAAAGGGCTTAAGTGGCTGCCAGGCCGGGCTCTGATTAAGCACCGTCAGAAAGCTGTCAGGTGCCTGAACATTACACAGGAAGACGGTCTTGTTTGGATTACCTGCATGATGCACGTTATGGGGAGAGAAGTGCAGGAAAGCGAGTGAACAGACAGTAACAAATGGTGAGAATCTTTTTCATCACAGATCAGATCACGAAATGACTTTCAGAGAACACTGACTTCTGTTGTGCTCATAGTTCACCTTTCTCTCATAAACATTCACAAACAAAATCATATCATGAGAGTCAAGGTGGTGCATTTATGTTCTAACAGGGTGAAATACAGGCTTTTTGAAGCAACAAACAGACATGGATGCTTTATGGCTGTCAGCAGGGATGTTTGGTTAAATCAGATTCAGAATACTTCCTGGGTGAAAATTAGAATGCACTAATATTTGCTCCCTCCGAAACAAAATAATATAAGGTATAAGAACAATATTAGCAACAGATTGCATGGAATAAGAAATATTTGCTTGTTAAGAAATATGACCCTTTCAATAATGAAAGACATATAAATAATGTGAATGTACAGAAAGAAAACTGTTGTAGTGAACTTAACGGTTTAAAATATGTATGTTTTTTTTGTTGAACAAACTTGGCAGGTGTAGTTTTGACTCTGTTTGGACTGTTTGGATGCAAAATATATTGGAAAAAGACACAAATGTAGGTCGGAAGAAAAAAAACAGCCACTAACTGTTAATTCTCTGCCCTGAAAGCACCATTAAGATGCATATTCAAAGCAGGTTTTCATGAATGGATTATTATCATATTGAAGCGAACTGGATGGAAACCAGTTGCTGCAAGACTTAAAGTCATAATTCGGTTGTGCATAACCCACTGCTCTGCACCTGTTCCATGGACCTGATGATTACTCTTTCTAAAAACATGAATGCTGGCTTTGGGACATGAGGAAAAACTCATTTTTCAAATGAGTTACTTTTTGATTTTTGAGATCCTATGTTCAGATTTACCCAAGTGATGCAAATTTGCCAAAAGAAGCAGCAGCAGACCATCAGCTCCTTTGTCTTTATGAGCTTAAAACTCTGATCTGAGAGTGTGACCACTTTACAAACTTCAGTTTCCAGTCAGAGAAGGCTGTCTAACAGTAAATATATTCCTAAGCAGGCATATATTTTTTTTCAGTGAGTCTATTGGTACGGGGGTGAAAGCTTTTTTCTTTTTTTTTTCCTTGGCAGCAATGTTTTCAGTGTGAGACAGCATTCGTGTCTGAAACTGGTTCTTGGCACAGTCGATGCTAATCTACTATCTAATTATCTAGTGTTATGGTCTGTCATTAGCTGCCATCAAACTGAACAAGAAAGAATTACACAGTTCTCCAGAAATTCTCTGTTGAATGATGAAGTATTATTACAGCGCGATCATTCCACGGTTCCTTTCAGTGTCATATTAGTTTGACTGTTCACTTCTGTGAATCATCATCATGATCATATTATATATATGTTCTTCTTTATTCTGGCTCCACTGTTGCCTTTTGGTAACTTGAAAGCAAAGAAGAGCTTTAATTGTCATGGTGTCCATCTGGACGTGTCCCCATCAAAGCTGTGCTGTTAATACAACAACACCAGACTGATCTACAGTGCTAAAGCAACAGCAGCAAGACTCATAACTGCTAACTTTTTTTGGTTTATTTATTTTTTAAACAGTTGCAGTGTTAGACGAACTGACAATTCTCTGTTATATTAATGTCAAACTCCATTGTCCATCATGAGGACATTATATTGCTAGTTTTGTCTGATGGGAGGGTTGGTCAGTGGTACATCAGCATGCTCTGAACGAGGTTTGCACTCACTTTGTTTGGTCCTTCACTTGTGTTGCCACACAAGGCTGGTGAATTGTGCTGGCGTAATGTGTGAAACGCAGAAAGACGGACAGATGGAGGGTAAGAACACGCGGCTCCATGAAATGTGACTCATATATCATTGTATAATCAGGGTATATTAAAGGAAGGAACATCACACCCTCATTCCTCCAGTGAGCCACGTGTGCTGTTGCTCAAACCTGCACCGTCATCGCACCCTCGTACACATGATATGCACCGTTATGATAATGAGGGCAGAGAATTCACATGGTCTTGAAACTGCATCAACATTTGATGAAGACATATAGAAAGAAAAAAGGTGAGATCAGACTTTTTTTTCACAGTTTTTGCAGTTATTACAGCATCTAGGTCAGAGGTCTCAAACTCAGGGCCTGCGGGCCACATCAGGCCCCCCAGTAGATCTCACATGGCCCAACAAATTACGAAGTTATAACGAAAACTGGCCCGTTTTTTTGCATTATTTTTATTTAATTTTTTGTCCTCTCTTGTCTTTTATGTCTGTAACATGGTATTTCATTTGTCTCCCTTGAAAAACAGGTTGTTAACCCGAATGGGACTCTTTTTCTGATTAAAAAAGTTAAATGAGATAATAGAGACCGACCAGGATGATGTCTAAAGTCCGAATATAAACACAACAGTGGTTAATCAGAGACAGAGATGAGGGCCAAAGGAAAAAAAGAGAAATACAACTTAAAATAATTTATAAATTATTATAAAATAATCACATAGGCTGACCTGTTGACCTGAAACTGAACAAAACGAAGCCTGGTTTCATTGATCATTTCCTGTGTCACTTCTCATGTTGCAGTGTGAGATCACTCATGTAGAATAAAGACCGCAAAGACCTGAAATTGTCTCATATAGTCTGAGTCCCTGGGCACAGACGCGAAACGTCTGTATAAAACCGTGTTATATGATTATGGGGCTATATTAAAATATATCACATAACATAAACCAGTGTTAAGTGGCTTCACGGCCTCATTAAAATATCGGAATGAATGACAGTAGCTAAAATATAGTATATTATAGTACAGTATGGCCCAGTAATCCATCCTTGGCCGAAGTAGGAGAAGCCATGACAACAGCTGAGTACCTTAGAATTAGTGAATTCTGCCTAAAAACAATAAATAATAAATGCACAAATAGAAAAAATGACAGTGTATAGTTTCATATTTGGGTGTGGTGAGGGAGGTTTGATATAGGATTGAAACATAACCCTGAAATCTAAAGCAATGAAATGGGATTATAAAGTTTATGGATCCTATCCTATTAAATATCCACTATTAATTTTATTTTTAGTGGATATATTTTTATTTCCCTATAAAAGTTATTATTATTGTTATTATTATGAGTCATACTATTATTATGATTATGATTATGATTGGATAGCATATTTCTCTTCATGTGTACGGGGGCTGGGCAGGAGAATGAGAATGACTTCATTTCCCAGACTGCACCGCGCCCCATGATGTTCCCAACAGCTGACAGACGGTGAAAGCCTCTGCCAGAGAGCTGTCGGTGGAGTATCCACTCGTCGTTGTCCTGAACGGACTGGAAATACTCATCGAGCGTCTGCTTCTCTTGAACCCGTTCTCTTGCCCGGGACTGGGTTCAGAATCTGAAGATCCACTCAGAACTGCAGTCTGCATCCTCTCCAGATTGGGACCTGGGGGACATTTGGTGTCAGCGAACTTCCACAATAGGTCGCTGCGTCGCTTTGAACGGGCTGCATATGTTTTATTCGAGAGCACCAGTTTTTGACTGCAGCCCTTCCAGCCGTGCCCGAT
Source organism: Microchirus variegatus (assembly GCF_963457635.1). Lineage (NCBI taxonomy): Eukaryota > Metazoa > Chordata > Actinopteri > Pleuronectiformes > Soleidae > Microchirus > Microchirus variegatus. Next base: position 18,161,828 of record NC_139803.1, read on the forward strand.
GCTGAGGAATGGATAGTGTGTCTGTGAACGGTGGGAAGATGGTGGAGAGTGAGGACCAGCAGCCCGAGAAGAAGAGAGACAGTGGCGGCGGCGGCGGCGGCGGCGGTGGTGGCGCAGCGATGGCCGCACTTCATCAATGCGAACTCATCCAGAATATGATTGATATCTCCATCTCCAGTTTACAGGGGCTGCGCACCAAATGCGCCGCGTCCAACGACCTCACGCAGCAGGAGATCCGCACTTTAGAGGTAAAGAGCTGCAATTTTCACACGTATGTCAGTCAGAGCAGCGGCACACGGCAAACTGCGGAGTCATGAAGCCCCGAACGCAACGTCCGCCTCACATTTATGCTGAAAATTGGCCGCAAACTGAGAGTATCAGTGAGCGAAGCACACTTTACTCCACCTACTACACAGTCCATGAGGCGAACGATGAGTCTGAAATAAACGCAAGTTTATGTTGGATTATCAATGATGCCAGATCAGTCAGGGTTGTGTGTGTGTGTGTGTGTGTGTGTGTGTGTGTGTGAGTGAGATAGAGGGAGCTCTGTCTGTTGGTGTAAATGTATTCAGTCAGGAGCCTCTTGTTGGAGCAGCACCATGCTGTGCAGCAGAAACCAGCCTGGCCTATAATATGGCACACATTCAATAATGTGTGCCATGCTGTTATTTATGATCCACTCTCTGCACGGCGGTTTTCGGGGCCTGCAGGACAAAAGCGAAGATGTACGACGTTATCCATGTGTCTCGCGCGCGCATGTGTGTGTGTGTGTGTGTGTGTGTGCGCGCGCGCGCGTGCATCTAGATGCAGATTCAGCTCAGTCGTGATAGGATGACTTGACATTGCTTTGTAGGGCCTCAACGTATCACACAGTATCCTCCCCAGCCCAGTGCAGCACAGAAGTCATGCCTGCATGAGTGGTAGCACAGCGGCGTCAGCAAAGGATGCACACAATCGTCCCTGACTTTGCAGCAATTCATTTTGAAAAAATGGCTTTAGATACACACTGGAGATGCCCTTTTCATAGCATAGCAGAAGGTTTGTTTAAAGGTGCAGTCTTTAACATTAAGGAGCATGTATTGAGATGTATTAATATAAAAGTATTTACATTTTTCTTGCATTGGAGGTAATGGTACATTCCATTTGTAGTCGAAACTCTGAATTTCCAAGGTCAAGAACGACCCCTGGACGTGGATTTCCAACGTGGAGCAACCTCACATACCCCAATTTAGAATTCCAAGATGGCTGCCATTGTAGGATCATTGCTTCCGTCATTATGAGTTTCACAGTAAATAAGTCGTACACATAGTACTGTTTAATTTTTAACCATAGACATGTTACCACTGTCGCTGTTGGTGCAAAACCCCGGGTTGAGCGTTGTTATCAACTGGTACTGCTCACAATGGCTGGCCCTAGATATGTTGACATCCATGTTTTGTCCCCCCCCAATTTCTCAACTGGGGCACAGTGAAATGGGGGGGACATCACTCCCAGTTACAAGTTCCGATGTAAATGTAAATTGAAGCAATTACCAGGTTGTCCAGCCAAGTGCAGGGCAGCTGTGAGTGCAGCTGGGCCATTAACATAATATGGAAGCATTTCTGCTTCTACACCTAGATGACAAAGTCACTAACAAATCTACAGACTCGGCCGCTAGTGTGTGTGTGTGTGTGTGTGTGTGTGTGTGTGTGTGTGTGTGTGTGTGTGTGTGTGTGTGTGTGTGTGTGTGTGTGTGTGTGTGTGTGTGTGAGTGTGATGGGGATTTTTCTGAATATCTTTGATGCTGTAGCATGTCATGTAATCTTAGTTTGAGTATGGCAGGCCTTTTCGAGATCCTTTATAGGTACGGTGTGCCGGGTGTGGAGGATATTTTTTCTGCAAAAGAGGATAATTCTGATGGTTGAGTGTGTTTAGTCTGGTTGAATCAGACCTTGGAGCTTGTCCAACCTGCTGTGGTGTATTTTTGGTTGTTGTGCATGCAAATCAAGACCGGGATCTTCTTGCAAGTGAACTCTGGAATTTGGTCATCAGTGATGTGAACGGTGTCTGCACCAATTACACAAAGTGTAGCATTTATGTGTGATTTCCTGTTTTGGTGAAGTTGGCATGGTTAACAAAATGAGTGGCATGATACAAACGTGGAGTATTAATATATTTCAAAGAGGTTGTAATGAGATCTCCTTTGAACTAACCATCTTCCTTTTAATATTTTCTGCATTGCGTAACAACCTTTGACAATTTGCATAAAAAAAATTGGCTCGTGCTTGTTGTCAAAGCATATGATCAAATGTGGCATTCATTTGTTTGCTGTAAGAGGCTCTATGTTGACACCAGCATGAATGTAACCTGCTGATTTTCCATGAAATTATGAGATTTGCCTTATTATCGCCCAAAATATCTGACCAATATTTGAACATTTACATTTGATAACTTTTGCTCTCAATTTATAGTCTGTTTGTCATTTGCCTTTGTGAACATGACCCAGATCAGCTGAAATAAGTGTCGAGTACCACTCTTGTTAGTGCAGCACAAAAAAGAATTGGCCAATAAATGCACTAAAATGTGTCGATATCGGACTTTCAGAGATTGCGTTGTACCGTCTGTCGTTTTGATGACGATCCCAAAACACCAATGTTTGAGTAACCTGCAGATGGGCAAACAATTTAGCCATGGATCCTGTCTAACGTGGCTTTAATCGTCATTCCCACAATGTGAATTCCGTAGGAAATGTTGATCAAATAAGCCTTTTCATAAGAGTTAGCATAGCTTGGGCCTGCATGTTTCCACTAATTGTTTCAATGCAGTCCCACAATGAGATTACTGAAGGAATTGTCTCACGGAAAGTATTGCTTCATGTTGTCGGTAACAATGCAGCGAGTTGACAATGATCCCACCTTCAGCTGAGGAGTATTGGCCTACAAATATGAACTTGGAGCAGGTGGATTGTTGTATCTTAGGAAAATGTTGCAAAGATACTGACACTGTGGAGACAATGGTAAATGGGTTTTCTGTCTCATGCTTTATTCAAGCGTTATACCATGGATAAAAGGAATATTCACTCCTGATTGGCTGCAGGCTATCAATTATCCATGTCTGTTTTATTTCTGTATAACCGAACACCCCATGAACAATTGTGCTGTTGCCCCTAAAAACTAATGTTCCAGAAAGCTCCGAGCATTCAGTTTCAGCTGCACACGGATGCAGTAGCTTGACTGAACTAGTTCTTAAGGGACCATCAATCAAGGCTGATGACGAGAGTAGCAATGTATTTGAATGATGTAATGTTAAGTTGTGGCACAATACTGGCACTGATAGCTTATTGATGCTAGTGATGCTAGCAAAGTGTCTTAGGTTAGTAGCAACGTCGTTATTTATAATGACTGTTACTATACTATTTGATAGACATATTTATAGACTGTTGTTAGTTTACTTGCAACTATTTTGATAATCAATCAGTTTGAGTGGGTTTATATATATATATATATATAATTAAAACATGCTCTCTGAGTTTTCCAATTCTAACATCTGGTAGTTTCTTCGCTAAAACGGAAGACATTTAAGAACAAAATAATTTTTAGGTTTTGGAAACACAAAATATTTTTCAACTTTTTCTGACCAAACAACTAATTTATTAAAGTGAAATAAAACCAACCTTGCAATTTGAAGGATTTATGTCTCAGCAGCAGCGTGTCATACTTCCTATTAGGCTATGGCAGCGGCGGACTGATTCCGCTGCTGTTGAGAAAGTAGTCCCTCAAAAATTCATGCGATGCGAGGTTAGTTTTGTTTCAAATATTGTTCTATCAACACAGATATGTACATCGATAGTCTGCCGTTGACAATTGATTTGCCTCGGTGCACTGTGGAGTCGGTATGAGTGTTTCTAATGCCATGCTAACTTGTACCATTGACTTGCGCTAGCCATAGCACCAGCGAACTCGGCAACTAGAAGAACTGAATGAAATTTCTTGAAAACGTCTCCATCACATCGGCTGAGTTGGAAAATAGGTCTTATGTCTAAAATTACGAACTATCCCTTTAAGTTTTAGCTCTTGATACTTATTCCTGTTCACCATGTTCCAGTGATTCTGTAAGTGTTTTACTTCCTGGCAAAAAAAACGACACATCACCTGCTCAACACGTGTATTTATAGTATCAAAGTGTTCAAACCCCGGAACAAGACAGACATGACAATGCAGTCTTGTACTTTGTAGGTTTTTTTGTTTTTTTTATTGAAGTGGAAGATATGAACGTTTGACAAAATAAGTTGCTAGCTCCTTTGCTAGCTGGCAGGCTTCAGGTGCAAGTTGGCAAGCTACTGTGGGAACACATTTTCACAAACTGGTATCTGGTATTATAGGGAAAATGCAAAGTCTTAACTTAAATAGAAACCAGAGACCACATTGCTGTGCACAATGTCAAATCCATTGATATGACATTTTGTCATATCACCCAACTATGTAATGTATGCCTGCTTCAGTGTTTGCTAATTTATCTTGCTGTTAGGCAAAATAGAGTTTTGTGTTGCTTTGTTCACCAAAGTCCATCGAGGAAATTAGCAATTTTAACATCACGGTAGATAGGAGTTGTTGGTCCGGTGCTACCACCAGTTAATTTAAATGTGTTATTCTGTAAATTCAGTGTTCATTGAGTGACGCACACCCACCAAATGCGGCAGCAGCAGCAGCAGACTCGAAGCCCTTGTGTTCCTTTAAACTAAAAATGCAGATGTTCTCTATTGATTTTGGTGCAGGAAAGTGTGCACTTCAGTTTCTAGTTTCAGGAAAAGGCTGTCTAACGGAAAGATGAAGCGACATACATATCCTCAAGATGTTGTAGACTCAAGCAGGTGCAGATTTTATTTATGAGTATTTTGTGAAGTGGCTAAATGATGTTTCATTCCTTGTGTCCCTAAATACAGGGGCTGCACAGTGCAGTCAGCACTGACTTTGTGTCAGTACCCCATACAAATACAACCAACCTTACACTTAATCGTCTATGTATTTGTTGTCACGTGTGCGTCGTCACTGTGTGGAGCAGGATATGATCTGGCAGGGAGTACTTCCTGAGGAACGCTGCAGATGCTTCTCACACCGGCATTGTTGTACGTGACAATGGACAGGCCATGCTCACACATGTTGGCCCTCCTCTTGGGTCTCTTTCCTGTGGTTATGAGGCCATTTTGTTGCTGAGGGGGGGGGGGGGATCCCTGAAAGTCACAATTGGGCGGTTTTACCTCCTATTTAACTGTTGCAGTGTCGTGGTTTAGCAATGTTCAGCATTGCGTTGAGCAAAAGAACAACAAACTTTTCCAGCTTCCGTCATGGAAACCACCTTGTATAGTAATGACATCCTCTGTCAACTGGTTGCTGACAGCAAACTCCTTTTTCCTGTTTAATATTTTTTTATAATATTGGTGTTAGTTATTCTTGATGCTCTACTCAGTTGAAATTAGTATATATATCTAGTTGCAGTTCATCCATACATTTATTTTAGGGCAGAAATGACCAATTATATTGCGATGCGTTTCTTTTGACAATTGCTTCACTATGGAAGCGTATTGCATTCACTTGAAAAAGAAAAAAAAATCCTGATTTTCTCACTAATTAATTTTCGGTTTGATTTTTTGAATAATCTTTTTTCTGTTTTTCTGACTAATATTTTTTTCCCCTGTTTTTCTGTCTAATTATTTTCCTGTTTTTCGGAGTAATTATTTTTCTGTTTTTCGGAGTAATTTTTTTTCTGTTTTTCGGAGTAATTTTTTTTCTGTTTTTTCGTGCAAATCTTTTTTCCCTGTTTTTCAGAGTAATTTTTTTTCTGAATTATCGAGAACTCTCGCGAGAACCTCCAACCTGCAAGTGACTCCCATAAACCCATGGATATACATCCATGCATACACATATGGTGACTCCTTCCCGCACATACATGCCTCATACATGATCTACCGTAGCGGGTCAATTAAAACAACCGCAAAGTCCCCAGGTGCCTGCGTAAAGTCGACAAACTAATGATAATACCATCTATGTGACTTAAAGACAGGACTATCTCCCAGTGTCTTAAACCCAGATCAAAGTAAAACTTGATTAAACTAAACAAGCCATCCATGTTGTTATAAATCGAACTCTCAATAAAGGAGTGAATGTGTTTATTATTTCAAATGCTCTCTAAACTCAGAAAAAAATTACTCCGTAAAACAGGGTAAAAAAAATTGCACGAAAAACAGAAAAAAAATTACTCCGGAAAACTGGAAAATAATTAGACAGAAAAACAGGGGAAAAAAATATTAGTCAGAAAAACAGAAAAAAGATTATTCAAAAAATCAAACCGAAAATTAATTAGTGAGAAAAACAGGATTTTTTTTTTTTTTCAAGTGAATGCAATACGCTTCCGTACTTCACAACACAGTTGCAGGGTTAATTTTTTGTTCATTCGGAAGTACTGAATGATCAAATGAAAGTAATTTCCTTCCATTCAAGCAGTCACATCAGAGATGTAAAGCAAACAAGGGAAATACAGGTTTCCAGCTCCCAAGGTCAAGTGACAGTATAACATCACTTCTTTTAAAATCTATGTCATTTTTAAATTGACTTTATATGGATGTCTGCCAACTGCCTTTGAACGTAACATTAACAACAATAGATAATCGTACTTTATTTTGCGAGTATTAAATGTATATTCAAAAAATACATGCTTTAGAAGCACTTTAAATATGATACTCAATTGTTAAAGTTAAAGTGACAAAACGTCCAAGATGCCCAGTCTACATGGTCCGTTGATCAGCAGTCTTACTTCCTATGTCCTTACTGGCACACTGTGTTGAAACCAGTATGCACTTTCAGTTCTTGATTTAGCCTTCCTTCAGATTTCACATATCACTGTGAGACTGTGAGCAGTCTGTAAGTAAGCAGAAAACTATACACAACTATAAAATTATGTGTCAAAAGCATTAAAAAATGAGCGGTATTACTGCTCCTAAACACTGGGGCCGTGTCTGTTAAAGGTGGAAGTATTAGCTTTACACTGCACTCACCCATCAGCCTTATCCACATGGAAGCAGATCTTTCCCTATACAATCATTTTCTTTTTTGGTCTTTAAAGGTTTTCTAGAAACACGGCATCAACCACAGCATGTCAACATACATATGAACCCACACAAGTCCATATAACTTTGTATTTAAGTAGCCATTTAATTTTGGAGACCTTTTAATGGTGTCTCTGCCACTGCTTTAACCCTTTAATCTAGTTAGCCTGTGTATTAACTTTAAAGGGGACATATTATGCAAATTCAACTTTTTGATAATTTAATTCCTTATATTTGGGACTCTGGAGGCCGTATCAGTCGGCAAAGTGTGAAAACAGTGTTTTTGTGTTCCTCCTCAGTCAGATGTTGACTTCCGCGCTCATTCGGACGTCACAATGCGCAAAATTCTTGGAATTGTTGTCTCACGGAGCTCCACTTTGTCCGTAAAACATGCGAGAGTGCTGGCGAGGGCAACGGTATCCAAAAAACGAAAGTCGGTGAAAAGTTCTGTTCTTGGCTCCACAGTGCAGCATAGAGTCCTACTCAAACTCCCAGCCTCAGAGGATTTATCTGTCCAGTGGATACATGTTATATATGACAGCAATGCAATTTGCACTTTTCCAAATGCTAACTGCTGTTAGCTCCCAGTAGCCTTTTTGGCTGATGTAATTTCCTTGTTCCTTAAGTTTCGTTTTACTTTTTTTTAAGGTGGACCTAAAGAGATACTACTAAACAGAGCGTTCTGAACAGGGCAGGTTTTGGCAGGGTGATTGAACTGCTGTGGTGCTTCATCCTTATGGTATTTTGACCAAAGCATGTCACAGACATGTTCATTAGGACACCAGGGAACTAGTTTAACTTGGAGAAATAGGGTATAATATGTACCCCTTTAACACATTTATTGTGTGTGTATTTGTATTTGTCACTTATTGTAACTACTCATTGCCAGTTGCTCCATGTCCTGTTGCCATAGCTCTCTCATAGTGCACATGCACAGGGAAACCAAACAAAACAACAATTTTCATAATGTCATGCTGCTTCCTGATGTAATCAAACTAGGTCTTCTGTTTGTGTTTTGACTAAGAGACACATAAAACCCAAAATGGTGTCGTATGTGCTCAAAGCCTGCACAAAAAAGTTTGTTTATATGGTTTGTTCACACCTGACAGTGCATTTCATTGGTTTGTTCCTGATGTAAATTTGATAGATGGTTTATTTTTTTTGCTTTGGTTCAGTCATGTGATCAGACATAACAGTCAGTTATTGGTCAGATATGTAGACTGTAGGTCAGTGTTCATCTGCCTTGCTACTCTGGTGATTAGAAGTGCCGTGAAGACCAGCAGGTGGCCGGCAGGTGGCCTGCAGGAGGGCGTGGTAGCCGCATTGTTTTCATCCACATTACCCAGTGAGGCGCAAGACACTGGAAACTGAGAGGAGAACCACTGAAAAGTCGCCAGGATATATGCTGTTAAACTAGCTTAAACCCAGCTGCAGGTAAGCTAGTGCATTTAGCCCCAGTTAGCACTGTTAGCCTGGAGCACCACACAACTGCCAACATGCTGCTGGTCCTCACCCCTGACAGGAGGGTCCGAAGCCACAGGTGTTTCCCTCATCCTCATCCTACTGCCCGTGAGTGACAAACAGCTGTGACTCGCCAGTTTTGCAGCGCTCTGGGCTGATGAAGCTTGGCTAAATGTGCAAGTTTGCCTGTGGAGGAGGAAGAGTTGGGATATACCAGGCTCTCATCCTGGTTCTCCCTTCTCTTCACTTGCGGATGTGGATGAGAAAACTGAAGCTGTAACCTTTAATACTACACCTCAAGTGAAAGGTGCGGATAGAGTTCACACCAGTTATGAACCACTCCACAGTTCACTTGCAAGCGGACCAAGACCATCTCTTTTAAGTGGACCAGAGTTCGGTTGTTTGGGCCAAGTTCACACCGATCCAAACAAACTGTACTAAGGAGGGTAAACGCACCAGGGTTTGATTAAACTGCACTAAACCAGGCTGGTGTGAACCCACCCATAAAAACAGCTAAATGGTATAGCTCTACAAAATATTTTTTTTTTTCGTTTGCATAGGGGTGAATGTAATCTCGGTTCTTTGGTGCGCACCAAATTAGTCTGGTTCCGGTGCTGATGGTCTCCACGGTCTATTTTGGTTCATTTAGAACTATGCATATGTGAAAGCAATCCATACCCACATCTGTTTGCTGCATTCTGACTGGTTCTGACCAAAACAATCGAACTATAGGTGTGAAAGCACCCTTTAATGTGTTGGAAAACAAATCTCTGCATTAACTTGACTGTTGGCTTTAATCATAGATTTCATATGGTTCTTTTGATCTGATACAGTTTTAATTCCAAAATACAGTCAATATGCCAGGGAGTTAATTTCAGTCCTTGACCACTGATCTGTCAAGAGTGTGGAATAACCCCAGTGCCTCACTATCCATGGTCATCAAACTCTAACAAGCAACTCCCATATCAGTGTCCAGGTTTTCCCGTGTACATTATTCTGCTATAGATGTTGATAGTCAAAGTCAAATTGGTGTGATGAATCGAATTGAGCTGTGTGAGGTCAAAGCAGTTGTCACACACTTGGTGCAAATGGGTATCACTCCCATGTTGCACTGGAGGGCAATCGAGAGAGGCTCAAACACACTTTACACTTTCATGGAGAGAGCTTTATTATTCTACTTGAACTGTGTGTTTTTCCAGCCTTGCTTGTGAGAGGATAATGAATACTGGCCTCTCAAATGGAGTGTGAACTGGTACTTCACTTTTCACATGTTAATCCCACTCAGCCTGGTCGATGCTGCCTCTCCCGCTGCCTCAGTGTTAATTTTATTGTATCATGTTGGGTCTTACTGTCTTTGGCCTCATCATATCCTAACTACACTGCTGCTATAGCTGTGACAACATTTTAAAGCCAAGAGTATCCAGACACTTCATCGCAACATGTGTAGAAGCGGTTTTGCATAATGTATACGAGCTGTGTTTTACACATCGTTTAACATTTGTCAAGTATCCCTAAATATTTGTTCATTGCTGTTAATCCAACATCTTGTCTTTGTTATCATTGCTGCCTGGAATGATCAGCAAACAGCAAAGTGTCACTCTGTTTTGTCTCCTCGTGGTGTTGGGAGGGAGAGAGAGAGTGTTGTGCTGCTGCGCTTGTGGTGCGAGCTGTTGTGGCTGCAGCTATATTTAGACATCTTTCTTCCTACGCGTTTTCAGGGTTGGTTGTTAAATAAGAAAATCAAATGACGCGCAAGGAGCCTGTGCAAGAGGGGAGAGTGGAGAGGAAAGGGGAGGGGAGAAGCTTCGGCCAATCAGCTGGCCCGGGTTCTAATGACATGACAACGAGTGTGTGTGTGTGTGTGTGTGTGTGTGTGTGTCAGGGTCTAAAGAGAAGACAATGGAGAATGTCGCTCACACAAGAGTATAGAGGAAACTCAGCTCTAGTGACTGTAGCGACACTGACCCTGCCTCTGTTTCCTTTTTTTTTTATTTCCAGCTCTGGTGTTGTCAGTAAGAATGTGCTGCATGATGTTGAAATCATTTCTGTTGGTTACCGTCTCCCGAAAGTTGACGGTTAGCGAAAGGGATCACCACAAATTGTTGACAACCAGTAGTTATTCAACATACAGGATTTTTGATGACAAAAGAGTTTATCTAATATTTTAATTTGGAAATCAAGGTAAAACTAAGTGAGATGAGGAATAAACAAAAAAAGTAACTATAAAAAAAGAGCGGTTGTAATCTAATAATTAGTAACTCATTGACCACACATTCTAGGCTCGAAAATAGTAGTGCACATACTAAGCCTTTAAATTGAGACTTTTTAAAGTTTTTATTGGTGGAGTTGCCAGTTGCAGCTGATTATCCCTCACCTCAACCTTGTGTTTTGTGTTCCAACTGTGTTGGAGAAACTGAGCAGCCGTCACCGTATCAAAGCTCAAGAGATATTAAGTTTGTCATTTGTGG
>NC_139803.1:18890337-18902837 GCF_963457635.1 Microchirus variegatus
CATTAAGATGTAAAAAGAAGAAAAGATTAATAATTAAATTTACCCGAGGATCAACTCTGGTGTGATTATGAGCTTCTTGCCTCAGCTACAATTAGAGCCTAAATCTGTGGCATATTTGTCAAATAAAATGTGCCTTCCCTATCCTCAAAGAGGATATTGTGTTTCAAACTGTGACTCAGTGGAAGGTTTGAGTTAAAGGTCACATCTTTGAATGCAATATTGTTGTTATGTGTTTCTGGAATTAATGTGAGGGATTTGTATGTATGTGGAGCCAACAACTCAGAGGAATCCCACTAATATGGCATAGAGCTCAAATTATTTGGAGGACAGCATTTTTCTCTTTTCTTTTCTCTCAGCAGCTATTTTTGAGGAGTGTTGCCAAGGAAAAAATACATTGGAAAAAAGGATCTAATTCTCTTCATGGAGCCATTAAACTGAGGTTCTAAGTGAAAACATCTGTAAGGTTATGATTTGAACCTGCGGAAAACCAGACAACCCCCCCCCCCCTTCATCTCTGTACCCAACAGCATTTCCTGACAACTGCTCACACATGTGACAATGTACAAGTGTCATAAATGTCTGACAGTGAATTGGTGAATTCAAGTATCCACCTTAGGTTTTCCTGGAGAAATGACAGTAGAAGAGGAAGCAGCATTTACAGTTAAAACACAGTGGTGGTGGTGGCAAATGTGTGGCTATAGGAATGTGCTGTTCCTGCAATGCATGATCATCCTGCCAGTTGTAACTGTTGAAACTAGGTGCACCGTTGCACACACTGCCGTGTGCCAGAGCCGGTTGTGACTGTTAGCAAAGATGGTGGCCACCGTGTTTACATTCTGGGAATGAAGTCTCGTCCCCCTTTGGGTGAGTCTAAAAAGTGCAAAACTGGAGTTGTAGTTCAAATCTTGAATTACCGCTTCAAACTTGGTTGTAGAGTGATAAACATGGTACCGCTGGAATGCCGCTTTTCAATGTGTGCGCTGTAAAAAATTTTTTAGCTCCTGCTGTTTGATCCGTCCGTGTTTTCACTGTGTTTCGTGAACATAAGAATGGTTTATATGAGCTTTTAGCTACCTTTCTGTGGGTATGCAGCATGTCTGTGTTTGCTAAAGTTAGATATGGTTTTATGACGCTTTTGTCGCTGCGTGTGACCCTACCCCCGGTACCGGGGGCAACCGTGAAGAAGAGGTTAACAAAACATGACTAACCTTCTCGCTGTGTAAATACTGATACGCCTCACAGCTTTTCAGATTGTTCATGGCATTGTCTACAGCAAAGTGAATAAATATGGTAGTGTACATTAGCTGAGGCTACTTTTTCCTCCCATCCAGTAATTACACAGTAAATCTTATAGGGTTAAATTAACACTAGAAACTGTATATTATTATTATTATTATTATTAGCATTATTCAGGAAATACAGACGCTGTTGCATCACATTGTTCTACTGTGATATGTATACACATATCAGAGGAATGATAATGTTATCCCTTGTGAGGTGTAACAGGTAATGTACCCACATTATATTTCACGTCACTCTCTGTGATTAGCATCCAGTTACCAAGGAAAACGCCAGTTCTGCACCCAAACTCATGCAAGGATGGACAGGACTAGAAATTAGCATATTCGAGGGACAGCTTAGGTTGAACAATTTGACCACATGCAGGGGAGTGATAGTGATTATATTGGATAACAGATTCTGAAGATGGAGCTCCCGGGCAGGAGGAGAAGAGGCAGACCACAGAGAAGCATTACAGATGTTGTGAAGGAGGACATGAGGACAGTTGGTGCAAAGAAGAGGACACAAAGGATAGGGCAAGATGGAGGCAGATAATCCATTGTGGCGACCTCTAAAGGGAGCAGCTGAAAGAAGATAATGGCAGAAATATGGCAGATACAAGCCCTGAGTGATGTGTGTGTGTTAGGGGTCAATTGCTTTTTTTCAGGTTATTAGCACTAGATCATTTCTAATTTACCTGGAAGCCAGTTCTTGGCATCTTTTGCGTCAATCTGAGTCTTCCTGACATCCATTAACTTAGAAATACCAAATTCTTTAAACTGATAGAGCATCCGTCTGAAAGATGTACCAGCCTTAATGTGCCCATGTCAGACAGAGTCTGACTCTGATTTGACTGAGGGTATACATGCAGTAGCAACTTGACTCCCAATTGCATAATTTGAGTGATTCATTTCAACTTTCTTTCTTGTTTTCTTTTTTAAATGTAAACGCACTGAGTACGATGACAGAATGAGCCAACCACAGAAGTTAATCAGTCTAAAGCCAACAGGCATTTGCCACATCATACACATGACCGAGTACTGAACCAAGGCTGAGCAAACAGAGAGGCTGCTATTCATTAATATATAACCAAGTCTGTGTTCACCAACACTTAATATGCCACATCCTGTAGGGAAAGGGAGAGAGCGAGAGTGAGCATGTGTGGTCAAACTGGGAGAAGTAACAGATCAGCAATCAGCCAGATGTACCTGTTGTGAAAGGAGGAGTCTTACCATAATCACATAATATAATTTCTTCAGAGCAGAACAATAATGACACTACACTACACAAGTACCAAAGGGACAGCATAAAAAACTATACTATTCAACATAACTAATGGCGTCATGTAAACTTCACTTCTCATCACTGCGAGTGGAAATGTTTGGAGTAGCCAGATTTGAAAAAGTAAGTTAAAAGTCCGCCGAGGGGGAGACGTTACATCATTTCAATATGGGATTAATGGAGGCACTTTCTCAATCAGTCTCAGGCAGACATTGGCTAAACAATGTTCATGTTGAAATTAGAATTGCTGCTGGAACAAACACAAAGTACCCAATAACTCATTCCAACAACTTTGTGATAATGGCTTCCAAGTTTTAAACTTATGGCAGCACTTCACAGCTCTTTGAAATGCTCGAAAGCATTTAAACAGTTCATTTACTTGTCTTTAGCACGCAAACTGACTATTTTACCTCTGTTCATGATTTACATTGACTTACATAAATGGCATTTATTTAACTCAGAAATACAAATACTATCTGCAAATGCATTATGACTATACATTTCAGTTTCACGACTTTATAGATATAATAGATAGATATCTTCAATAAAAAAAATCTTAATAAAATTATGTTTTATGTAAATGTTGTTGATTTTGAGTAGAACCATCACAGTCACTGAGCCTTAGATTTACAGCCTGTGTGTGTGAGAGAGAAACTGAATGCAGTCTGTCAAAGCAAAAGATGCATTTTACTTGAGTTGGATTCAAGTTTGTTTTCACTCTCTATTCAGTATATAGCTCGCTCTCTTGCGCCGTCTTTACCCTCATTGAATAATACAGGGTTTACACGGGTCCTTGTAATCCTCAAAAGTTTGTGAATTTTAAATTTTAATGCTGATGCGTATCTATTACAGCCTATAATTACAGCCAATTAAGATACATTTATCCATTTAAGCAACAGTTACACCATCCAAATCTAGCTCCCTCCACTGACAGCAAAACCCCCACAAAATGACTCTAAAAGGTGTAGTACATATGCCAGAACTGCTGTAACACAGTTAAATACACCAAAAACGTAGGAGACATTCAGCATGTGCATAATGCACGGTGTGTATAAAAGTTTTGTGCACTTTCATTAGTTACAGCAGTGGTTTGAGATCTGTTTTACAAAAACTGTCAACAGCAGATTAGTGAGTCTGTGTGAATTGAGACAAACTGGCTGAGCATGAAGAGGCAGTCACCACAGGGTTCACTGACCCTCGTGAAAATAGAGAGGTCCATGAGAAAGAAACTCTTGTTGACCATCCAGTCAGACTTTTAGCAAACACGAGAACCACAAATCAAGCAGTTCCTATCCCCAGAAAACAATAATGAATGCCCTGAAATGACCTGAAGAGCATGGGTGGAATGTGTCATGGTTTCAGGTTGCACTTTTCACAGCAGACAGAGAATTCAGGAATATGAATGGTAAAATAAGTGCAAGCATTTAAGGTGATGCATCATTCAAAAATGTACACTAAGGACTAAAAGAGGTTAACCTAACTCTGCAGCCATGCATGGCTTCTCCCCACAGGCTTCTGTTTGCAGTGTCCATGTGGATGAATATGAAAGAAGAAGAGAAAGAACAGACTCCTGTTGTGAGGCTGCAGATACTGCTGCTGGGGAAAGAGGAAGTGAGAGGGAGAGACTGAAGATAAACCAGCTTCGTACAAAATGTTGTTAAAACTGTGACAAATATAGCAAAATATTGCTTCTTTTCATGTTTGCTGAACAGGGGGTTTGATACTGGATGAGTGATGGTCAACTTTACAGTGACATTCACCTACTTTGGTCTCAATTAAAGCAGATGTATGTATTTGTTCAATCAAACTGTATTAATATAGCAATTTTCATACACAGAAAGAGCTTCACAGTATTACAAACATAATGAAGGAAAACAACCAACTTCGCCCCTTTAAAAAAAATTACTGAATCAGCTCCCAATTTTCAAATTCAAAACAGCTTTAAACTGTGTGACTATTATGTGTAATTGTAAGACATTTATGAACAATACTTTTACACCAATTATAGAGTCTTACAAAATAAAACACTGATGAAATTAATAAATATCTTTTTTTTCTTAAGTTAAATACTAATTAAATAATTGGCCAGTGAATCTTAAGCATTTAAAAGTAAAATAAAGCAACATAAATAAAAAAGTGGTAGTGCCCCCTCATCTGCCTCATCTGGTGCAGCCGAGTGTTGTGTCGGTCATTAACGATTTGTTCGAAAGAACTCTACTCTACTACATGTGCGTGTAGCCGCGTGCATGTGTGTTGCTGATGCTGCGCGATCCGGGTGCCTTTGACCAGCTTATTAAATTTATGTCTGACCGGTCGGTCGCCGATTGCGGCCGATCACGTGAAAATCGTCCGGTTCCGGTCACTGGCCGATTAATCGGTGCATCCCTATTCAAAATTAGATGGAACTTCTTTCTGTCCCACTCTTTATATGTCATCAGGTAATGCCGAATTTGAAAATATCTAAAGAAATCCTTAAAATCAATGCCATACTTTGCTTGAAGTTGTGAGAAAGCCCTGAGAGTCATTCCTTCGAATAATTGATTTATTACGATGAGGCCCTTCCTCGCCCATCTATTGAAGCCACTGTCCATTTTTGCTGGCAGGAAGTCACAGACAGTAGTTATCTTTGCTGCCCTTGATAGAGATAGAGGTAAATTCAACAATCGTCTTGTCTTCTCCCAAACCTTTAATGTATAATTAACATATTCGTTTTGTATCCTAAGTTTATGCCTTACTTAATTTAGAAAGGGAAGGGTTGAGAGCGATATATTTTTTACTAAACCTTGCTCTATATGTACCCATTTTGTGTCCATATCCAATCTCATCCATGAAACCAATTTTCCCAGTTGTGCTGCACAGTAGTAGCTTCTGAAATGTGGCAAGGCTAATCCACCCTTATCCTTGCGTGCACAGAGGACTTTGAGTCTCACCCTAGGCCTTTTGTTCTGCCATATGATTTTGGAAACGTGCTTATCCAGAAATGAAAAGGTAGAAACAGGAAAAGTGATAGGTAACGCATTAAAGAGAATTAGCAATCTTGGCACGACATTCATCCTGATAGTTTCTACCCTCCCAACTAAGGACAATGGAAGCATCTCCCGTCTTTCCAAGTAATTTTTGATTTGGGAAATAAGTTTATCATAACTTGCTTTATATAACTGATTTGAGGTATGGGTCAGAATGACTCTCAGATACATAAAGCCCCCTCTAGACCACCTAAGTTTCACCTGTCTTCCCAAGCACGTAGGCCAGCATCCTGTTATCATCATTGCTTCTGATTTCCCCTCATTAACCCTGTACTCTGAAACCTCCCCATAGTCCCCCAGCAGGTTCTGCAGGTTTCAACAAGTCAACTTTAAGACTTCTTAAGACTTTTAATACAATTTACAAAAAGTACAAAAGACATGAAGGAAAATTGGAGCCACAAATCGGTGAACTTGCACTTACCCATCTTATGCAAGCAATTCGGCTTAGCTGTGGGCTTTCGTTAAGTTTTCTCTGCTGCTATGCTAAACGGTAACACACCGCGGCGCACGCACAGCACACTAGCTAGCGGTGCGGCTTAAGTTCCGTGTTGTAGTTATGTTATCGACCTTTCAAAACTGTATTTAAGACCTTTTATGAGATCGCACCTCCCTCATCCACTATTCCCTCAATTGATTTCCCCTTATTAACTCAGCAAGCGATTCGATATACAGTGCAAACAACTATTTCTGCATCCTATTCGCCAATGCTACTCTGCTACACCGATCATTTTTACGTCATTCCCCAGCAAGCTGATTGGCCTACAGGAACCACAGTCTAGTGGGTCTTTCCCCTTATGTAAAAAACTGTATGGCCTCTGACCAGCTCTTTGCAGGGTCATAAGGGTGTGTAATTAAAGACCTGACAAAGTTTTGGCACAAGCTCCTCCATAAAGGCCTTATAAAATTCAGACAGTGATGTATCCTTTCTTTCTCTCCTCTCGCAGTCCTGTCTTTGCCATGTCTCCCTTGAGAGCTCCCATTCCAGCCTCTCTCTCTTGCTGACCTGCACCACGATGCCAAGTTCCATCAATACTGGCGCAGCCTCCACCAGCGTAGTGAAAGTTTTCACTCCCGACTCCAAGTTGACTGTGAGTTTTGCCTTCTCCTTCAGTTGCATAATCACTCCACGGACCCGCACCTCCTCTGCACCTCTGGAGAGTAATCCTGGTCTAAGTAAATCACTTCTCCTTGAAACTTAACTTGTCTTTGGGCCCATGCTTGCCACAGCACTGCTTGCTTTACTGTGTAGTCCAGAAACCTCACAATAATGGAGCGTGGAGGTGCTGACCTAGCGGGCTTTAGTCCCAGCGATCTGTGTGCCGTCTCAATCTTTATATTTACCTCGGGCGGGAGTTGTAGCGCAGTCTCAATTAAATACTTCACAAAACCAGCCGTGTCATTTCTCTCGCTTTCTACAGGAACTTGATAAATTCTCAAATTGTTGCGGCGCATTCGGTTCTGCAAATCATCATATATATTAGTCAGAGCCACCTCGCGCTTCAACAGGTGCCACAGCATCCTCTCGTGGCGCTGGCCGGTGTCTTCCACCACGCCAACTCTCGTCTCCGCCTCCTCGGTTCTCTGTTCTAATTTCTCCATCCTCTGGTTCAAATCCGACACTGCCATTCTAGATAACGAGGCCAAACGACTCCTTATTGTCTTTCCTCAACTCGCTTAACTCCCGGAGAACTTGAATCTTGTTCGCGAACGAACTGACAGAGAACTGGAGAACTGTGGCTGAGGACGTGAAACTTGTTCGCAATCCTGACCTGCGAATGTACTGCACTCAGGGAGGATGTGAGTCATGTAGCAAAGCCCTGGGCGCCTGCTAAGCACTGAACGATTCGGTGAACGAATCTTTTTAATGAATGGATTCTAGGGATTCAGTACACTCAAATGAAATACAGGGGATTAGAGTAGATCTTAGTAAAATGTGTTGACAGATTCTCAAGAGCTCATCGTTTTCACTCCGTGATCTCAATCTTCATGTAGAAGACGCTTTAGCGCTGTAATTAAGGGAATAACAGATGCAGGGTTTCGTTTTCACGTTTTTTAACATGAAAACAAGTAGTCATCAGAGTGATGTGCACATCAGAGACACACTTATGAACAATTAACACCTTGCAAATGGTGCAAACCGACGTGAGCGAGTATGTGCCAGTCAACCCTGAGCCGAACCATGCCAGCTGTGTGGGATGGAATCATCTGAATGTCATCCAGGTACATCAAATTCCCATACAACGCTGTTAAACAGGCCAACATTAAAGCGCAATTTTCAGCGAGAGGCGGTTTCCCTAATGTAATCGGAGCTATTGACTGCACACACATTGCTATAAAAGCGGCATCACATAATTTGTTTACATTAATAGGAAACATTTTCATTCCATCAATGTTCAAATCATGTGATGCGCAAATGCAGCTAACTAACATCGTGTCAAGGTGGCCTGGTTCAACGCATGACTCGTTCATTATGACTAACAGGATGGTTGGGAACAGGCTGGAGGCTGGCACAGTGCGCGATGGGTGGCTTCTGGGTGAGTAAATAGTTCATTCTTTTAATTGTCCCGTATGTAAACCAGCATTCAAATATCATGTTTTTGGTTTTCTTAATTTTCTGCTGGTGAAATTAGAGCTACAGAGCTTTCTAACAAGCCCCTGGTTGTCGCCCTGTGTTCAGTATTCATGTCGGTAAAAGCGGGCGTAAAGTTGGAAATGTCAGCCGTGGCGCACTTCTGCATTCATTAATTGTGAGAAATAAGACAAAATAAACATGAGTCAAAGTGTTAAATATCCTGCCATCTTTACGCACAAGCGATGTGTATGAGCAGCTGATTGTATGACCTGTTGCAGTCACTTTGCTTTGGTGGTGAGCAGAAATCCTCCACTTCAGCTCCACCTTGAGATCTGACCATTTCTTTTATAATCTCTGTGTGTGTGCGCTGCTCGGACC
Source organism: Microchirus variegatus (assembly GCF_963457635.1). Classification (NCBI taxonomy): domain Eukaryota; kingdom Metazoa; phylum Chordata; class Actinopteri; order Pleuronectiformes; family Soleidae; genus Microchirus; species Microchirus variegatus. The sequence continues at coordinate 18,898,873 of NC_139803.1, forward strand.
CCATGGCATTTACAGTCTCACACACACTCTCCCACTCGCGTCTTTATTGTCATATTTATCCCTGTTGACAGGGTACCAAACAAAATCTCACTGCGCGTCTCCACTTCATTCACTAGAATCTCTTGTTCAGACTGTGTGAAATTCCTTTACTTTCCGTTGTTAATTGTTATTTGATCCAGTTAGTGAATATATAATACAATATATATAAACTTTTGAGTGCATCTTTGCAATAGTCCCCTAACTGGGGCTGCAAATCTGAGACTTACTGTGTTTCACTTTTTAAAATGCACTATATAACTGGGTTTTTTTGGACAATACAGAGAAGGAAGGAAAAATACAATTCTACAATTCACGCTCGACACGCACTGTGAAGCCCACTGAGCAGAGTGGAACGTGAAACGCTGCAACCTCCCAATGGATGGGGTCCTGATCAAGGGGTTTGTGTGGAAGAATGTCAGGAATGTGATGTACTCAGCCCAGAAAAAAGCACAGAGTACTGATCGCACAGTATGCAAAGGAGCACAGACGGGCCCCTGTCTGTGCTCCTCCTTTTGTTTTGTGCACCCTCGAGAAGCTTTTACTGCCATTAATTCACCATGTGTGCCTGGTTGAAGTGATCTTTACACTTTGCAGACAGATTTAGAACTCCATCACATTTCAAAAATCTGAATTATGATGCTTTGCATGGAAAGAATATTGTGCAGTGACCACTGCCTCACTCCTTTATCAAGTATGGAAAATGTTGATCAGTGTTTCCCAAACCTTGAAATGAGGTTGTCTGAGGCCCTATGCACACAGATATGGAATGAAACGTAAACTATCTTTTTCTTATTCGTTTTGAAAAGGTTTCCCCAAAAACAACTCAAAATGCTGTAGTACATATGCAAGGCCTGTAAGTGCTCAAGGGCGCTGTAGTGCTCCACCAAAAACGGAAACAATAAACGTTATACACATTACAATGTATATTATCACAGAAATGGAGGCAGAACGAACCAAGCCAGGGGAAACAAATAGGAAGAAACAAAAGAAAATAAATCATAAAGCAAATAGGGATGGGACTTTTTTGTTGACAAATCGATCAACAATCGACACGTGCGCACCGCGACAAAAAATTTATAGTAAAAAAAGTCGAAGTGTCACAAACACGTAAAGTTCAAGACCATGGAGGTAAAAGAAGCTGTGCATGAAAAGGTGATCCTGCTGTCCAGGCTCTCTGCGCTCTCACTCGTTCTCTCAGTGGCTGTGCGCGTCCAAGCGTGCGTGCGTGCAGTGCGAATGAGGTTGCGCTTAAGTTTAGGACGGGAGTGGGGGACATAATACGAGCGCTACACAAATGAAGACGGCATCTCATCCAGTCAGGATCACTGTACTTCACTCTGGTGGACACCTAACGAGCGCAGGTTCAAAAACCTGAGCCGTCTGCGAGTGGCGACACAGAGAGTCTGCTTTTTTTTTTTTTTTTGCCCCTCATTTTTATTATCGCTGTTCTGATGGTCAATAATGGACATTACAGCCATGTTTTTGAGCCTAAAATGAAGTAGTACACTGTAGAATAGTTTACACCCCCGCATTGCTGCTGATGTAAAAAAAAAAGTTAAAAAGTCGACACGTGGACATCGACAATCGACTCTAAAAATGTGTGAAATTCCCATCCCTAATATTTAGCAACGTTACAGACCCCTGGCAGCTTTTTTTCAAAAAAGTGAGAAATCTAGTGTCGCTATCATAACCCTAACTACTTGCCAGTGAGCTTCATCTAGCTGTATTTCCTGTGAGCGGAGAGTTGACAGAGAGACAGACAGAGAGAGGGTGAGAGAGAGACGGTGTCCACACAGACAACACAGAACTGCAGACAAGAGCAAGCTGTGGATGTGCAGTACAGCCGACTGTGCACGAACAATCACTGATCTGTATTGGGTTTTTCAGCCCTGTGTCTGAAGTTGCTGAGGACAGGGCGTGTTCTAGTGATATCTAGTGTCTTTTCAGGCTGACTTAAAGGGACACTGTGTAGTATTTATGGGTTTATATGACCCAAAATCCACTCTTTTATACATATAATGTGCTCCTGCATTGTCTAGTCGCTGTATAATAAATTTTGTTTAATTTTTGTAGTGTTTCAAAAAGTCATGTAAAATAACATGGTCGCGGGCCGTGGTTGCATAGCCACTGTTAGCAGCGAGACGCCATGTTTCTACCGGAGCCTGTAAGGACAAACGCGAGAGAACAAATCAAGCGTCTCTTTATTTGTAGCGGAAGTCCCGCCTCCTCTCTCTCCGCTTCGTCTGCTACGGCCGCGGTAGCTCACCCTCTCCCTCGCCTCACGAACCTCATCTGCTGACACGAAGAAAGACGACGAGGACGACATTTGACCAGCTGAGGATACCGTAGCGCTCAGGGAAGGGAGGGGGTGAGCAGAGGAGCAGTTCTTTGTTGTAAATTTCAGCCTCTCCTCTAGATGGCACTATAAACTACTTACTTCACCTTTAAAGGAGTTTTAATCGTTTTAATACTTATTAATTAATTGTTAATTTAGACATAACTTATTAATTAATATAAAAGCAACCAACAATACTGCTTCATCTGATGATGTGATTTAGACATATCACACAGCTTCATGACATATTCAAAGGTTCCACTCAACACAAGTCCAACAGCAGTCCAATGGACTGACATGTCCACTGTGTCAAAAGTGTTATGGTTCAAAGCTCAAAAATTAACCCAACAATCAAAGCCTTCAGTCACATCACATGAACTTCATCAGGACATCTGAAAAGATTGTCATGGTGAGACTATTTTTACAGGCTTTTACCATAGTCAAGACCTGTCACCGTCTCCATGTCGTCTGAAACAAGCCTGATTAATCTCAAACCAAAACAAAGAGCTACTATGTACTGCAGTGTTTCTACTCCATTTCACCTCTCAAAATAAAATGTTAATATTACTACTGACCGCAGGACAATGCTAAATTCTGGCAGGGCGACCAAATAAACTGTCAACTGTCAAGGGCGAAAGATAAAATGACAGGTGTAAAAACAGCAGAAGGTGATTCATTGTTGTCAGCTGTTGGAACTAGGGCGAGGCGATATTGACCAAAACTCATATTGCAATATTTTTTGCTTAAATGGCGATATACAATATTATGATATTTTGAACAAACAGCAAAATTCTGATTGGTTGATTTTTTGCTATGCTAATTTTATATGGTTCATTTCATGAGCAGGATGTTTTCAGAGCACCCCTGTTTCACAGGTAACAGCATATCTTCAGCGAACACCCCCTTGTTTTCACTATTTTGGATTAACCCAACCTACAAGAGACAGATGGACAGAAGAGGCCCACACAGGAAGAAACAAGCATACATATTTTTTGGATGTGTTCCAGTAAAGCGAAGTAGAAATAATTATTCTCTATTGTCATTATAGCATTGCTAAAAAAAACAAATCTAATGGTGGCCTCAGACTTCTGCACAGTACTGTATGTGCGATAGGACCACTATATGGAAGCTTTAAGCTGATACTCTGGATCAATACTTACTCTGAGGATAAGTTCAGTGACCAGCAGTGTGCATGACCTGACTGAAATTCATGGTAAGGCTGGGCGATCGATATATCGGAAATTTATCGTTATCTAAATTTACGACGATAATCGACATAATTTTGCCATTGTCGATATATTCAATAATAATAAAAAGAAAAAGGTAGGCAGGCTACCGGTATGTTCATGTCCCTTTAAGACACTCATGTGTACAGCATGCAGTCACGTGACTCCACACCCTCTGTAACAAGAAGGGAAAGAGGCGGTGAGGAAAGACGAAGCAGCTGCTGCGGCGGGTGCGGTAGCAGCGTTGCCAACTTGCCGACTTTGTCGCTAAATCTGGCGACTTTCTCACTCCTCCTCGCGACTTTATTTGTCAAAAGCGACTGGTGACAAATCTCCCGACTCTTTCTGGTGTTATTGGAGACTTT